>NC_074665.1:4274239-4361815 GCF_029448725.1 Salvelinus fontinalis | reverse complement strand
ACCTCCTTCATCCCCGCCCTAAACTAGTCACCTCCTTCATCCCCGCCCTAAACTAGTCACCTCCTTCATCCCCGCCCTAAACTAGTCACCTCCTTCATCCCCGCCCTAAACTAGTCACCTCCTTCATCCCCACCCTAAACTAGTCACCTCCTTCATCCCCGCCCTAACCTAGTCACCTCCTTCTCAACCCACCCTTCCTCCCCGCCCTAAACTAGCCACCTCCTTCCTCCCCGCCCTAAACTAGTCACCTCCTTCATCCCCGCCCTAAACTAGTCACCTCCTTCCTCCCCGCCCTAAACTAGTCACCTCCTTCATCCCCGCCCTAAACTAGTCACCTCCTTCATCCCCGCCCTAAACTAGTCACCTCCTTCCTCCCCGCCCTAAACTAGTCACCTCCTTCATCCCCGCCCTAAACTAGTCACCTCCTTCCTCCCCGCCCTAAACTAGTCACCTCCTTCTCAACCCACCCTTCCTCCCCGCCCTAAACTAGTCACCTCATTCTCAACCCATCCTTCCTCCCCACCCTAAACTAGTCACCTCCTTCTCAACCCACCCTTCCTCCCCGCCCTAAACTAGTCACCTCCTTCCTCCCCACCCTAAACTAGTCACCTCCTTCTCAACCCACCCTTCCTCCCCGCCCTAAACTAGTCACCTCCTTCTCAACCCGCCCTTCCTCCCCGCCCTAAACTAGTCACCTCCTTCTCAACCCACCCTTCCTCCCCGCCCTAAACTAGTCACCTCCTTCCTCCCCACCCTAAACTAGTCACCTCCTTCTCAACCCACCCTTCCTCCCCGCCCTAAACTAGTCACCTCCTTCCTCCCCACCCTAAACTAGTCACCTCCTTCTCAATCCACCCTTCCTCCCCGCCCTAAACTAGTCACCTCCTTCTCAACCCACAACAGACAGCTAGCATCACTTCAGACTGTCTTAATAACTATACGTCATCCCAGGGAGCTGCTTTAGAATAAACGCTATAGAATAAAGTAAACCAAGCGACCACCTTTTACAGCGAAACATATTTAACTCTGAGCAGATCGCTGATAGTGGTCTCTGACCCGTTCGTTAAAAGCCCCTCTAATAAACACACCGTGTAAACGTTACCAGACTTTTAGATAACCTGAAGAGACTACACAGGAGAGACCCACCTTAGAAGTGATCCTCACCCTCACTCTCTCTCTCTCTCTCTCTCTGTCTCTCTCTCTCTCTCTGTCTCTCTCTCTCTCTCTCTCTCTCTCTCTCTCTCTCTCTCTCTCTCTCTCTCTCTCTCTCTCTCTCTCTCTCTCTCTCTCTCTCTCCATCTCGCCCCCATGTCACTCTCCCTCCCTCTCCCCATCTCTCTCTCCCTCCCTCCCTCCCTCAAAGCAGCAGTAGACTTACAGAACATACAGTGTATAGTCTGGCCAGGATCAGACCTGCTAGCTGGCATATACCTTCCCCTTGAGCCCTGAATACACATCCACAGGCTGCATGGATCTCAGTACAGCTCCCAGCCACAGGGATTCAATTCATACATGTTCTGACAGACAAACCTGGTTGCCTACTGTCTTATTCTCCTACATTCTTTCTCTCTATCAATCTATCAAAACACACTTTCCACTTTAACACAAACTCAGACAATGTACGATCTCTCCCTCTCCGTCTCCCTCTCCGTCTCCCTCTCCGTCACCGTCTCCTTCTTCGTCTCCCTCTCCCTTTCTGTCTCCCTCTCCGTCTCCGTCTCCCTCTCCCTCTTCATCTCCCTGTCCCTCTCCCTCTCCATGTCCGTCTCCTTCTCCCTCTTCCTCTGCATCTCGCTCTCTGTCTCCCTTTCCTTCTCCCTCTCCTTCTTCATCTCCTTCTCCCTCTCCCTCTCCGTCTCCCTCATTCACTGCCTCTCGCTCTCCATCTCCTTTTCCTTAACCTTATTCATCTCCGTCTCCGTCTCACTCTCCGTCTGTCCTTCTCCCTCTCAACCTCACTCTCCGTCTGACCTTCTCCCTCTCCCTCTCCATCTCACTCTCCGTCTGTCCTTCTCCCTCTCCATCTCACTCTCCGTCTGTCCTTCTCCCTCTCCCTCTCCGTCTCACTCTTCGTCTGTCCTTCTCCCTCTCATTCTCCCTCTCCATCTCACTCTCCGTCTGTCCTTCTCCCTCTCCATCTCACTCTTCGTCTGTCCTTCTCCCTCTCCCTCTCCCTCTCCGTCTCACTCTTCGTCTGTCCTTCTCCCTCTCATTCTCCCTCTCCATCTCACTCCCCGTCTGTCCTTCTCCCTCTCCCTCTCCGTCTCACTCTCCGTCTGTCCTTCTCCCTCTCATTCTCCCTCTCCATCTCACTCCCCGTCTGTCCTTCTCCCTCTCCCTCTCCCTCTCCATCTCACTCTCCGTCTGTCCTTCTCCTTCTCATTCTCCCTCTCCATCTCACTCTCCGTCTGTCCTTCTCCCTCTCCCTCTCCGTCTCACTCTCCGTCTGTCCTTCTCCCTCTCCCTCTCCCTCTCCATCTCACTCTCTGTCTGTGGTGCTTTCAAGCCCTGTGTGTTTAAACCACGCTCCGTCTCTCTCTCCGTCTGTGTGTTTAAACCAAGCCCCGTCTCTCTCTCCGTCTGTGTGTTTAAACCACTCCCCGTCTCTCTCTCTGTCTGTGTGTTTAAACCACGCTCCGTCTCTCTCTCCGTCTGTGTGTTTAAACCCCGCTCCGTCTCTCTCTCCATCTGTGTGTTTAAACCACGCTCCGTCTCTCTCTCCGTCTGTGTGTTTAAACCACGCTCCGTCTCTCTCTCCATCTGTGTGTTTAAACCCCGCTCCGTCTCTCTCTCCGTCTGTGTGTTTAAACCACGCTCCGTCTCTCTCTCCGTCTGTGTGTTTAAACCACGCTCCGTCTCTCTCTCTCCGTCTGTGTGTTTAAACCACGCTCCGTCTCTCTCTCCGTCTGTTTGTTTAAACCACGCTCTGTCTCTCTCTCTCCGTCTGTGTGTTTAAACCGCGCTCCGTCTCTCTCTCCGTCTGTGTGTTTAAACCACGCTCCGTCTCTCTCTCCGTCTGTGTGTTTAAACCCCGCTCCGTCTCTCTCTTATCCACTAGGTTCTGTCATTCCCATACAACTCTTCAGTCTCTCTCTCAAATCAAGTCAAAATTTATTGGATGCAGGTGTAGTGAAATGCTTGTGTTTCTAGCTCCAACAGTAATACCTAGCAATATGCTTGTGTTTCTAGCTCCAACAGTAATACCTAACAATATGCTTGTGTTTCTAGCTCCAACAGTACAGTAATACCTAGCAGTATGCTTGTGTTTCTAGCTACAACAGTACAGTAATACCTAGCAATATGCTTGTGTTTCTAGCTCCAACAGAAATACCTAGCAATATGCTTGTGTTTCTAGCTCCAACAGTGCAGTAATACCTAGCAATATGCTTGTGTTTCTAGCTCCAACAGTAATGCCTAGCAATATGCTTGTGTTTCTAGCTCCAACAGTGCAGTAATACCTAGCAATATGCTTGTGTTTCTAGCTCCAACAGTACAGTAATACCTAGCAATATGCTTGTGTTTCTAGCTCCAACAGTAATACCTAGCAATATGCTTGTGTTTCTAGCTCCAACAGTACAGTAATACCTAGCAATATGCTTGTGTTTCTAGCTTCAACAGTAATACCTAACAATATGCTTGTGTTTCTAGCTCCAACAGTACAGTAATACCTAGTAATATGCTTGTGTTTCTAGCTCCAACAGTAATACCTAGCAATATGCTTGTGTTTCTAGCTCCAACAGTAATACCTAGCAATATGCTTGTGTTTCTAGCTCCAACAGTACAGTAATACCTAGTAATATGCTTGTGTTTCTAGCTCCAACAGTACAGTAATACCTAGTAATATGCTTGTGTTTCTAGCTCCAACAGTAATACCTAGCAATATGCTTGTGTTTCTAGCTCCAACAGTAATACCTAGCAATATGCTTGTGTTTCTAGCTCCAACAGTAATACCTAGCAATCTGCTTGTGTTTCTAGCTCCAACAGTAATACCTAGCAATATGCTTGTGTTTCTAGCTCCAACAGTAATACCTAGCAATATGCTTGTGTTTCTAGCTCCAACAGTAATACCTAGCAATATGCTTGTGTTTCTAGCTCCAACAGTAATACCTAACAATATGCTTGTGTTTCTAGCTCCAACAGTAATACCTAGCAATATGCTTGTGTTTCTAGCTCCAACAGTAATACCTAGCAATATGCTTGTGTTTCTAGCTCCAACAGTACAGTAATACCTAGCAGTATGCTTGTGTTTCTAGCTCCAACAGTACAGTAATACCTAGCAATATGCTTGTGTTTCTAGCTCCAACAGTAATACCTAGCAATATGCTTGTGTTTCTAGCTCCAACAGTACAGTAATACCTAGCAATATGCTTGTGTTTCTAGCTCCAACAGTAATACCTAGCAATATGCTTGTGTTTCTAGCTCCAACAGTAATACCTAGCAATATGCTTGTGTTTCTAGCTCCAACAGTAATACCTAGCAATATGCTTGTGTTTCTAGCTCCAACAGTAATACCTAGCAATATGCTTGTGTTTCTAGCTCCAACAGTAATACCTAGCAATATGCTTGTGTTTCTAGCTCCAACAGTAATACCTAGCAATCTGCTTGTGTTTCTAGCTCCAACAGTAATACCTAGCAATATGCTTGTGTTTCTAGCTCCAACAGTAATACCTAGCAATATGCTTGTGTTTCTAGCTCCAACAGTAATACCTAGCAATATGCTTGTGTTTCTAGCTCCAACAGTAATACCTAACAATATGCTTGTGTTTCTAGCTCCAACAGTAATACCTAGCAATATGCTTGTGTTTCTAGCTCCAACAGTAATACCTAGCAATATGCTTGTGTTTCTAGCTCCAACAGTAATACCTAGCAATATGCTTGTGTTTCTAGCTCCAACAGTACAGTAATACCTAGCAGTATGCTTGTGTTTCTAGCTCCAACAGTACAGTAATACCTAGCAATATGCTTGTGTTTCTAGCTCCAACAGTAATACCTAGCAATATGCTTGTGTTTCTAGCTCCAACAGTACAGTAATACCTAGCAATATGCTTGTGTTTCTAGCTCCAACAGTACAGTAATACCTAGCAGTATGCTTGTGTTTCTAGCTCCAACAGTACAGTAATACCTAGCAATATGCTTGTGTTTCTAGCTCCAACAGTAATACCTAGCAATATGCTTGTGTTTCTAGCTCCAACAGTACAGTAATACCTAGCAATATGCTTGTGTTTCTAGCTCCAACAGTAATACCTAGCAATATGCTTGTGTTTCTAGCTCCAACAGTAATACCTAGCAATATGCTTGTGTTTCTAGCTCCAACAGTAATACCTAGCAATATGCTTGTGTTTCTAGCTCCAACAGTAATACCTAGCAATATGCTTGTGTTTCTAGCTCCAACAGTAATACCTAGCAAATAGCTTGTGTTTCTAGCTCCAACAGTACAGTAATACCTAGCAATATGCTTGTGTTTCTAGCTCCAACAGTAATACCTAGCAATATGCTTGTGTTTCTAACTCCAACAGTACAGAAATACCTAGCAATATGCTTGTGTTTCTAGCTCCAACAGTACAGTAATACCTAGCAATATGCTTGTGTTTCTAGCTCCAACAGAAATAACTAGCAATATGCTTGTGTTTCTAGCTCCAACAGTACAGTAATACCTATCAATATGCTTGTGTTTCTAGCTCCAACAGTAATACCTAGCAATATGCTTGTGTTTCTAGCTCCAACAGTAATACCTAGCAATATGCTTGTGTTTCTAGCTCCAACAGTACAGTAATACCTAGCAATATGCTTGTGTTTCTAGCTCCAACAGTAATACCTAACAATATGCTTGTGTTTCTAACTCCAACAGTAATACCTAGCAATATGCTTGTGTTTCTAGCTCCAACAGTAATACCTAGCAATATGCTTGTGTTTCTAGCTCCAACAGCAATACCTAGCAATATGCTTGTGTTTCTAGCTCCAACAGTAATACCTAGCAATATGCTTGTGTTTCTAGCTCCAACAGTACAGTAATACCTAGCAATATGCTTGTGTTTCTAGCTCCAACAGTACAGTAATACCTAGCAATATGCTTGTGTTTCTAGCTCCAACAGTAATACCTAGCAATATGCTTGTGTTTCTAGCTCCAACAGTAATACCTAGCAATATGCTTGTGTTTCTAGCTCCAACAGTACAGTAATACCTAGCAATATGCTTGTGTTTCTAGCTCCAACAGTAATACCTAGCAATATGCTTGTGTTTCTAGCTCCAACAGTAATACCTAGCAATATGCTTGTGTTTCTAGCTCCAACAGTAATACCTAGCAATATGCTTGTGTTTCTAGCTCCAACAGTAATACCTAGCAATATGCTTGTGTTTCTAGCTCCAACAGTAATACCTAGCAATATGCTTGTGTTTCTAGCTCCAACAGTACAGTAATACCAAGCAATATGCTTGTGTTTCTAGCTCCAACAGTACAGTAATACCTAGCAATATGCTTGTGTTTCTAGCTCCAACAGTAATACCTAGCAATATGCTTGTGTTTCTAGCTCCAACAGTAATACCTAGCAATATGCTTGTGTTTCTAGCTCCAACAATAATACCTAGCAATATGCTTGTGTTTCTAGCTCCAACAGTAATACCTAGCAATATGCTTGTGTTTCTAGCTCCAACAGTAATACCTAACAATATGCTTGTGTTTCTAGCTCCAACAGTAATACCTAGCAATATGCTTGTGTTTCTAGCTCCAACAGTACAGTAATACCTAGCAGTATGCTTGTGTTTCTAGCTCCAACAGTAATACCTAGCAGTATGCTTGTGTTTCTAGCTCCAACAGTAATACCTAGCAATATGCTTGTGTTTCTAGCTCCAACAGTACAGTAATACCTAGCAATATGCTTGTGTTTCTAGCTCCAACAGTAATACCTAGCAATATGCTTGTGTTTCTAGCTCCAACACTACAGTAATACCTAGCAATATGCTTGTGTTTCTAGCTCCAACAGTAATACCTAGCAATATGCTTGTGTTTCTAGCTCCAACAGTAATACCTAGCAATATGCTTGTGTTTCTAGCTCCAACAGTAATACCTAGCAATATGCTTGTGTTTCTAGATCCAACAGTACAGTAATACCTAGAAAATACAAAATCATGCACATATAATCCAAAAAGTTAAAAATAAATATATTTTCATAGATAGCAAACTAGCAATATCAGAATAAACATCCGGAATTTAAATATGTATATGTACAGTAACTTGGGAAAGTATTCAGACCCCTTCACTTTTTTCAAACATTTTGTTACGTTACAGCCTTATTCTAAAAATGAATTCAATACAAATGTTTTTAATCCATTTTAGAATAAGGCTGTAACATAACAAAATATGGCAAGAGGGAAGGAGTCTGAATACTTTTCGACTGCAGTGTTTACGTATAATAGTGTATAAAGACAGTTCGGACAGTAAATGAATAGAACAGGTGTGTACAGCAGTAGTTATAAAGGATAAGCCATGACTAGAATACAGTATATACTTATGAAGTGGGTAAAATAGTATGGAAACATTATTCAAGTGACCAGTAATCAATAATTATATGTACATGGAGCAGCAGCCTCTAAAGTGCATGGTAGAGTACTGGGTAGCTAGTGATGGCTATTTAACAGTCTGATGGCCTTACGATAGAAGCTGTTTATCAGTCACTTTGTCCCAGCTTTGATGCACCTGTACTGACTCCTCCTTCTAGATGATAGCGGGGTGAACAGGCCGTGGCTTGGGTGGCTGAGGTTCTTGATTTTTCTTGGCCTTCCTATGACACCGGGTGCTGTAGATGTCCTGGAGGACAGGCAATGTGCCCCCAGCGATGCATTGGGCAGACTGCACAACCCTCTGAAGAGCCCTGTGGTTGAGGGCAGTGCAATTGCCATACCAGGCGGTGATACAGCCCATCAGAATGTCCTCGATGGTGCATCTGTAGAAGTTTGTGAGAATCTTAGGGGCCAAGCAGAATATCGTCAGCCTCTTGAGGTTGAAGAGAAGCTGTTGAGCCTTTTTTATCACGCTGTTGGTGTGGAGGGATCATTTCAGGTCCTCAGTGACGTGAACGGCGAGGAACTTGAAGCTTTTGAATCAGCCTACTGATCAATTGGCCTACTGATCAATCAGCCTACTGATCAATCAACCTGCTTTTCCAACCTGATTGAGAAGAATAAAAACAATCCAACATTTATTTTTGATACTGTCGCAAAGCTAACTAAAACACAACAGCGATTAATTCATGAATGTCTTTGAAGAAAAGATCATGATCATTAGAAAGTAAATTAAGATTTATTGTTATTTATTTCCTCTTTGAATATGCGTTTTTTTGTGTCCACTGCAGCCTTATTGATGTGGATGGGGGCACGCTCTCTCTGCTGTCTCCTGTAGTCCACCAACAGCGCCTTCCATTTCGTTGACGTCGAGGCAGAGGATATTATCCTGGCACTCCGCCAGGGCTCTCACCTGTAGACTGTCTCATCATTTTTTTGGTAATAAGGCTAACCACTAACCACTGTTGTGTCATCAGGAAACTTGACGATTGAGTTGGAGACGTGGGTGGCCACACAGTCATGGGTGAACAGGGAGTACAGGAGGGGGCTGAGCACACAACCCTGTGGGGCCCCTGTGTTGAGGATCAACATCTTCACCACCTGGGGTCGGTACGTCAGGAAGTCGTTGCACAGGGCCCTGAGCTTAATGATGAGCTTGGAGGGCACAATGGTGTTAAAGGCTGAGCTGTAGTTGATGAACAGTATTCTTTATTTTGTCCGTGCGGGACAGGGCAGTGTGCAGTGCGATGGTGATTGCTTGTCTGCGACATGGCTGGCTTTCCCTTTACAATCCCTTCCACATTTGACTCGTGACTGAGCCGTTGAATTGCGACTCCCTGTACTGTCGTTTTGCCTCTCTGATTGGCTTACGGAGGTCATAGCTGCTCTGTTTGTACACTTCCATGTTCCCAATCACCTTAAACGTGGTTAAATGCGGTGGTTCGCGCTTTCAGTTTTGTGCTAATGCTGCCACCTATCCATGTTTTTCTGGGGGGGATAAGTTCTAATCGCCACAGTGGGAACAACATCTTCTATGCACTTCCTGATGAACCCAGTCACAGAGTCATTGTGTACGTTGATACTATTCTCAGAGGTGACCCAGAACAAATCTTGAAGCATAGATTCTGATTGGTCAGACCAACGTTGAACAGTCCTTACCACAGGTGCTTCTTGCTTAAGTTTCTGCCTATAGATGGGGAGTTGCAGAATGGAGGTATGATCTGATTCGCTGTAGGGAGGGCGGTGGAGGGCCTTGTAGCCATCCAGGAAGGGAGAGTATCAATGATGCAGAGTCCTCGATGAGGAGATGTGTTGATAGAATTTCAGTAGCTCAGATTTCCTTTAGTAAAGTTCCTTGAGAGCCGGCACAGTGTCGGCTTGGGGGGGGGGGGGGGGGGGGGGCGGGGGCAGTGACGATGACCGAAGAAAATGATCTCGGGAGGAAATGCGGTCGGTATTTGATGGTGAGGTATTTTAGATCGGGAGAACCAAAGGACTTGAGTTCCTGTACGTTACCACAATGACACCATGAGTTGTTAATCATGAAACAAACCCTTCCACCTTACTTTTTCCCAGAGAGTTCTTTCTTCCTGTCTACGCAATGGACGGAGAACCCCACTGGCTGAACGGACAGGGATAATATGATTCCGTTTAACAGAGTATGTTACAGTCCCTGATGTCTCTCTGGAAGGAGATCCTCGCCCTGAGCTAGGCTACTTTATTGTCCGGGGACTGAACGTTAGTGAGTAATATACTGGGAAGAGGAGGATGGTATGCTGCCTTATGACTAGGACTCCAATTCTTCTTCCTCTTCTCTCGCATCAGCGTTGTGGTGTCGACCCCGAGATGAATGGAGCTGCCTTGGAAAGTTCAAGCAAAAGATCCGAGTCAGGGAAGTCGAATTTATGGTGAGATTTATGGTATGCGTGACAGCCAATATAATATCCAAAAGGTATTTTCGGCTGTAGGTAATAATTCAAGAAGTGTTCTAATAAATAACTAATAACTAAGAAATAAATAACACTAAAATAAGCAAAATACTGCAAGTTGGCTAGAAGCTAGAAACAGGGCAACCATGTCTGTCGGCGCCACCTTGTTACAATGTCATACTTATGTTTCTCTCACGCTTTACTCCTCTCTCTCTCTCTCTCTCTCTCTCTCTCTCTCTCTCTCGCTCTCTGTCTCTCTCTGTCTCTCTCTGTCTCTCTCTCTCTCTCTCTGTCTCTCTCTGTCTCTCTCTCTCTCGCTCACTCTCTCTCTCTCTCTTTCCCTTCAGTGTCTTGTGTTTTTCTCAGTCGTTTCTCCACTCTGTAGCATGTGTTGTGTTTGTTGACTGTACACATTACAGGATAAACATTATTGTTGGAGCAACATTAGCTAGGTCAATGTTTCCTAAAGTCAAGACGTTCTCATTTGAGACAGTTTAGCCTACTTTTCTACCATCTCTCACCAGAGACAGACATTAACCTCTACTTCCTACTATATACATGCTAGCATAGGCTAGCATCTCTCACCAGAGACAGACATTAACCTCTACTTCCTACTATATACATGCTAGCATAGGCTAGCATCTCTCACCAGAGACAGACATTAACCTCTACTTCCTACTATATACATGCTAACATAGGCTATTATCTCTCATCAGAGACAGACATTAACGGGTTTCCCGAATGCCCGGATCAGGGTTAGGGTCAGGGTCAGGGTCAGGGTCAGGGTTAGGGTTAGGGTTAGGGTCAGGGTCAGGGTTAGGGTCAGGGTTAGGGTCAGGGTTAGGGTCAGGGTCAGGGTTAGGGTTAGGGTCAGGGTTAGGGTCAGGGTGAGGATTAGGGTCAGGGTCAGGGTTAGGGTTAGGGTCAGGGTTAGGGTCAGGGTCAGGGTTAGGGTTAGGGTCAGGGTTAGGGTCAGGATCAGGGTTAGGGTCAGGGTCAGGGTTAGGGTCAGGGTCAGGGTTAGGGTCAGGGTCAGGGTTAGGGTTAGGGTTAGGATCAGGGTTAGGGTTAGGGTCAGGGTCAGAGTTAGGGTCAGGGTTAGGGTCAGGATCAGGGTTAGGGTCAGGGTCAGGATTAGGGTTAGGGTCAGGGTTAGGGTCAGGGTCAGGGTTAGGGTCAGGGTTAGGGTCAGGGTCAGGGTTAGGGTCAGGGTCAGGGTCAGGGTCAGGGTTAGGGTCAGGGTTAGGGTCAGGGTTAGGATTAGGGTTAGGGTTAAGTGAACAGTCAGGCAGGTGGAATCTGCTCAGTTGTTCCCCAATTGGAACACTTACCCTTTATTTCAGTATTGCTCTCAAACTGTTTGGTCCTTCTGAAGTCCCTGGTAGTCATCCATATTGTCCGTAAAATGAGACCATAAACATCCTCCTGTGTCAATGAGAAACACAGATTATTAGTGCTTGGATGCCAACCATGTTATTGTTTCTCTTAGACATTTTAATTTGAGTCACACATCGCACTGGCCTTTTCAACTATCACCACCCACCTTGTTGTCTATTGCCATGGGGTGTACCATTTCACAGCTGTTTGGTCCTTCTGAAGTACCTAAATGATCATCTCTATTGACTGTTAACTTCTTTCTATACAGGCATGAAAACATTCCACTCCAAATAGATTAGTCCTTGGAGGGCAATGCCATAGAGTACCTATCTTACCAGGATTAGGGTCAATTCCATTTCAATTCAGTCAATTGAGGGAGTACAAATGCTTTTAAAATGTCTAAAATGCCAAGACTGCAGCTACTCTTCCTGGGGTTTATTATGGATCCCCATTAGTTCCTGCCAAGACAGCAGCTACTCTTCCTGGGATTTATTATGAATCCCCATTAGTTCCTGTCAAGGCAGAAGCTACTCTTCCTGGGGTTTATTACGGATCCCCATTAGTTCCTGCCAAGGCAGCAGCTACTCTTCCTGGGGTTTATTATGGATCCCCATTAGTTCCTGTCAAGGCAGCAGCTGCTCTTCCTGGGGTTTATTATGGATCCCCATTAGTTCCTGCCAAGGCAGCAGCTACTCTTCCTGGGGTTTATTATGGATCCCCATTAGTTCCTGCCAAGGCAGCAGCTACTCTCCCTGGGGTTTATCATGAATCCCCATTAGTTCCTGCCAAGGCAGCAGCTACTCATCCTGGGGTCCATCAAAATTAAGGCAGTTAGGGGCCTCTCGAGTGGTGCAGCGGTCTAAGGCACTGCATTACTACCGACCCGGGTTCAATCCCAGGCTGTTTTACAAACGCCCGTGACCGAGGGTCCCATAGGGCGGCGCACAATTGGCCCAGTGTCGTCCGGGTTTGGGGAGGATTTGTGGCCGGGGGGGGGCTTTACTTGGCTCAGCACGCTCTAGTGACTCCTTGTGGCGGGTTGGGCGCCTGCAAGCTGACTTGGTCAGTTGTACAGTGTTTCCTCCGACACATGGATGCGGCTTCCGGGTTAAGCGGGTGGGTGTTAAGAAGCGCGGTTTGGCGGGTCGTGTTTCAGGGGAGAAATGACTTGAACCTCGCCTCTCCCGAGCTTGTCGGGGAGTTGCAGCGATTAGACAAGACCATCATTTGGATCGCAATTAGATATCACAAAATTGAGGAGAAAAAAAACAATAACAAAAAAAACACAAACTCAAAAGAATTAAGGCAGTTATACCATTTGTTTTACATTACAATACATTCACAACAGATTTCACAACACATTAAGTGTGTGACCTCAGGCCCCTACTCTACTACCACATATCTACAACACACTGTGTTCCCTCAGGCCCCTACTCCACTACCACATATCTACAACACAAAATCCATGTACACATATGTGTACGGTGCGTATGTTTTCATATGTGTGTGTATGCATGTGTCTGTGCCTATGTTTGTGTTGTTTCACAGTCCCCGCTGTTCCAGAAGGTGTATTTTTACCTGTTTTTTTTTAAATCTGATTCTACTGCTGCATCAGTTACCTGATGTGGAATAGAGTTCCATGTAGTCATGGCTCTATGTAGTACTGTGCGCCTCCCATAGTCTGTTCTGGACTTGGGGACTGTAAAGAGACCTCTGGTGGCATGTCTTGTGGGGTATTAATGGGTGTCTGATCTGTGTGCTGCTAGTTTAGACAGACAGCTTGATGCATTCAACATGTCAATACCTCTCATGATTACAAGTAATGATGAAGTCAATCTCTCCTCCACTCTAAGCCAGGGGAGATTGACATACATATTATTAACGTTAGCTCTCTGTGGACATCCAAGGGCCAGCCGTGCTGCCCTGTTCTGAGCCAATTGCAATTTTCCTAAATCCCTCTTTGTGTCACCTGACCACATGACTGAACATTAGTCCAGGTGCGACAAAACTAGGGCCTGTAGGACCTGCCTTGTTGGTAGTGTTGTTAAGAAGGCAGAGCAGCGTCTTATTATTGACAGACTTCTCCACTTCTTAACTACCGTTGTATCAATATGTTTTGACCATCACAGTTTTATATTCAGGGTTACTCCAAGCAGTTTAGTCACCTCAACTTGCTCAACTTCCACATTATTCATTACAAGACTTAGTTGAGGTTTAGGGTTTAGTGAATGACTTGTCCCAAATACAATGCTTTTAGTATTTGAAATATTTAGGAGTAACTTATTCCTTGCCACCCATTCTGAAACTAACTGCAGCTCTTTGTTAAGTGTTGCAGTCATTTCAGTTGCTGTAGTAGCTGACGTGTATAGTGTTGAGTCATCTGCATACATAGATACACTGGCTTTACTCAAAGCCAGTGGCATGTCATTAGTAAAGATTGAAAAAAGCAAGGGGCCTAAACAGCTGCCCTGGGGAATTCCTGATTCTATCTGGATTGTGTTAGAGAGGTTTCCATTAAAGAACACCCTCTGTGTTCTGTTAGACAGGTAACTCTTTATTCACAATATAGCAGGGGGTGTAAAGCCACAACACATATGTTGTTCCAGCAGCAGACTATGATCAATAATGTCAAAACCCGCACATTAGTATAACAAAACAGTGCCCACAATCTTTTTATCATCAATTTCTCTCAGCCAATCATGAGTCATTTGTGTAAGTGCTGTGCTTGTTGAATGTCCTTCCCTATTAGCATGCTGAAAGTCTGTTGCCAATTAGGTTACTAGCATTGTATCTGGTCAAACACTATTCTTTTACAAAAGATTACTAAGGGTTGGTAACAGGCTGATTGGTCGGCTATTTGTGCAAATCAAAATGTATTATACAATTTCCAATAACCATTATTATTGTTGATGTAAAATAAATCTTTATGTTTGGGAAACGAAAGCTTTTCTGAAATCTTGTCATTAGTTACCACAGCCACAAAAATAGAAATATCGTAAAGATTCATGAAAACAAAAAATTTGCTTTTTTGGACTTAATTTAAGTTTAGGGTTAGCAGTGAGTTTAGTGAGGTTAATTTAACATTAGGGTTAGCAGTGAGGTTAGTGAGGTTAATTTAACATTAGGGTTAGCAGTGAGTTTAGTGAGGTTAATTTAACATTAGGGTTAGCAGTGAGGTTAGTGAGGTTAATTTAACATTAAGGTTAGCAGTGAGGTTAGAATTAAAATCTGATTCTAAGAAGAGAAATTGTAGAACTAGGCCATAGTTATGACTTTGTGGCTGTGGTAGTTAGTGACGACCTTTCTGAAGCCTTGGGGATTTCACCAAATTGTGCCGAAAAACGGTTAATTACTTTGTGCTTTTAACTTTTTATGGCTGGGATCCCGTTAACGGGATCGATATGACAACAGCCAGTGAAAGTGCAGGGCGCCAAATTCAAAACAACAGAAATCTCATAATTAAAATTCCTCAAACATTGAAGTATTTTACACCATTTTAAAGATAAACTTGTTGTTAATCCCACCACAGCGTCCGATTTCAAAAAGGCTTTACCGAAAAAGCACACCATGCAATAATCTGAGTACAGCGCTCAGAGACCGAAACAAGCCATACAGATATCCGCCATGTTGTGGAGTCAACAAAATCAGAAATAGTATTATAAATATTCACTTACCTTTGATGATCTTCATCAGAATGCACTCCCAGGAATCCCAGTTCCACAATAAATCTTTGATTTGTTCGATAAAAGTCCATAATTTATGTCCAAATACCTCCTTTTTGTTCACGCGTTTAACCCAGTAAACCAAATTCATGACGCGCGAGCAGACGAAAAGTCAAAAAGTTCCGTTACAGTCCGTGGAAACATGTCAAACGATGCATAGAATCAATCTTTAGGATGTTTTTATCATAAATCTTCAATAATGTTTCAACCGTAGAATTGTGAACCGTAGAATTGTTAACCGTAGAATTGTGCCAACCGTAGAATTGTGCCACAAGCTGACCACGTGAATGCGCGTGGTCAGCTCAGGGATTTTTTCTCAGGTTTTTGCCTGCCATATGAGTTCTGTTATACTCATAGACATCATTCAAATCGTTTTAGAAACTTCAGTGTTTTCTATCCAAATCTACTAATAATATGCATATCTTAGCTTCTGGGACTGAGTAGCAGGCAGTTTACTCTGGGCACCTTACTCATCCAAGCTACTCAATACTGGCCCCAGCCATAAGAAGTTTAACAGGATGCACATTAGTCAGCAATCTGCTTGTCAGCAATAAAAAGCAGCATTTGATGTTCATATAGCAGTTTTTTCCACAATAATCTCTGTGGCGCAGTGGTAAGCCGGTTGTACACTACACGATTTTGGCCATAAATTAGCTGTCCCAAACACGTTTTTGAGATCGGACACAAAATAGAGCAGTAGAGGTTGTTGTTTGAGGAAAAAGTTGGAATCGAAGAAAGCACTGGAACCAAGGCGAACGCAACGGAGTGACAGATAACAGGGAAGGTAATCAGGAAGGTAATAGAGTCCAGGAGAGTATCCTAATGATCTGCAGGTGTGCGTAATGATGGATGCCAGGTGTGCGTAATGATGGATGCCAGGTGCGTGTAATGATGGATGCCAGGTGTGCGTAATGATGGATCCCAGGACCGGTGGTTAGTATTCCCGGTGACGTCGAACGACGGAGGAGAGAAGCGGGAGTAGACCCACAAAATGTTTGTTGTGCATAAGAACAGCCCTTAACCCGTAGTATATTGGCCATATACCACACCTCCTCTGGCCTTATTGCCTAAATATAATATTTAAAAGCAACCAAATTATAATAATGATACCCTATTATTAAAAAAAACATGTTCCATTTCTGAAACAGAAGGGAGATTGTGGCCAGCCCCAACCTTGAGTATGAGCATAAGACCAGCTCGGGGGAAAGCACCTCATCTCAGACACTCAAAGTCAAAGCAATACATTCTTGTGATGAGAGGGACTGAGTCAGTCAGCACTCCAACCAGGCACCCTGAGAGAGACTGAGTCAGTCAGCACTCCAACCAGACACCCTGAGAGGGACTGAGTCAGTCAGCACTCCAACCAGACACCCTGAGAGAGACTGAGTCAGTCAGCACTCCAACCAGGCACCCTGAGAGAGACTGAGTCAGTCAGCACTCCAACCAGGCACCCTGAGAGAGACTGAGTCAGTCAGCACTCCAACCAGACACCCTGAGAGGGACTGAGTCAGGCAGCACTCCAACCAGACACCCTGAGAGAGACTGAGTCAGTCAGCACTCCAACCAGGCACCCTGAGAGAGACTGAGTCAGTCAGCACTCCAACCAGGCACCCTGAGAGAGACTGAGTCAGTCAGCACTCCAACCAGACACCCTGAGAGGGACTGAGTCAGTCAGCACTCCAACCAGGCACCTTGAGAGAGACTGAGTCAGTCAGCACTCCAATCAGGCACCCTGAGAGAGACTGAGTCAGTCAGCACTCCAACCAGACACCCTGAGAGAGACTGAGTCAGTCAGCACTCCAACCAGACACCCTGAGAGAGACTGAGTCAGTCAGCATTCCAACCAGGCACCCTTCAATGCCACACAAACCCAGTGTAATACGAGAGATTCCATGTGGCTGAGGTAACTAGATTGGAATACAGGCCATGGCACTGATGGCATTAGCGAAGTCCCAAATGGCACCCTATTCCCTATATAGTGCACTACTTTTGACCAGAACCTATGGAACCCTATTCCCTACATAGTGCACTACTTTTGACCAGGGCCCTATGGCACCCTATTCCCTATATAGTGCACTACTTTTGACCAGGGCTCATGGGGCTATATAGGGATTAGGGTGCTCTTTGGGATGTTTTCACTGAGTGTCTAACAACAAAAGCTAGATATCCATCTCTCTACGGTAGGCTGTTTAGCCTTAGTCTATATTGTTGCTGGGTGGACCTGATTCAGTCATTGACTCGTTCACTCAAAGCTCAGCTCAGTGAGGACAAGGACAGAACAAACAGAACTAGGGACTGCCACCGTATCTGGCTCAGTGTGCTGTCTAGTATGCAGGGTTAGATCAGTGTGCTGTCTAGTATGCATGGTTAGGGCTAAAGGGTTGGCTCAGTGTGCTGTCTAGTATGCAGGGTTAGGGCTAAAGGGTTAGATCAGTGTGGTGTCTAGTATGCAGGGTTAGGGCTAAAGGGTTAGATCAGTGTGCTGTCTAGTATGCATGGTTAGGGCTAAAGGGTTGGCTCAGTGTGCTGTCTAGTATGCAGGGGTAGGGCTAAAGGGTTGGCTCAGTGTGCTGTCTAGTATGCAGGGTTAGATCAGTGTGCTGTCTAGTATGCATGGTTAGGGCTAAAGGGTTGGCTCAGTGTGCTGTCTAGTAGGCAGGGTTAGGGCTAAAGGGTTAGATCAGTGTGCTGTCTAGTATGCAGGGTTAGGGCTAAAGGGTTAGATCAGTGTGCTGTCTAGTATGCAGGGTTAGGGCTAAAGGGTTAGATCAGTGTGCTGTCTAGTATGCAGGGTTAGGGCTAAAGGGTTAGATCAGTGTGCTGTCTAGTATGCAGGGTTAGGGCTAAAGGGTTAGATCAGTGTGCTGTCTAGTATGCAGGGTTAGGGCTAAAGGGTTAGATCAGTGTGGTGTCTAGTATGCAGGGTTAGGGCTAAAGGGTTAGATCAGTGTGCTGTCTAGTATGCATGGTTAGGGCTAAAGGGTTGGCTCAGTGTGCTGTCTAGTATGCAGGGTTAGATCAGTGTGCTGTCTAGTATGCATGGTTAGGGCTAAAGGGTTGGCTCAGTGTGCTGTCTAGTAGGCAGGGTTAGGGCTAAAGGGTTAGATCAGTGTGCTGTCTAGTATGCAGGGTTAGGGCTAAAGGGTTAGATCAGTGTGCTGTCTAGTATGCAGGGTTAGAGCCAACCCTTTAGCCCTAACCATGCATACTAGACAGCACACTGATCTAACCCTTTAGCCCTAACCCTGCATACTAGACACCACACTGATCTAACCCTTTAGCCCTAACCCTGCATACTAGACAGCACACTGAGCCAACCCTTTAGCCCTAACCATGCATACTAGACAGCACACTGATCTAACCCTGCATACTAGACAGCACACTGATCTAACCCTTTAGCCCTAACCCTGCATACTAGACAGCACACTGATCTAACCCTTTAGCCCTAACCCTGCATACTAGACAGCACACTGATCTAACCCTTTAGCCCTAACCCTGCATACTAGACAGCACACTGATCTAACCCTTTAGCCCTAACCCTGCATACTAGACAGCACACTGATCTAACCCTTTAGCCCTAACCCTGCATACTAGACAGCACACTGATCTAATAGCCCTTTAGCCCTAACCCTGCCTACTAGACAGCACACTGAGCCAACCCTTTAGCCCTAACCATGCATACTAGACAGCACACTGATCTAACCCTGCATACTAGACAGCACACTGAGCCAACCCTTTAGCCCTACCCCTGCATACTAGACAGCACACTGAGCCAACCCTTTAGCCCTAACCATGCATACTAGACAGCACACTGATCTAACCCTTTAGCCCTAACCCTGCATACTAGACACCACACTGATCTAACCCTTTAGCCCTAACCCTGCATACTAGACAGCACACTGAGCCAACCCTTTAGCCCTAACCATGCATACTAGACAGCACACTGATCTAACCCTGCATACTAGACAGCACACTGAGCCAGATACGGTGGCAGTCCCTAGTTCTGTTTGTTCTGTCCTTGTCCTCACTGAGCTGAGCTTTGAGTGAACGAGTCAATGACTGAATCAGGTCCACCCAGCAACAATATAGACTAAGGCTAAACAGCCTACCGTAGAGAGATGGATATCTAGCTTTTGTTGTTAGACACTCAGTGAAAACATCCCAAAGAGCACCCTAATCCCTATATAGCCCCATGAGCCCTGGTCAAAAGTAGTGCACTATATAGGGAATAGGGTGCCATAGGGCCCTGGTCAAAAGTAGTGCACTATGTAGGGAATAGGGTTCCATAGGTTCTGGTCACTAGACAGCACACTGAGCTAACCCTGCATACTAGACAGCACACTGAACTAACCCTGCATACTAGACAGCACACTGAGCTAACCCTGCATACTAGACAGCACACTGAGCTAACCCTGCATACTAGACAGCACACTGATCTAACCCTTTAGCCCTAACCCTGCATAATAGACAGCACACTGAACTAACCCTGCATACTAGACAGCACACTGATCTAACCCTTTAGCCCTAACCCTGCATACTAGACAGCACACTGATCTAACCCTGCATACTAGACAGCACACTGATCTAACCCTTTAGCCCTAACCCTGCATACTAGACAGCACACTGATCTAACCCTTTAGCCCTAACCCTGCATACTAGACAGCACACTGATCTAACCCTTTAGCCCTAACCCTGCATACTAGACAGCACACTGATCTAACCCTGCATACTAGGGTTAGGGCTAAAGGGTTAGGGCTAAAGGGTTAGATCAGTGTGCTGTCTAGTATGCAGGGTTAGTTCAGTGTGCTGTCTATTATGCAGGGTTAGGGCTAAAGGGTTAGATCAGTGTGCTGTCTAGTATGCAGGGTTAGCTCAGTGTGCTGTCTAGTATGCAGGGTTAGCTCAGTGTGCTGTCTAGTATGCAGGGTTAGTTCAGTGTGCTGTCTAGTATGCAGGGTTAGCTCAGTGTGCTGTCTAGTATGCAGGGTTAGGGCTAAAGGGTTAGATCAGTGTGCTGTCTAGTATGCAGGGTTAGCTCAGTGTGCTGTCTAGTATGCAGGGTTAGGGCTAAAGGGTTAGATCAGTGTGCTGTCTAGTATGCAGGGTTAGTTTAGTATGCAGGGTTATGGCTAAAGGGTTAGATCAGTGTGCTGTCTAGTATGCAGGGTTAGGGCTAAATGGTTAGTTCAGTGTGGTGTCTAGTATGCAGGGTTAGATCAGTGTGGTGTCTAGTATGCAGGGTTATCTCAGTGTGCTGTCTAGTATGCAGGGTTAGCTCAGTGTGCTGTCTAGTATGCAGGGTTAGCTCAGTGTGGTGTCTAGTATGCAGGGATAGCTCAGTGTAGTGTCTAGTGTGCAGGGTTAGATCAGTGTGGTGTCTAGTATGCAGGGTTAGCTCAGTGTGGTGTCTAGTATGCAGGGTTAGCTCAGTGTGGTGTCTAGTATGCAGGGTTAGTTCAGTGTGCTGTCTAGTATGCAGGGTTAGATCAGTGTGGTGTCTAGTATGCTCTATGATCTAAGGGTTAGATCAGTGTGCTGTCTAGTATGCAGGGTTAGGGCTAAAGGGTTAGCTCAGTGTGCTGTCTAGTATGCAGGGTTAGGGATAAAGGGTTAGTTCAGTGTGCTGTCTAGTATGCAGGGTTAGTTCAGTGTGGTGTCTAGTATGCAGGGTTAGTTCAGTGTGCTGTCTAGTATGCAGGGTTAGGGCTAAAGGGTTAGATCAGTGTGCTGTCTAGTATGCAGGGTTAGGGCTAAAGGGTTAGTTCAGTGTGCTGTCTAGTATGCAGGGTTAGTTCAGTGTGGTGTCTAGTATGCAGGGTTAGGGCTAAAGGGTTAGCTCAGTGTGCTGTCTAGTATGCAGGGTTAGTTCAGTGTGCTGTCTAGTATGCAGGGTTAGGGCTAAAGGGTTAGCTCAGTGTGCTGTCTAGTATGCAGGGTTAGGGCTAAAGGGTTAGTTCAGTGTGCTATCTAGTATGCAGGGTTAGGGCTAAAGGGTTAGATCAGTGTGCTGTCTAGTATGCAGGGTTAGGGCTAAGAGGTTGTAAGGTTAGTGGAGTAACAGGGACTGTGTTTTCACATGTGAACGGGTCGGGTAGCAGACCTAAAGGGAATCCTGGATCCCTGACCGCCCCCAAAGGCCCTGGGGTCATTGATGTGATTGTTACGGTAATCACATTAACCCTAGAGGAGATTAGCACTTTGGTCTCAGAGGAGAGGAGAGGTCCTTCCTGCTCCATGACTACTACTCAGGGAGAGGTGAGAGAGAGAGAGACAGAGACAGAGACAGAGACAGAGAGAGAGAGAGAGAGAGAGAGAGAGAGAGAGAGAGAGAGAGAGAGAGAGAGAGAGAGAGAGAGAGAGAGAGAGAGAGAGAGAGAGGGAGAGGGAGAGGGAGAGGGAGAGGGAGAGAGAGAGGGAGAAAGAGAGGGAGTGAAAGAGAGGGAGAGGGGGAGGGGGGGAGAGAGAGAGAGAGTGACAGAGAGAGAGTGACAGAGAGAGAGTGAAAGAGAGAGAGTGAAAGATAGAGAGTGAAAGAGAGAGAGAGAGAGGAGAGATAGGGAGAAAGAGAGGGAGTGAAAGAGAGAGAGAGGGGGAGGGAGAGAGAGAGAGGGGGAGAGGAGAGATAGGGAGAAAGAGAGGGAGTGAAAGAGAGAGAGAGGGGGAGGGAGAGAGAGTAGAGAGCAGTGAGCATGCTAGAAGTACATCGTATGGCTGTCAATTTGCAATTTCCTGTCTCTAAGGTTGAAGGTTAAGGGTAGCCTATAGGAGGTTTCCTCTTTGTCTCCTCTCCTTTAAAGGCCTTCAGACATTCCTCTGCTGCGGCCCTGTTGGCTTCTCAGGTTTCCCGTCTGATTTAAGTGCCCTTTCTTTCTGTAATAAGGGTTAATTGGCCTAACTCTTAACCCTCTGGAGACTGGAGATCTCTCGTCAAAGGACCGGCCCAAATTATACGCTCATTTCCATTCTGATGGTGGTGGGAGTCGGTGGTGGAGGTTTGTCCCGTCAGACTGACTGACAGACGAGGGTTGTCAAAGGAAGGTTTTTTGGGAGTAGGGGGTGGATCGTGGGTCCCATCTGTCCAGGCTAGCTGCCCCTGTGACCTGCCAGAGGTGGTTCTTGTCTCGAGTTTGAGGAGGAGTGGGGGGGGTAAACCTATTAGCTATGGGATAGGTTAGTTTGACTTGTCTCAGTCTCAGTGGGGAGTGGGGTGTAGTTGTCCACTATGTAGAGAATAGGGTGCCATTTAGGAGGCAGACAAGAATCTCAATGAGGGAAAAGTCAACGGTCCCGGTAATTGAGGAGAACATTGTTACTGCCAAGGTAAAGGTAACCTCACCACCTGGAAGAGAGTGTGAAGAATGGATGGCAGCTAGCCTAGCGATTAACAGCCCTGGGCCAGTTAGCGAAGGTTAACAGCCTTGGGCCAGTTAGCGAAGGTTAACAGCCTTGGGCCATTTAGCGAAGGTTAACAGCCTTGGGCCAGTTAGCAAAGATTCACAGCCTTGGGCAGTTACCGAAGGTTAACAGCCTTGGGCCAGTTAGCGAAGGTTAACAGCCTTGGGCCAGTTAGCAAAGGTTAACAGCCTTGGGCCAGTTAGCGAAGGTTAACAGCCTTGGGCCAGTTACCGAAGGTTAACAGCCTTGGGCAGGTTACCGAAGGTTAACAGCCTTGGGCCAGTTACCAAAGATTCACAGCCTTGGGCCAGTTACAGAAGATTAACAGCCTTGGGCAGGTTACCGAAGGTTAACAGCCTTGGGCCAGTTAGCGAAGGTTAACAGCCTTGGGCCAGTTACAGAAGATTAACAGCCTTGGGCCAGTTACCGAAGGTTAACAGCCTTGGGCCAGTTAGCGAAGGGTTAACAGCCTTGGGCCAGTTACAGAAGATTAACAGCCTTGGGCCAGTTACAGAAGATTAACAGCCTTGGGCCAGTTACCGAAAATTTGCTGGTTTGAATCCCCGAGCTGACTAGGTGAAAAATCTGCCGATGTGCTCTTCAGCAAGGCTCCTTCCTGTAAGTCGCTCTGGACAAGTACGTGTGCTAAATGATTTCATTGTAAAATGTAAGAATGTCAGCTCTGCTTATCAGACAGAGAGTCCTCATGCCACTGAAAACACATATGACGCCAACCCTCAGAACTAACTAACTAACTAACTAACTAACTAAGTAACGGGTCGTAAAGGGTGATGGTGAAGCCCTAGTTACTGATTATGTGCGTATCTCCTCCATGATCTAGCGACTGACCTGTGTAATTGGTCTATACTAATGACTAACTATGGGGGTTCCCCGGTCGTACTAAGGCCCTCTAAATCAGGGATTACAAAGCTGATCTGTGTGTGAGCACTGAGCACAGCTTCCTCTAACTCTCTGGGTTTCAACTTTCCCTGGTTACTGATCCCCTGATCACATTTAACTCGGTCCGGTGTTCCCCGTCATGTGTGACTGATCATTAAGCCTATGTTCCTATTTGTTAGGAGTCTTCCCAAATGGGCTAACCCCTGTGTATTGTTCCCACTACACTAGACTGTAGTGCTGGAGGGCTCCACTGTGTATTGATCCCACTAGACTGTAGTCCTGGAGGGCTCCACTGTGTATTGATCCCACTACACTGTAGTCCTGGAGGGCTCCACTGTGTATTGATCCCACTAGACTGTAGTCCTGGAGGGCTCCACTGTGTATTGTTCCCACTAGACTGTAGTCCTGGAGGGCTCCACTGTGTATTGATCCCACTAGACTGTAGTCCTGGAGGGCTCCACTGTGTATTGATCCCACTAGACTGTAGTGTCTGGAGGGCTCCACTGTGTATTGATCCCACTAGACTGTAGTCCTGGAGGGCTCCACTGTGTATTGATCCCACTAGACTGTAGTCCTGGAGGGCTCCACTGTGTATTGATCCCACTAGACTGTAGTCCTGGAGGGATCCACTGTATATTGATCCCACTAGACTGTAGTGTCTGGAAGGCTCCACTGTGTATTGATCCCCCTAGACTGTAGTCCTGGAGGGCTCCACTGTGTATTGATCCCACTACACTAGACTGTAGTCCTGGAGGGCTCCACTGTATATTGATCCCACTAGACTGTAGTCCTGGAGGGCTCCACTGTGTATTGATCCCACTACACTAGACTGTAGTCCTGGAGGGCTCCACTGTATATTGATCCCACTAGACTGTAGTCCTGGAGGGCTCCACTGTGTATTGATCCCACTAGACTGTAGTCCTGGAGGGATCCACTGTGTATTGATCCCACTAGACTGTAGTCCTGGAGGGCTCCACTGTGTATTGATCCCACTAGACTGTAATCCTGGAGGGATCCACTGTGTATTGATCCCACTAGACTGTAGTCCTGGAGGGCTCCACTGTGTATTGATCCCACTAGACTGTAGTCCTGGAAGGCTCCACTGTGTATTGATCCCACTAGACTGTAGTCCTGGAGGGCTCCACTGTGTATTGATCCCACTAGACTGTAGTCCTGGAGGGATCCACTGTATATTGATCCCACTAGACTGTAGTCCTGGAGGGCTCCACTGTGTATTGATCCCACTAGACTGTAGTCCTGGAGGGCTCCACTGTGTATTGATCCCACTACACTAGACTGTAGTCCTGGAGGGCTCCACTGTGTATTGATCCCACTAGACTGTAGTCTTGGAGGGCTCCACTGTGTATTGGTCCCACTAGACTGTAGTCCTGGAGGGCTCCACTGTGTATTGATCCCACTAGACTGTAGTCCTGGAGGGCTCCACTGTGTATTGATCCCACTAGACTGTAGTCCTGGAGGGTTCCACTGTGTATTGATCCCACTAGACTGTAGTCCTGGAGGGCTCCACTGTGTATTGATCCCACTAGACTGTAATCCTGGAGGGATCCACTGTGTATTGATCCCACTAGACTGTAGTCCTGGAGGGCTCCACTGTGTATTGATCCCACTAGACTGTAGTCCTGGAAGGCTCCACTGTGTATTGATCCCACTAGACTGTAGTCCTGGAGGGCTCCACTGTGTATTGATCCCACTAGACTGTAGTCATGGAGGGATCCACTGTATATTGATCCCACTAGACTGTAGTCCTGGAGGGCTCCACTGTGTATTGATCCCACTAGACTGTAGTCCTGGAGGGCTCCACTGTGTATTGATCCCACTACACTAGACTGTAGTCCTGGAGGGCTCCACTGTGTATTGATCCCACTAGACTGTAGTCTTGGAGGGCTCCACTGTGTATTGGTCCCACTAGACTGTAGTCCTGGAGGGCTCCACTGTGTATTGATCCCACTAGACTGTAGTCCTGGAGGGCTCCACTGTGTATTGATCCCACTAGACTGTAGTCCTGGAGGGATCCACTGTATATTGATCCCACTAGACTGTAGTCCTGGAGGGCTCTACTGTGTATTGATCCCACTAGACTGTAGTCCTGGAGGGCTCCACTGTGTATTGATCCCACTAGACTGTAGTCCTGGAGGGATCCACTGTGTATTGATCCCACTAGACTGTAGTCCTGGAGGGCTCCACTGTGTATTGATCCCACTAGACTGTAGTCCTGGAGGGCTCCACTGTATATTGATCCCACTAGACTGTAGTGTCTGGAGGGCTCCACTGTGTATTGTTACAGTATGTTGGTTTATCATCCATGCTTTTTACCCAGAGACTGATCGGGCCAGGGTAACAAGTTGTGTAGATTCTCTCATTAACAGGAATTGATGGAATGGATGAAAAAACCCATCAGGACAGTGAACCATTCTAATTCTATGGTCTTCTAGTCCCGGGTAGGGCTGCAGTTACAGTACGCACTATTACTCCTTAATGACCCTCTTCATTTTGTATTTATTATATTTATTTTTACCTTTATTAAACTAGGCAAGTCAGTTAAGAACAAATTATTATTTTCAATGACGGCCTTGGAACAGTGGGGTTATCTGCCTTGTTCAGGGGAACAGTGGGTTAACTGCCTTGTTCAGGGGAACAGTGGGGTTATCTGCCTTGTTCAGGGGAACAGTGGGTTAACTGCCTTGTTCAGGGGAACAGTGGGTTAACTGCCTCGTTCAGGGGAACAGTGGGTTAACTGCCTTGTTCAGGGGAACAGTGGGGTTAACTGCCTTGTTCAGGGGAACAGTGGGGTTAACTGCCTTGTTCAGGGGAACAGTGGGGTTAACTGCCTTGTTCAGGGGAACAGTGGGTTAACTGCCTTGTTCAGGGGAACAGTGGGTTAACTGCCTTGTTCAGGGGAACAGTGGGTTAACTGCCTTGTTCAGGGGAACAGTGGGGTTAACTGCCTTGTTCAGGGGAACAGTGGGGTTAACTGCCTTGTTCAGGGGAACAGTGGGGTTAACTGCCTTGTTCAGGGGAACAGTGGGTTAACTGCCTTGTTCAGGGGAACAGTGGGTTAACTGCCTTGTTCAGGGGAACAGTGGGTTAACTGCCTTGTTCAGGGGAACAGTGGGTTAACTGCCTTGTTCAGGGGAACAGTGGGTTAACTGCCTTGTTCAGGGGGACAGTGGGTTAACTGCCTTGTTCAGGGGAACAGTGGGGTTAACTGCCTTGTTCAGGGGGACAGTGGGTTAACTGCCTTGTTCAGGGGAACAGTGGGGTTAACTGCCTTGTTCAGGGGAACAGTGGGTTAACTGCCTTGTTCAGGGGAACAGTGGGGTTAACTGCCTTGTTCAGGGGAACAGTGGGTTAACTGCCTTGTTCAGGGGAACAGTGGGTTAACTGCCTTGTTCAGGGGAACAGTGGGGTTAACTGCCTTGTTCAGGGGAACAGTGGGGTTAACTGCCTTGTTCAGGGGAACAGTGGGTTAACTGCCTTGTTCAGGGGAACAGTGGGTTAACTGCCTTGTTCAGGGGAACAGTGGGGTTAACTGCCTTGTTCAGGGGAACAGTGGGTTAACTGCCTTGTTCAGGGGAACAGTGGGGTTAACTGCCTTGTTCAGGGGAACAGTGGGGTTAACTGCCTTGTTCAGGGGAACAGTGGGGTTAACTGCCTTGTTCAGGGGAACAGTGGGTTAACTGCCTTGTTCAGGGGAACAGTGGGGTTAACTGCCTTGTTCAGGGGGACAGTGGGTTAACTGCCTTGTTCAGGGGAACAGTGGGGTTAACTGCCTTGTTCAGGGGAACAGTGGGTTAACTGCCTTGTTCAGGGGAACAGTGGGGTTAACTGCCTTGTTCAGGGGAACAGTGGGTTAACTGCCTTGTTCAGGGGAACAGTGGGTTAACTGCCTTGTTCAGGGGAACAGTGGGGTTAACTGCCTTGTTCAGGGGAACAGTGGGGTTAACTGCCTTGTTCAGGGGAACAGTGGGTTAACTGCCTTGTTCAGGGGAACAGTGGGTTAACTGCCTTGTTCAGGGGAACAGTGGGGTTAACTGCCTTGTTCAGGGGAACAGTGGGTTAACTGCCTTGTTCAGGGGAACAGTGGGGTTAACTGCCTTGTTCAGGGGAACAGTGGGGTTAACTGCCTTGTTCAGGGGAACAGTGGGTTAACTGCCTTGTTCAGGGGAACAGTGGGTTAACTGCCTTGTTCAGGGGAACAGTGGGTTAACTGCCTTGTTCAGGGGAACAGTGGGTTAACTGCCTTGTTCAGGGGAACAGTGGGTTAACTGCCTTGTTCAGGGGAACAGTGGGTTAACTGCCTTGTTCAGGGGAACAGTGGGTTAACTGCCTTGTTCAGGGGAACAGTGGGTTAACTGCCTTGTTCAGGGGAACAGTGGGTTAACTGCCTTGTTCAGGGGAACAGTGGGTTAACTGCCTTGTTCAGGGGAACAGTGGGTTAACTGCCTTGTTCAGGGGGACAGTGGGTTAACTGCCTTGTTCAGGGGAACAGTGGGGTTAACTGCCTTGTTCAGGGGGACAGTGGGTTAACTGCCTTGTTCAGGGGGCAGAACGACCAATTTTTTTAACCTTGTCAGCTCGGGGGATTCGATCTTGCAACCTTTCGGGTTACAAGTCCAACGCTCTAATCACTATTATGTGGACAACGACGACATCGTGGTAGTGTTGGTTCAACAGATGGAGAAATGGAGGAAGCCTTGGAGACCCCATTTAGAACCATACATCCATGTGTCAATCTAAACAGAACAAGACCCCTTTATTGAGTTAACATGCCCCTTTAACATGCCTCTTTAACATGCCACTTTAACATGCCTCTTTAACATGCCACTTTAACATGCCTCTTTAACATGCCTCCTTAACATGCCTCTTTAACATGCCTCTTTAAACATGCCTCTTTAACATGCCTCTTTAACATGCCACTTTAACATGCCTCTTTAACATGCCTTTTTAACATGCCACTTTAACATGCCTCTTTAACATGCCTCTTTAACATGCCACTTTAACATGCCTCTTTAACATGCCTCTTTAACATGCCTCTTTAACATGCCTCTTTAACATGCCTCTTTAACATGCCTCTTTAACATGCCACTTTAACATGCCACTTTAACATGCCTCTTTAACATGCCTTTTTAACATGCCACTTTAACATGCCTCCTTAACATGCCTCTTTAACATGCCTCTTTAACATGCCTCTTTAACATGCCTCTTTAACATGCCCCTTTAACATGCCTCTTTAACATGCCTCTTTAACATGCCTCTTTAACATGCCTCTTTAACATGCCTCTTTAACATGCCTCTTTAACATGCCTCTTTAACATGCCTCTTTAACATGCCTCTTTAACATGCCTCTTTAACATGCCTCTTTAACATGCCTCTTTAACATGCCTCTTTAACATGCCTCTTTAACATGCCACTTTAACATGCCTCTTTAACATGCCTCTTTAACATGCCTCTTTAACATGCCTCTTTAACATGCCTCTTTAACATGCCTCTTTAACATGCCTCTTTAACATGCCTCTTTAACATGCCACTTTAACATGCCTCTTTAACATGCCCCTTTAACATGCCTCTTTAACATGCCCCTTTAACATGCCTCTTTAACATGCCTCTTTAACATGCCTCTTTAACATGCCTCTTTAACATGCCTCTTTAACATGCCTCTTTAACATGCCTCTTTAACATGCCTCTTTAACATGCCTCTTTAACATGCCCCTTTAACATGCCTCTTTAACATGCCTCTTTAACATGCCTCTTTAACATGCCTCTTTAACATGCCTCTTTAACATGCCCACTAAAGGCTTCAGCGTGATTGAGTTCGGCTGGCACCTAAATTGATAATATGTTACATTCTATTCATATTCTACAGACTTCCTGAAAAGATGACCTTGTGTTGGCTAGACTATACTTTATAGAAGATAAGAGGAGCCTAAAATGACTTTATCGAAGATAAGAGGAGCCTAAAATGACTTTATAGAAGATAAGAGGAGCCTAAAATGACTTTATCGAAGATAAGAGGAGCCTAAAAGGACTTTATAGAAGATAAGAGGAGCCTAAAATGACTTTATAGAAGATAAGAGGAGCCTAAAAGGACTTTATAGAAGATAAGAGGAGCCTAAAATGACTTTATCGAAGATAAGAAGAGCCTAAAATGACTTTATAGAAGATAAGAGGAGCCTAAAAGGACTTTATAGACTTTATAGAAGAGAAGAGGAGCCTAAAATGACTTTATAGAAGATAAGAGGAGCCTAAAAGGACTTTATAGACTTTATAGAAGAGAAGAGGAGCCTAAAAGGACTTTATAGAAGATAAGAGGAGCCTAAAATGACTTTATAGAAGATACGAGGAGCCTAAAATGACTTTATAGAAGATACGAGGAGCCTAAAATGACTTTATAGAAGATAAGAGGAGCCTAAAAGGACTTTATAGAAGATAAGAGGAGCCTAAAATGACTTTATAGAAGATAAGAGGAGCCTAAAAGGACTTTATAGAAGATAAGAGGAGCCTAAAATGACTTTATAGAAGATAAGAGGAGCCTAAAAGGACTTTATAGAAGATAAGAGGAGCATAAAATGAGTTTATAGAAGATAAGAGGAGCCTAAATGGACTTTATCGAAGATAAGAGGAGCCTAAAAGGACTTTATAGAAGATAAGAGGAGCCTAAAATGACTTTATCGAAGATAAGAGGAGACTAAAAGGACTTTATAGAAGATAAGAGGAGCCTAAAATGACTTTATCGAAGATAAGAGGAGCCTAAAAGGACTTTATAGAAGATAAGAGGAGCCTAAAATGACTTTATAGACTTTATAGAAGATAAGAGGAGCCAAAAAGGACTTTATAGAAGATAAGAGGAGCCAAAAAGGACTTTATAGACTTTATAGAAGATAAGAGGAGCCTGAAAGGACTTTATAGAAGATAAGAGGAGCCTGAAAGGACTTTATAGAAGATAAGAGGAGCCTGAAAGGACTTTTTAGAAGATAAGAGGAGCCTAAAATGACTTTATAGAAGATACGAGGAGCCTAAAATGACTTTATAGAAGATAAGAGGAGCCTGAAAGGACTTTATAGACTTTATAGAAGATAAAAGGAGCCTAAAATGACTTTATAGAAGATAAGAGGAGCCTAAAAGGACTTTATAGAAGATAAGAGGAGCCTAAATGGACTTTATAGAAGATAAGAGGAGCCTGAAAGGACTTTATAGAAGATAAGAGGAGCCTAAAAGGACTTTGTAGAAGATAAGAGGAGCCTAACATTCTCATCAATGGGGCTGTATTGGAGCAGGTCGAAAGCTTCAAGTGCCTCTGTGTCCACATCACTGAAGAATGAACATGGTCCACACACACCCACACAGCTGTGAAGAGGGCATGACAGCGCCTCTTCCCTCTCAGGAGGCTGAAAAGTTTTGGTGCGGGGCCCTCAGATCCTCAAAAGGTTCTACAACTGCAAGGCACCAGGCGCAAAGGCACTCCAGAGGGTGGTGTATATGACCCACTACATCACTCAGACCGAGCTCCTTGCCATATAGGACCTTTATACCAGACTCCAAAGACTCCAGCCACCCAAGTCATAGACTGTTCTCTGTGGAACCAACAGGACCCTGAACAGCTTCTACTCCCCAAGCCATAAGACCGCTAAGCAAAACTGCTAAATACGGTAGCTAATCAAATGTGACCGGGAGTACCTGCATTGACCCTTTAGTGCACTAACTGTCTTGCACTGACTCTGTGCACACAAACTGGACTCTACCCACACACTGGACTCTGTACATGGACTCTACCCACACACTGGACTCTACCCAACACACTGAACTCTACCCACACACTGGACTCTACCCAACACACTGGACTCTACCCAACACACTGGACTCTGCCCAACACACTGGACTCTACCCAACACACTGGACTCTACCCACACACTGGACTCTACCCAACACACTGGACTCTACCCACACACTGGACTTTACCCAACACACTGGACTCTACCCAAACACTGGACTCTACCCAATACACTGGACTCTACCCACACACTGGACTCTACCCACACACTGGACTCTACCCACACACTGGACTCTACCCAACACACTGGACTCTACCCACACACTGGACTCTACCCAACACACTGGACTCTACCCACACACTGGACTCTACCCAACACACTGGACTCTACCCACACACTGGACTCTACCCACACACTGGACTCTACCCACACACTGGACTCTACCCAACACACTGGACTCTACCCAACATACTGGACTCTACCCACACACTGGACTCTGTCCATGGACTCTACCCAACACACTGGACTCTGTCCATGGACTCTAACCACACACTTTACTCTACCCAACACACTGGACTCTACCCACACACTGGAATCTACCCAACACACTGGACTCTACCCAACACACTGGACTCTACCCACACACTGGACTCTGTCCATGGACTCTACCCAACACACTGGACTCTGTCCATGGACTCTAACCACACACTTTACTCTACCCAACACACTGGACTCTTCCCAACACACTGGACTCTGTCCATGGACTCTACCCACACACTGGACTCTACCCAACACACTGGACTCTACCCAACACACTGGACTCTACCCAACACACTGGACTCTACCCAACACACTGGACTCTACCCAACACACTGGACTCTACCCAACACACTGGGCTCTGTCCATGGACTCTACCCACACACTTTACTCTACCCAACACACTGGACTCTACCCAACACACTGGGCTCTGTCCATGGACTCTACCCACACACTTTACTCTACCCAACACACTGGACTCTACCCACACACTGGACTCTACCCAACACACTGGACTCTACCCGCACACTGGACTCTACCCGCACACTGGACTCTACCCAACACACTGGACTCTACCCACACACTGGACTCTGTCCACACACTGGACTCTACCAACACACTGGGCTCTACCCACACACTGGACTCTACCCACACACTGGACTCTACCCAACACACTGGACTCTACCCAACACACTGGACTCTACCCAACACACTGGACTCTACCCAACACACTGGACTCTACCCGACACACTGGACTCTACCCAACACACTGGACTCTACCCACACACTGGACTCTACCCAACATACTGGACTCTACCCAACACACTGGACTCTACCCACACACTGGACTCTACCCAACACACTGGACTCTACCCAACACACTGGACTCTACCCAACACACTGGACTCTACCCACACACTGGACTCTACCCAACATACTGGACTCTTCCCAACACACTGGACTCTACCCACACACTGGACTCTACCCACACACTGGACTCTACCCAACACACTGGACTCTACCCCCGCACTGGACTCTACCCAACACACTGGACTTTACCGACAGACTGGACTCTACCCAACACACTGGACTCTACCCAACACACTGGACTCTACCCAACACACTGGACTCTACCAGCACACTGGACTCTACCCAACACACTGGACTCTAACCACACACTGTACTCTGCCCAACACACTGGACTCTTCCCAACACACTGGACTCTTCCCAACACACTGGACTCTGTCCATGGACTCTACCCACACACTGGTTTCTACCCACACACTGGACTCTACCCAACACACTGGACTCTAACCACACACTGTACTCTACCCAACACACTGGACTCTTCCCAACACACTGGACTCTGTCCATGGACTCTACCCACACACTGGACTCTACCCACACACTGGACTCTACCCAACACACTGGACTCTACCCGCACACTGGACTCTACCCACACACTGGACTCTACCCAACACACTGGACTCTACCCAACACACTGGACTCTACCCACACACTGGACTCTACCCCACACACTGGACTCTGTCCACACACTGGACTCTACCAACACACTGGGCTCTACCCACACACTGGACTCTGTACATGGACTCTACCCACACACTGGACTCTACCCAACACACTGAACTCTACCCACACACTGGACTCTACCCAACACACTGGACTCTACCCAACACACTGGACTCTACCCAACACACTGGACTCTACCCAACACACTGGACTCTACCCACACACTGGACTCTACCCAACACACTGGACTCTACCCACACACTGAACTTTACCCAACACACTGGACTCTACCCACACACTGGACTCTACCCAACACACTGGACTCTACCCACACACTGGACTCTACCCACACACTGGACTCTACCCACACACTGGACTCTACCCACACACTGGACTCTACCCAACACACTGGACTCTACCCACACACTGGACTCTACCCAACACACTGGACTCTACCCACACACTGGACTCTACCCAACACACTGGACTCTACCCACACACTGGACTCTACCCACACACTGGACTCTACCCAACACACTGGACTCTACCCAACATACTGGACTCTACCCACACACTGGACTCTGTCCATGGACTCTACCCAACACACTGGACTCTGTCCATGGACTCTAACCACACACTTTACTCTACCCAACACACTGGACTCTACCCACACACTGGACTCTACCCAACACACTGGACTCTACCCAACACACTGGACTCTACCCACACACTGGACTCTGTCCATGGACTCTTCCCAACACACTGGACTCTGTCCATGGACTCTAACCACACACTTTACTCTACCCAACACACTGGACTCTTCCCAACACACTGGACTCTGTCCATGGACTCTACCCAACACACTGGACTCTACCCACACACTGGACTCTACCCAACACACTGGACTCTACCCAACACACTGGACTCTACCCAACACACTGGACTCTACCCAACACACTGGACTCTACCCAACACACTGGACTCTACCCAACACACTGGGCTCTGTCCATGGACTCTACCCACACACTTTACTCTACCCAACACACTGGACTCTTCCCAACACACTGGACTCTACCCGCACACTGGACTCTACCCACACACTGGACTCTACCCAACACACTGGACTCTACCCACACACTGGACTCTGTCCACACACTGGACTCTACCAACACACTGGGCTCTACCCACACATTGGACTCTACCCACACACTGGACTCTACCCAACACACTGGACTCTACCCAACACACTGGACTCTACCCACACACTGGACTCTACCCAACACACTGAACTCTACCCACACACTGGACTCTACCCAACACACTGGACTCTACCCAACACACTGGACTCTACCCAACACACTGGACTCTACCCAACACACTGGACTCTACCCACACACTGGACTCTACCCAACACACTGGACTCTACCCACACACTGGACTTTACCCAACACACTGGACTCTACCCACACACTGGACTCTACCCAACACACTGGACTCTACCCACACACTGGACTCTACCCACACACTGGACTCTACCCACACACTGGACTCTACCCACACACTGGACTCTACCCAACACACTGGACTCTACCCACACACTGGACTCTACCCAACACACTGGACTCTACCCACACACTGGACTCTACCCAACACACTGGACTCTACCCACACACTGGACTCTACCCACACACTGGACTCTACCCACACACTGGACTCTACCCAACACACTGGACTCTACCCAACATACTGGACTCTACCCACACACTGGACTCTGTCCATGGACTCTACCCAACACACTGGACTCTGTCCATGGACTCTAACCACACACTTTACTCTACCCAACACACTGGACTCTACCCACACACTGGACTCTACCCAACACACTGGACTCTACCCAACACACTGGACTCTACCCACACACTGGACTCTGTCCATGGACTCTTCCCAACACACTGGACTCTGTCCATGGACTCTAACCACACACTTTACTCTACCCAACACACTGGACTCTTCCCAACACACTGGACTCTGTCCATGGACTCTACCCAACACACTGGACTCTACCCACACACTGGACTCTACCCAACACACTGGACTCTACCCAACACACTGGACTCTACCCAACACACTGGACTCTACCCAACACACTGGACTCTACCCAACACACTGGACTCTACCCAACACACTGGGCTCTGTCCATGGACTCTACCCACACACTTTACTCTACCCAACACACTGGACTCTTCCCAACACACTGGACTCTACCCGCACACTGGACTCTACCCACACACTGGACTCTACCCAACACACTGGACTCTACCCACACACTGGACTCTGTCCACACACTGGACTCTACCAACACACTGGGCTCTACCCACACATTGGACTCTACCCACACACTGGACTCTACCCAACACACTGGACTCTACCCAACACACTGGACTCTACCCACACACTGGACTCTACCCAACACACTGGACTCTACCCGACACACTGGACTCTACCCAACACACTGGACTCTACCCACACACTGGACTCTACCCAACATACTGGACTCTACCCAACACACTGGACTCTACCCACACACTGGACTCTACCCAACATACTGGACTCTACCCAACACACTGGACTCTACCCACACACTGGACTCTACCCACACACTGGACTCTACCCAACACACTGGACTCTACCCCCGCACTGGACTCTACCCAACACACTGGACTCTACCCACACACTGGACTTTACCGACAGACTGGACTCTACCCAACACACTGGACTCTACCCAACACACTGGACTCTACCAGCACACTGGACTCTACCCAACACACTGGACTCTACCCACACACTGGACTCTGTCCATGGACTCTACCCAACACACTGGACTCTGTCCATGGACTCTAACCACACACTTTACTCTACCCAACACACTGGACTCTTCCCAACACACTGGACTCTGTCCATGGACTCTACCCACACACTGGACTCTACCCAACACACTGGACTCTACCCAACACACTGGACTCTACCCAACACACTGGACTCTACCCAACACACTGGACTCTACCCAACACACTGGGCTCTGTCCATGGACTCTACCCACACACTTTACTCTACCCAACACACTGGACTCTTCCCAACACACTGGACTCTGTCCATGGACTCTACCCAACACACTGGACTCTACCCACACACTGGACTCTACCCAACACACTGGACTCTACCCGCACACTGGACTCTACCCACACACTGGACTCTGTCCACACACTGGACTCTACCAACACACTGGGCTCTACCCACACACTGGACTCTACCCACACACTGGACTCTACCCAACACACTGGACTCTACCCAACACACTGGACTCTACCCAACACACTGGACTCTACCCAACACACTGGACTCTACCCGACACACTGGACTCTACCCAACACACTGGACTCTACCCACACACTGGACTCTACCCAACATACTGGACTCTACCCAACACACTGGACTCTACCCACACACTGGACTCTACCCAACACACTGGACTCTACCCACACACTGGACTCTACCCAACACACTGGACTCTACCCACACACTGGACTCTACCCAACATACTGGACTCTTCCCAACACACTGGACTCTACCCACACACTGGACTCTACCCACACACTGGACTCTACCCAACACACTGGACTCTACCCCCGCACTGGACTCTACCCAACACACTGGACTCTACCCACACACTGGACTTTACCGACAGACTGGACTCTACCCAACACACTGGACTCTACCCAACACACTGGACTCTACCAGCACACTGGACTCTACCCAACACACTGGACTCTAACCACACACTGTACTCTGCCCAACACACTGGACTCTTCCCAACACACTGGACTCTTCCCAACACACTGGACTCTGTCCATGGACTCTACCCACACACTGGTTTCTACCCACACACTGGACTCTACCCAACACACTGGACTCTAACCACACACTGTACTCTACCCAACACACTGGACTCTTCCCAACACACTGGACTCTGTCCATGGACTCTACCCACACACTGGACTCTACCCACACACTGGACTCTACCCAACACACTGGACTCTACCCGCACACTGGACTCTACCCACACACTGGACTCTACCCAACACACTGGACTCTACCCAACACACTGGACTCTACCCACACACTGGACTCTACCCCACACACTGGACTCTGTCCACACACTGGACTCTACCAACACACTGGGCTCTACCCACACACTGGACTCTGTACATGGACTCTACCCACACACTGGACTCTACCCAACACACTGAACTCTACCCACACACTGGACTCTACCCAACACACTGGACTCTACCCAACACACTGGACTCTACCCAACACACTGGACTCTACCCAACACACTGGACTCTACCCACACACTGGACTCTACCCAACACACTGGACTCTACCCACACACTGGACTTTACCCAACACACTGGACTCTACCCACACACTGGACTCTACCCAACACACCGGACTCTACCCACACACTGGACTCTACCCACACACTGGACTCTACCCACACACTGGACTCTACCCACACACTGGACTCTACCCAACACACTGGACTCTACCCACACACTGGACTCTACCCAACACACTGGACTCTACCCACACACTGGACTCTACCCAACACACTGGACTCTACCCACACACTGGACTCTACCCACACACTGGACTCTACCCACACACTGGACTCTACCCAACACACTGGACTCTACCCAACATACTGGACTCTAACCACACACTGGACTCTGTCCATGGACTCTACCCAACACACTGGACTCTGTCCATGGACTCTAACCACACACTTTACTCTACCCAACACACTGGACTCTACCCACACACTGGACTCTACCCAACACACTGGACTCTACCCAACACACTGGACTCTACCCACACACTGGACTCTGTCCATGGACTCTTCCCAACACACTGGACTCTGTCCATGGACTCTAACCACACACTTTACTCTACCCAACACACTGGACTCTTCCCAACACACTGGACTCTGTCCATGGACTCTACCCAACACACTGGACTCTACCCACACACTGGACTCTACCCAACACACTGGACTCTACCCAACACACTGGACTCTACCCAACACACTGGACTCTACCCAACACACTGGACTCTACCCAACACACTGGACTCTGTCCATGGACTCTACCCACACACTTTACTCTACCCAACACACTGGACTCTTCCCAACACACTGGACTCTACCCGCACACTGGACTCTACCCACACACTGGACTCTACCCAACACACTGGACTCTTCCCAACACACTGGACTCTACCCACACACTGGACTCTACCCACACACTGGACTCTACCCAACACACTGGACTCTACCCCCGCACTGGACTCTACCCAACACACTGGACTCTACCCACACACTGGACTTTACCGACAGACTGGACTCTACCCAACACACTGGACTCTACCCAACACACTGGACTCTACCAGCACACTGGACTCTACCCAACACACTGGACTCTAACCACACACTGTACTCTGCCCAACACACTGGACTCTTCCCAACACACTGGACTCTTCCCAACACACTGGACTCTGTCCATGGACTCTACCCACACACTGGTTTCTACCCACACACTGGACTCTACCCAACACACTGGACTCTAACCACACACTGTACTCTACCCAACACACTGGACTCTTCCCAACACACTGGACTCTGTCCATGGACTCTACCCACACACTGGACTCTACCCACACACTGGACTCTACCCAACACACTGGACTCTACCCGCACACTGGACTCTACCCACACACTGGACTCTACCCAACACACTGGACTCTACCCAACACACTGGACTCTACCCACACACTGGACTCTACCCCACACACTGGACTCTGTCCACACACTGGACTCTACCAACACACTGGGCTCTACCCACACACTGGACTCTGTACATGGACTCTACCCACACACTGGACTCTACCCAACACACTGAACTCTACCCACACACTGGACTCTACCCAACACACTGGACTCTACCCAACACACTGGACTCTACCCAACACACTGGACTCTACCCAACACACTGGACTCTACCCACACACTGGACTCTACCCAACACACTGGACTCTACCCACACACTGGACTTTACCCAACACACTGGACTCTACCCACACACTGGACTCTACCCAACACACCGGACTCTACCCACACACTGGACTCTACCCACACACTGGACTCTACCCACACACTGGACTCTACCCACACACTGGACTCTACCCAACACACTGGACTCTACCCACACACTGGACTCTACCCAACACACTGGACTCTACCCACACACTGGACTCTACCCAACACACTGGACTCTACCCACACACTGGACTCTACCCACACACTGGACTCTACCCACACACTGGACTCTACCCAACACACTGGACTCTACCCAACATACTGGACTCTAACCACACACTGGACTCTGTCCATGGACTCTACCCAACACACTGGACTCTGTCCATGGACTCTAACCACACACTTTACTCTACCCAACACACTGGACTCTACCCACACACTGGACTCTACCCAACACACTGGACTCTACCCAACACACTGGACTCTACCCACACACTGGACTCTGTCCATGGACTCTTCCCAACACACTGGACTCTGTCCATGGACTCTAACCACACACTTTACTCTACCCAACACACTGGACTCTTCCCAACACACTGGACTCTGTCCATGGACTCTACCCAACACACTGGACTCTACCCACACACTGGACTCTACCCAACACACTGGACTCTACCCAACACACTGGACTCTACCCAACACACTGGACTCTACCCAACACACTGGACTCTACCCAACACACTGGACTCTGTCCATGGACTCTACCCACACACTTTACTCTACCCAACACACTGGACTCTTCCCAACACACTGGACTCTACCCGCACACTGGACTCTACCCACACACTGGACTCTACCCAACACACTGGACTCTACCCACACACTGGACTCTGTCCACACACTGGACTCTACCAACACACTGGGCTCTACCAACACATTGGACTCTACCCACACACTGGACTCTACCCAACACACTGGACTCTACCCACACACTGGACTCTACCCAACACACTGGACTCTACCCAACACACTGGACTCTACCCGACACACTGGACTCTACCCAACATACTGGACTCTACCCAACACACTGGACTCTACCCACACACTGGACTCTACCCAACACACTGGACTCTACCCACACACTGGACTCTACCCTACACACTGGACTCTACCCACACACTGGACTCTACCCAACATACTGGACTCTACCCAACACACTGGACTCTACCCACACACTGGACTCTACCCACACACTGGACTCTACCCAACACACTGGACTCTACCCACACACTGGACTCTACCCTACACACTGGACTCTACCCACACACTGGACTCTACCCAACATACTGGACTCTACCCAACACACTGGACTCTACCCACACACTGGACTCTACCCACACACTGGACTCTACCCAACACACTGGACTCTACCCCCGCACTGGACTCTACCCAACACACTGGACTCTACCCACACACTGGACTTTACCGACAGACTGGACTCTACCCAACACACTGGACTCTACCCAACACACTGGACTCTACCAGCACACTGGACTCTACCCAACACACTGGACTCTAACCACACACTGTACTCTACCCAACACACTGGACTCTTCCCAACACACTGGACTCTGTCCATGGACTCTACCCACACACTGGACTCTACCCACACACTGGACTCTACCCAACACACTGGACTCTACCCGCACACTGGACTCTACCCACACACTGGACTCTACCCAACACACTGGACTCTACCCAACACACTGGACTCTACCCACACACTGGACTCTACCCCACACACTGGACTCTGTCCACACACTGGACTCTACCAACACACTGGGCTCTACCCACACACTGGACTCTGTACATGGACTCTACCCACACACTGGACTCTACCCAACACACTGAACTCTACCCACACACTGGACTCTACCCAACACACTGGACTCTACCCAACACACTGGACTCTACCCAACACACTGGACTCTACCCAACACACTGGACTCTACCCACACACTGGACTCTACCCAACACACTGGACTCTACCCACACACTGGACTTTACCCAACACACTGGACTCTACCCACACACTGGACTCTACCCAACACACCGGACTCTACCCACACACTGGACTCTACCCACACACTGGACTCTACCCACACACTGAACTCTACCCACACACTGGACTCTACCCAACACACTGGACTCTACCCACACACTGGACTCTACCCAACACACTGGACTCTACCCACACACTGGACTCTACCCAACACACTGGACTCTACCCACACACTGGACTCTACCCACACACTGGACTCTACCCACACACTGGACTCTACCCAACACACTGGACTCTACCCAACATACTGGACTCTAACCACACACTGGACTCTGTCCATGGACTCTACCCAACACCCTGGACTCTGTCCATGGACTCTAACCACACACTTTACTCTACCCAACACACTGGACTCTACCCACACACTGGACTCTACCCAACACACTGGACTCTACCCAACACACTGGACTCTACCCACACACTGGACTCTGTCCATGGACTCTTCCCAACACACTGGACTCTGTCCATGGACTCTAACCACACACTTTACTCTACCCAACACACTGGACTCTTCCCAACACACTGGACTCTGTCCATGGACTCTACCCAACACACTGGACTCTACCCACACACTGGACTCTACCCAACACACTGGACTCTACCCAACACACTGGACTCTACCCAACACACTGGACTCTACCCAACACACTGGACTCTACCCAACACACTGGACTCTACCCAACACACTGGGCTCTGTCCATGGACTCTACCCACACACTTTACTCTACCCAACACACTGGACTCTTCCCAACACACTGGACTCTACCCGCACACTGGACTCTACCCACACACTGGACTCTACCCAACACACTGGACTCTACCCACACACTGGACTCTGTCCACACACTGGACTCTACCAACACACTGGGCTCTACCAACACATTGGACTCTACCCACACACTGGACTCTACCCAACACACTGGACTCTACCCACACACTGGACTCTACCCAACACACTGGACTCTACCCAACACACTGGACTCTACCCGACACACTGGACTCTACCCAACACACTGGACTCTACCCACACACTGGACTCTACCCAACATACTGGACTCTACCCAACACACTGGACTCTACCCACACACTGGACTCTACCCAACACACTGGACTCTACCCACACACTGGACTCTACCCTACACACTGGACTCTACCCACACACTGGACTCTACCCAACATACTGGACTCTACCCAACACACTGGACTCTACCCACACACTGGACTCTACCCACACACTGGACTCTACCCAACACACTGGACTCTACCCCCGCACTGGACTCTACCCAACACACTGGACTCTACCCACACACTGGACTTTACCGACAGACTGGACTCTACCCAACACACTGGACTCTACCCAACACACTGGACTCTACCAGCACACTGGACTCTACCCAACACACTGGACTCTAACCACACACTGTACTCTACCCAACACACTGGACTCTTCCCAACACAATGGACTCTGTCCATGGACTCTACCCACACACTGGTTTCTACCCACACACTGGACTCTACCCAACAAACTGGACTCTAACCACACACTGTACTCTACCCAACACACTGGACTCTTCCCAACACACTGGACTCTGTCCATGGACTCTACCCACACACTGGACTCTACCCACACACTGGACTCTACCCAACACACCGGACTCTACCCGCACACTGGACTCTACCCACACACTGGACTCTACCCAACACACTGGACTCTACCCAACACACTGGACTCTACCCCACACACTGGACTCTACCCCACACACTGGACTCTGTCCAAAAACTGGACTCTACCAACACACTGGGCTCTACCCACACACTGGACTCTACCCACACACTGGACTCTACCCAACACACTGGACTCTACCCACACACTGGACTCTACCCAACACACTGGACTCTACCCACACACTGGACTTTACCGACAGACTGGACTCTACCCAACACACTGGACTCTACCCAACACACTGGACTCTACCAGCACACTGGACTCTACCCAACACACTGGACTCTAACCACACACTGTACTCTACCCAACACACTGGACTCTTCCCAACACACTGGACTCTTCCCAACACACTGGACTCTGTCCATGGACTCTACCCACACACTGGTTTCTACCCACACACTGGACTCTACCCAACACACTGGACTCTACCCAACACATTGTACTCTACCCAACACACTGGACTCTTCCCAACACACTGGACTCTGTCCATGGACTCTACCTACACACTGGACTCTACCCAACACACTGGACTCTACCCAACACACTGGACTCTACCCACACACTGGACTCTGTCCATGGACTCTACCCAACACACTGGACTCTGTCCATGGACTCTAACCACACACTTTACTCTACCCAACACACTGGACTCTTCCCAACACACTGGACTCTGTCCATGGACTCTACCCAACACACTGGACTCTACCCACACACTGGACTCTACCCAACACACTGGACTCTACCCAACACACTGGACTCTACCCAACACACTGGACTCTACCCAACACACTGGACTCTACCCAACACACTGGACTCTACCCAACACACTGGGCTCTGTCCATGGACTCTACCCACACACTTTACTCTACCCAACACACTGGACTCTTCCCAACACACTGGACTCTGTCCATGGACTCTACCCAACACACTGGACTCTACCCACACACTGGACTCTACCCAACACACTGGACTCTACCCGCACACTGGACTCTACCCACACACTGGACTCTACCCAACACACTGGACTCTACCCACACACTGGACTCTGTCCACACACTCGACTCTACCAACACACTGGGCTCTACCCACACCTTGGACTCTACCCACACACTGGACTCTACCCAACACACTGGACTCTACCCAACACACTGGACTCTACCCACACACTGGACTCTACCCAACACACTGGACTCTACCCGACACACTGGACTCTACCCAACACACTGGACTCTACCCACACACTGGACTCTACCCAACATACTGGACTCTACCCAACACACTGGACTCTACCCACACACTGGACTCTACCCAACACACTGGACTCTACCCACACACTGGACTCTACCCTACACACTGGACTCTACCCACACACTGGACTCTACCCAACATACTGGACTCTACCCAACACACTGGACTCTACCCACACACTGGACTCTACCCACACACTGGACTCTACCCAACACACTGGACTCTACCCCCGCACTGGACTCTACCCAACACACTGGACTCTACCCACACACTGGACTTTACCGACAGACTGGACTCTACCCAACACACTGGACTCTACCCAACACACTGGACTCTAACCACACACTGTACTCTACCCAACACACTGGACTCTTCCCAACACACTGGACTCTTCCCAACACACTGGACTCTGTCCATGGACTCTACCAACACACTGGTTTCTACCCACACACTGGACTCTACCCAACACACTGGACTCTAACCACACACTGTACTCTACCCAACACACTGGACTCTTCCCAACACACTGGACTCTGTCCATGGACTCTACCCACACACTGGACTCTACCCACACACTGGACTCTGCCCAACACACTGGACTCTACCCGCACACTGGACTCTACCCACACACTGGACTCTACCCAACACACTGGACTCTACCCAACACACTGGACTCTACCCACACACTGGACTCTACCCCACACACTGGACTCTGTCCAAACACTGGACTCTACCAACACACTGGGCTCTACCCACACACTGGACTCTACCCACACACTGGACTCTACCCAACACACTGGACTCTACCCACACACTGGACTCTACCCAACACACTGGACTCTACCCACACACTGGACTTTACCGACAGACTGGACTCTACCCAGCACACTGGACTCTACCCAACACACTGGACTCTACCAGCACACTGGACTCTACCCAACACACTGGACTCTAACCACACACTGTACTCTACCCAACACACTGGACTCTTCCCAACACACTGGACTCTTCCCAACACACTGGACTCTGTCCATGGACTCTACCCACACACTGGTTTCTACCCACACACTGGACTCTACCCAACAAACTGGACTCTACCCACACACTGGTTTCTACCCACACACTGGACTCTACCCAACACACTGGACTCTAACCACACACTGTACTCTACCCAACACACTGGACTCTTCCCAACACACTGGACTCTGTCCATGGACTCTACCCACACACTGGACTCTACCCAACACACTGGACTCTACCCAACACACTGGACTCTACCCTCACACTGGACTCTACCCAACACACTGGACTCTACCCCACACACTGGACTCTACCCAAACACTGGATTCTACCCAAACACTGGATTCTACCCAACACACTGGACTCTACCCAACACACTGGACTCTACCCACAAACTGGACTCTACCAACACACTGGACTCTACCCGACACACTGGACTCTACCCAACACACTGGACTCTGTCCAAGGACTCTACCCACACACTGGACTCTACCCACACACTGGACTCTACCCACACACTGGACTCTACCCAACACACTGGACTCTACCCAACACACTGGACTCTACCCAACACACTGGACTCTACCCACACACTGGACTCTACCCAATACACTGGACTCTACCAACACACTGGACTCTAGCCAACACACTGGACTCTACCCAACACACTGGACTCTAGCCACACACTGGACTCTAGCCACACACTGGACTCTACCCAACACACTGGACTCTACCCAACACACTGGACTCTACCCAACACACTGGACTCTACCCAGCACACTGAACTCTACCCAGCACACTGGACTCTACCCAACACATTGGACTCTACCCTACACACTGGACTCTACCAACACACTGGACTCTACCCAACACACTGGACTCTACCCTACACACTGGACTCTACCCAACACACTGGACTCTACCCAACACTGGACTCTACCCACACACTGGACTCTACCAACACACTGGACTCTACCCACACACTGGACTCTACCCAACACACTGGACTCTACCCAACACACTGGACTCTACCCACACACTGGACTCTACTCACACACTGGGCTCTACCCCACACACTGGACTCTACTCACACACTGGACTCTACCCACACACTGGACTCTACCCAACACACTGGACTCTACCCAACACACTGGACTCTACCCACACACTGGACTCTAACCAACACACTGGACTCTACCGAACACACTGGACTCTACCCACACACTGGACTCTACCCAACACACTGGACTCTACCCAACACACTGGACTCTACCCACAAACTGTACTCTACCCAACACACTGGACTCTACCCAACACACTGGACTCTACCAACACACTGGACTCTACCCAACACACTGGACTCTACCCAACACACTATACTCTACCCAACACACTGGACTCTACCCACACACTGGACTCTACCCACACACTGGACTCTACCCACACACTGGACTCTACCCAACACACTGGACTCTGTCCATGGACTCTACCCACACACTGGACTCTACCCACACACTGGACTCTAACCAACACACTGGACTCTACCGAACACACTGGACTCTACCCAACACACTGGACTCTACCCAACACACTGGACTCTACCCACAAACTGTACTCTACCCAACACACTGGACTCTACCCAACACACTGGACTCTACCAACACACTGGACTCTACCCAACACACTGGACTCTACCCAACACACTATACTCTACCCAACACACTGGACTCTACCCACACACTGGACTCTACTCACACACTGGGCTCTACCCCACACACTGGACTCTACTCACACACTGGACTCTACCCACACACTGGACTCTACCCAACACACTGGACTCTACCCAACACACTGGACTCTACCCACACACTGGACTCTAACCAACACACTGGACTCTACCGAACACACTGGACTCTACCCACACACTGGACTCTACCCAACACACTGGACTCTACCCAACACACTGGACTCTACCCACAAACTGTACTCTACCCAACACACTGGACTCTACCCAACACACTGGACTCTACCAACACACTGGACTCTACCCAACACACTGGACTCTACCCAACACACTATACTCTACCCAACACACTGGACTCTACCCACACACTGGACTCTACCCACACACTGGACTCTACCCACACACTGGACTCTACCCAACACACTGGACTCTGTCCATGGACTCTACCCACACACTGGACTCTACCCAACACACTGGACTCTACCCAACACACTGGACTCTATCCAACACACTGGACGCTATCCAACACACTGGACTCTACCAACACACTGGACTCTACCCAACACACTGGACTCTACCCAACACACTGGACTCTACCCTACACACTGGACTCTACTTAACACTCTGGACTCTACTTAACACACTGGACTCTACCCAACACACTGGACTCTACCCACACACTGGACTCTACCCAACACACTGGACTCTACCCCACACACTGGACTCTACCCCACACACTGGACTCTACCCACACACTGGACTCTACCCGACACACTGGACTCTACCCGACACACTGGACTCTACCAACACACTGGACTCTACCCAACACACTGGACTCTACCCAACACACTGGACTCTACCCACACACTGGACTCTACCCACACACTGGACTCTACCCACACACTGGACTCTGTCCATGGACTCTACCCACACACTGGACTCTACCCAACACACTGGACTCTACCAACACACTGGACTCTACCCAACACACTGGACTCTACCCAACACACTATACTCTACCCAACACACTGGACTCTACCCACACACTGGACTCTACTCACACACTGGGCTCTACCCCACACACTGGACTCTACTCACACACTGGACTCTACCCACACACTGGACTCTACCCAACACACTGGACTCTACCCAACACACTGGACTCTACCCACACACTGGACTCTAACCAACACACTGGACTCTACCAAACACACTGGACTCTACCCACACACTGGACTCTACCCAACACACTGGACTCTACCCAACACACTGGACTCTACCCACAAACTGTACTCTACCCAACACACTGGACTCTACCCAACACACTGGACTCTACCCAACACACTGGACTCTACCCAACACACTGGACTCTACCCAACACACTATACTCTACCCAACACACTGGACTCTACCCACACACTGGACTCTACCCACACACTGGACTCTACCCACACACTGGACTCTACCCAACACACTGGACTCTGTCCATGGACTCTACCCACACACTGGACTCTACCCAACACACTGGACTCTACCCAACACACTGGACTCTATCCAACACACTGGACGCTATCCAACACACTGGACTCTACCAACACACTGGACTCTACCCAACACACTGGACTCTACCCAACACACTGGACTCTACCCTACACACTGGACTCTACTTAACACTCTGGACTCTACTTAACACACTGGACTCTACCCAACACACTGGACTCTACCCAACACACTGGACTCTACCCAACACACTGGACTCTACCCCACACACTGGACTCTACCCACACACTGGACTCTACCCGACACACTGGACTCTACCCGACACACTGGACTCTACCAACACACTGGACTCTACCCAACACACTGGACTCTACCCAACACACTGGACTCTACCCACACACTGGACTCTACCCACACACTGGACTCTACCCACACACTGGACTCTGTCCATGGACTCTACCCACACACTGGACTCTACCCAACACACTGGACTCTATCCAACACACTGGACTCTACCCAACATACAGGACTCTACCCAACACACTGGACTCTACCCAACACACTGGACTCTACCCAACACACTGGACTCTACCCAACACCCTGGACTCTACCCAACACACTGGACTCTACCAACACACTGGAATCTACCCACACACTGGAATATACCCACACACTGGAATATACCAACACACTGGACTCTACCCACACACTGGACTCTATCAACACACTGGACTCTACCCAACACGCTGGACTCTACCCAACACACTGGACTCTGTCCATGGACTCTACCCACACACTGGACTCTACCCACACACTGGACTCTACCCAACACACTGGACTCTGTCCATGGACTCTACCCACACACTGGACTCTACCCACACACACTGGACTCTACCCAACACACTGGACTCTACCCAACACACTGGACTCTACCCAACACACTGGACTCTACCCAACACACTGGACTCTACCCAACACACTGGACTCTGTCCATGGACTCTACCGCACACACTGGACTCTACCCACACACTGGACTCTACCCAACACACTGGACTCTACCCACACACTGGACTCTGTCCATGGACTCTACCCACACACTGGACTCTACCCACACACACTGGACTCTACCCAACACACTGGACTCTACCCAACACACTGGACTCTGTCCATGGACTCTACCCCACACACTGGACTCTACCCACACACTGGACTCTGTCCATGGACTCTAACCCACACACTGGACTCTACCCAACACACTGGACTCTACCCAACACACTGGGCTCTGTCCATGGACTCTACCCACACACTTTACTCTACCCAACACACTGGACTCTTCCCAACACACTGGACTCTGTCCATGGACTCTACCCAACACACTGGACTCTACCCACACACTGGACTCTACCCAACACACTGGACTCTACCCGCACACTGGACTCTACCCACACACTGGACTCTACCCAACACACTGGACTCTACCCACACACTGGACTCTACCCACACACTGGACTCTACCCAACACACTGGACTCTACCCAACACACTGGACTCTACCCACACACTGGACTCTACCCGACACACTGGACTCTACCCGACACACTGGACTCTACCCAACACACTGGACTCTACCCACACACTGGACTCTACCCAACATACTGGACTCTACCCAACACACTGGACTCTACCCACACACTGGACTCTACCCAACACACTGGACTCTACCCACACACTGGACTCTACCCAACACACTGGACTCTACCCACACACTGGACTCTACCCAACATACTGGACTCTTCCCAACACACTGGACTCTACCCACACACTGGACTCTACCCACACACTGGACTCTACCCAACACACTGGACTCTACCCCCGCACTGGACTCTACCCAACACACTGGACTCTACCCACACACTGGACTTTACCGACAGACTGGACTCTACCCAACACACTGGACTCTACCCAACACACTGGACTCTACCAGCACACTGGACTCTACCCAACATACTGGACTCTAACCACACACTGTACTCTACCCAACACACTGGACTCTTCCCAACACACTGGACTCTTCCCAACACACTGGACTCTGTCCATGGACTCTACCCACACACTGGTTTCTACCCACACACTGGACTCTACCCAACACACTGGACTCTAACCACACACTGTACTCTACCCAACACACTGGACTCTTCCCAACACACTGGACTCTGTCCATGGACTCTACCCACACACTGGACTCTACCCACACACTGGACTCTACCCAACACACTGGACTCTACCCGCACACTGGACTCTACCCGCACACTGGACTCTACCCAACACACTGGACTCTACCCAACACACTGGACTCTACCCACACACTGGACTCTACCCCACACACTGGACTCTGTCCACACACTGGACTCTACCAACACACTGGGCTCTACCCACACACTGGACTCTGTACATGGACTCTACCCACACACTGGACTCTACCCACACACACTGGACTCTACCCAACACACTGGACTCTACCCAACACACTGGACTCTACCCAACACACTGGACTCTACCCAACACACTGGACTCTACCCAACACACTGGACTCTACCCAACACACTGGACTCTGTCCATGGACTCTACCCCACACACTGGACTCTACCCACACACTGGACTCTACCCAACACACTGGACTCTACCCACACACTGGACTCTGTCCATGGACTCTACCCACACACTGGACTCTACCCACACACACTGGACTCTACCCAACACACTGGACTCTACCCAACACACTGGACTCTGTCCATGGACTCTACCCCACACACTGGACTCTACCCACACACTGGACTCTGTCCATGGACTCTAACCCACACACTGGACTCTACCCAACACACTGGACTCTACCCAACACACTGGGCTCTGTCCATGGACTCTACCCACACACTTTACTCTACCCAACACACTGGACTCTTCCCAACACACTGGACTCTGTCCATGGACTCTACCCAACACACTGGACTCTACCCACACACTGGACTCTACCCAACACACTGGACTCTACCCGCACACTGGACTCTACCCACACACTGGACTCTACCCAACACACTGGACTCTACCCACACACTGGACTCTACCCACACACTGGACTCTACCCAACACACTGGACTCTACCCAACACACTGGACTCTACCCACACACTGGACTCTACCCGACACACTGGACTCTACCCGACACACTGGACTCTACCCAACACACTGGACTCTACCCACACACTGGACTCTACCCAACATACTGGACTCTACCCAACACACTGGACTCTACCCACACACTGGACTCTACCCAACACACTGGACTCTACCCACACACTGGACTCTACCCAACACACTGGACTCTACCCACACACTGGACTCTACCCAACATACTGGACTCTTCCCAACACACTGGACTCTACCCACACACTGGACTCTACCCACACACTGGACTCTACCCAACACACTGGACTCTACCCCCGCACTGGACTCTACCCAACACACTGGACTCTACCCACACACTGGACTTTACCGACAGACTGGACTCTACCCAACACACTGGACTCTACCCAACACACTGGACTCTACCAGCACACTGGACTCTACCCAACACACTGGACTCTAACCACACACTGTACTCTACCCAACACACTGGACTCTTCCCAACACACTGGACTCTTCCCAACACACTGGACTCTGTCCATGGACTCTACCCACACACTGGTTTCTACCCACACACTGGACTCTACCCAACACACTGGACTCTAACCACACACTGTACTCTACCCAACACACTGGACTCTTCCCAACACACTGGACTCTGTCCATGGACTCTACCCACACACTGGACTCTACCCACACACTGGACTCTACCCAACACACTGGACTCTACCCGCACACTGGACTCTACCCGCACACTGGACTCTACCCAACACACTGGACTCTACCCAACACACTGGACTCTACCCACACACTGGACTCTACCCCACACACTGGACTCTGTCCACACACTGGACTCTACCAACACACTGGGCTCTACCCACACACTGGACTCTGTACATGGACTCTACCCACACACTGGACTCTACCCAACACACTGAACTCTACCCACACACTGGACTCTACCCAACACACTGGACTCTACCCAACACACTGGACTCTACCCAACACACTGGACTCTACCCAACACACTGGACTCTACCCAACACACTGGACTCTACCCAACACACTGGACTCTACCCACACACTGGACTTTACCCAACACACTGGACTCTACCCACACACTGGACTCTACCCAACACACTGGACTCTACCCACACACTGGACTCTACCCACACACTGGACTCTACCCACACACTGGACTCTACCCACACACTGGACTCTACCCAACACACTGGACTCTACCCACACACTGGACTCTACCCAACACACTGGACTCTACCCACACACTGGACTCTACCCAACACACTGGACTCTACCCACACACTGGACTCTACCCACACACTGGACTCTACCCAACACACTGGACTCTACCCAACATACTGGACTCTACCCAACATACTGGACTCTACCCACACACTGGACTCTACCCACACACTGGACTCTGTCCATGGACTCTACCCAACACACTGGACTCTGTCCATGGACTCTAACCACACACTTTACTCTACCCAACACACTGGACTCTACCCACACACTGGACTCTACCCAACACACTGGACTCTACCCAACACACTGGACTCTACCCACACACTGGACTCTGTCCATGGACTCTTCCCAACACACTGGACTCTGTCCATGGACTCTAACCACACACTTTACTCTACCCAACACACTGGACTCTTCCCAACACACTGGACTCTGTCCATGGACTCTACCCAACACACTGGACTCTACCCAACACACTGGACTCTACCCAACACACTGGACTCTACCCAACACACTGGACTCTACCCAACACACTGGACTCTACCCAACACACTGGGCTCTGTCCATGGACTCTACCCACACACTTTACTCTACCCAACACACTGGACTCTTCCCAACACACTGGACTCTACCCGCACACTGGACTCTACCCACACACTGGACTCTACCCAACACACTGGACTCTACCCACACACTGGACTCTACCCACACACTGGACTCTACCAACACACTGGGCTCTACCCACACATTGGACTCTACCCACACACTGGACTCTACCCAACACACTGGACTCTACCCAACACACTGGACTCTACCCAACACACTGGACTCTACCCGACACACTGGACTCTACCCAACACACTGGACTCTACCCAACACACTGGACTCTACCCACACACTGGACTCTACCCAACATACTGGACTCTACCCAACACACTGGACTCTACCCACACACTGGACTCTACCCAACACACTGGACTCTACCCACACACTGGACTCTACCCTACACACTGGACTCTACCCACACACTGGACTCTACCCAACATACTGGACTCTACCCAACACACTGGACTCTACCCACACACTGGACTCTACCCACACACTGGACTCTACCCAACACACTGGACTCTACCCCCGCACTGGACTCTACCCAACACACTGGACTCTACCCACACACTGGACTTTACCGACAGACTGGACTCTACCCAACACACTGGACTCTACCCAACACACTGGACTCTACCAGCACACTGGACTCTACCCAGCACACTGGACTCTAACCACACACTGTACTCTACCCAACACACTGGACTCTTCCCAACACACTGGACTCTTCCCAACACACTGGACTCTGTCCATGGACTCTACCCACACACTGGTTTCTACCCACACACTGGACTCTACCCAACAAACTGGACTCTAACCACACACTGTACTCTACCCAACACACTGGACTCTTCCCAACACACTGGACTCTGTCCATGGACTCTACCCACACACTGGACTCTACCCACACACTGGACTCTACCCAACACACTGGACTCTACCCAACACACTGGACTCTACCCCACACACTGGACTCTGTCCAAACACTGGACTCTACCAACACACTGGGCTCTACCCACACACTGGACTCTACCCACACACTGGACTCTACCCAACACACTGGACTCTACCCACACACTGGACTCTACCCAACACACTGGACTCTACCCACACACTGGACTTTACCGACAGACTGGACTCTACCCAACACACTGGACTCTACCCAACACACTGGACTCTACCAGCACACTGGACTCTACCCAACACACTGGACTCTAACCACACACTGTACTCTACCAAACACACTGGACTCTTCCCAACACACTGGACTCTTCCCAACACACTGGACTCTGTCCATGGACTCTACCCACACACTGGTTTCTACCCACACACTGGACTCTACCCAACACACTGGACTCTACCCAACACACTGTACTCTACCCAACACACTGGACTCTTCCCAACACACTGGACTCTGTCCATGGACTCTACCCACACACTGGACTCTACCCAACACACTGGACTCTACCCAACACACTGGACTCTACCCACACACTGGACTCTGTCCATGGACTCTACCCAACACACTGGACTCTGTCCATGGACTCTAACCACACACTTTACTCTACCCAACACACTGGACTCTTCCCAACACACTGGACTCTGTCCATGGACTCTACCCAACACACTGGACTCTACCCACACACTGGACTCTACCCAACACACTGGACTCTACCCAACACACTGGACTCTACCCAACACACTGGACTCTACCCAACACACTGGACTCTACCCAACACACTGGACTCTACCCAACGCACTGGGCTCTGTCCATGGACTCTACCCACACACTTTACTCTACCCAACACACTGGACTCTTCCCAACACACTGGACTCTGTCCATGGACTCTACCCAACACACTGGACTCTACCCACACACTGGACTCTACCCAACACACTGGACTCTACCCGCACACTGGACTCTACCCACACACTGGACTCTACCCAACACACTGGACTCTACCCACACACTGGACTCTGTCCACACACTGGACTCTACCAACACACTGGGCTCTACCCACACACTGGGCTCTACCCACACATTGGACTCTACCCAACACACTGGACTCTACCCAACATACTGGACTCTACCCACACACTGGACTCTACCCAACACACTGGACTCTACCCGACACACTGGACTCTACCCAACACACTGGACTCCACCCACACACTGGACTCTACCCAACATACTGGACTCTACCCAACACACTGGACTCTACCCACACACTGGACTCTACCCAACACACTGGACTCTACCCACACACTGGACTCTACCCTACACACTGGACTCTACCCACACACTGGACTCTACCCAACATACTGGACTCTACCCAACACACTGGACTCTACCCACACACTGGACTCTACCCACACACTGGACTCTACCCAACACACTGGACTCTACCCCTGCACTGGACTCTACCCAACACACTGGACTCTACCCACACACTGGACTTTACCGACAGACTGGACTCTACCCAACACACTGGACTCTACCCAACACACTGGACTCTACCAGCACACTGGACTCTACCCAACACACTGGACTCTAACCACACACTGTACTCTACCCAACACACTGGACTCTTCCCAACACACTGGACTCTTCCCAGCACACTGGACTCTGTCCATGGACTCTACCCACACACTGGTTTCTACCCACACACTGGACTCTACCCAACACACTGGACTCTAACCACACACTGTACTCTACCCAACACACTGGACTCTTCCCAACACACTGGACTCTGTCCATGGACTCTACCCACACACTGGACTCTACCCAAACACTGGACTCTACCAACACACTGGGCTCTACCCACACACTGGACTCTACCCACACACTGGACTCTACCCAACACACTGGACTCTACCCACACACTGGACTCTACCCAACACACTGGACTCTACCCACACACTGGACTTTACCGACAGACTGGACTCTACCCAACACACTGGACTCTACCCAACACACTGGACTCTACCAGCACACTGGACTCTACCCAACAAACTGGACTCTAACCACACACTGTACTCTACCCAACACACTGGACTCTTCCCAACACACTGGACTCTTCCCAACACACTGGACTCTGTCCATGGACTCTACCCACACACTGGTTTCTACCCACACACTGGACTCTACCCAACACACTGGACTCTAACCACACACTGTACTCTACCCAACACACTGGACTCTTCCCAACACACTGGACTCTGTCCATGGACTCTACCCACACACTGGACTCTACCCAACACACTGGACTCTACCCAACACACTGGACTCTACCCAACACACTGGACTCTACCCAACACACTGGACTCTACCCCACACACTGGACTCTACCCAAACACTGGATTCTACCCACACACTGGATTCTACCCAACACACTGGACTCTACCCAACACACTGGACTCTACCCACAAACTGGACTCTACCAACACACTGGACTCTACCCGACACACTGGACTCTACCCAACACACTGGACTCTGTCCAAGGACTCTACCCACACACTGGACTCTACCCACACACTGGACTCTACCCACACACTGGACTCTACCCAACACACTGGACTCTACCCAACACACTGGACTCTACCCAACACACTGGACTCTACCCAACACACTGGACTCTACCCACACACTGGACTCTACCCAATACACTGGACTCTACCAACACACTGGACTCTATCCAACACACTGGACTCTAGCCAACACACTGGACTCTACCCAACACACTGGACTCTAGCCACACACTGGACTCTACCCAACACACTGGACTCTACCCAACACACTGGACTCTACCCACACACTGGACTCTACCCAACACACTGGACTCTACCCAACACACTGGACTCTACCCACACACTGGACTTTACCCAACACACTGGACTCTACCCACACACTGGACTCTACCCAACACACTGGACTCTACCCACACACTGGACTCTACCCACACACTGGACTCTACCCACACACTGGACTCTACCCACACACTGGACTCTACCCAACACACTGGACTCTACCCACACACTGGACTCTACCCAACACACTGGACTCTACCCACACACTGGACTCTACCCAACACACTGGACTCTACCCCACACACTGGACTCTGTCCACACACTGGACTCTACCAACACACTGGGCTCTACCCACACACTGGACTCTGTACATGGACTCTACCCACACACTGGACTCTACCCAACACACTGAACTCTACCCACACACTGGACTCTACCCAACACACTGGACTCTACCCAACACACTGGACTCTACCCAACACACTGGACTCTACCCAACACACTGGACTCTACCCAACACACTGGACTCTACCCAACACACTGGACTCTACCCACACACTGGACTTTACCCAACACACTGGACTCTACCCACACACTGGACTCTACCCAACACACTGGACTCTACCCACACACTGGACTCTACCCACACACTGGACTCTACCCACACACTGGACTCTACCCACACACTGGACTCTACCCAACACACTGGACTCTACCCACACACTGGACTCTACCCAACACACTGGACTCTACCCACACACTGGACTCTACCCAACACACTGGACTCTACCCACACACTGGACTCTACCCACACACTGGACTCTACCCAACACACTGGACTCTACCCAACATACTGGACTCTACCCAACATACTGGACTCTACCCACACACTGGACTCTACCCACACACTGGACTCTGTCCATGGACTCTACCCAACACACTGGACTCTGTCCATGGACTCTAACCACACACTTTACTCTACCCAACACACTGGACTCTACCCACACACTGGACTCTACCCAACACACTGGACTCTACCCAACACACTGGACTCTACCCACACACTGGACTCTGTCCATGGACTCTTCCCAACACACTGGACTCTGTCCATGGACTCTAACCACACACTTTACTCTACCCAACACACTGGACTCTTCCCAACACACTGGACTCTGTCCATGGACTCTACCCAACACACTGGACTCTACCCAACACACTGGACTCTACCCAACACACTGGACTCTACCCAACACACTGGACTCTACCCAACACACTGGACTCTACCCAACACACTGGGCTCTGTCCATGGACTCTACCCACACACTTTACTCTACCCAACACACTGGACTCTTCCCAACACACTGGACTCTACCCGCACACTGGACTCTACCCACACACTGGACTCTACCCAACACACTGGACTCTACCCACACACTGGACTCTACCCACACACTGGACTCTACCAACACACTGGGCTCTACCCACACATTGGACTCTACCCACACACTGGACTCTACCCAACACACTGGACTCTACCCAACACACTGGACTCTACCCAACACACTGGACTCTACCCGACACACTGGACTCTACCCAACACACTGGACTCTACCCAACACACTGGACTCTACCCACACACTGGACTCTACCCAACATACTGGACTCTACCCAACACACTGGACTCTACCCACACACTGGACTCTACCCAACACACTGGACTCTACCCACACACTGGACTCTACCCTACACACTGGACTCTACCCACACACTGGACTCTACCCAACATACTGGACTCTACCCAACACACTGGACTCTACCCACACACTGGACTCTACCCACACACTGGACTCTACCCAACACACTGGACTCTACCCCCGCACTGGACTCTACCCAACACACTGGACTCTACCCACACACTGGACTTTACCGACAGACTGGACTCTACCCAACACACTGGACTCTACCCAACACACTGGACTCTACCAGCACACTGGACTCTACCCAGCACACTGGACTCTAACCACACACTGTACTCTACCCAACACACTGGACTCTTCCCAACACACTGGACTCTTCCCAACACACTGGACTCTGTCCATGGACTCTACCCACACACTGGTTTCTACCCACACACTGGACTCTACCCAACAAACTGGACTCTAACCACACACTGTACTCTACCCAACACACTGGACTCTTCCCAACACACTGGACTCTGTCCATGGACTCTACCCACACACTGGACTCTACCCACACACTGGACTCTACCCAACACACTGGACTCTACCCAACACACTGGACTCTACCCCACACACTGGACTCTGTCCAAACACTGGACTCTACCAACACACTGGGCTCTACCCACACACTGGACTCTACCCACACACTGGACTCTACCCAACACACTGGACTCTACCCACACACTGGACTCTACCCAACACACTGGACTCTACCCACACACTGGACTTTACCGACAGACTGGACTCTACCCAACACACTGGACTCTACCCAACACACTGGACTCTACCAGCACACTGGACTCTACCCAACACACTGGACTCTAACCACACACTGTACTCTACCAAACACACTGGACTCTTCCCAACACACTGGACTCTTCCCAACACACTGGACTCTGTCCATGGACTCTACCCACACACTGGTTTCTACCCACACACTGGACTCTACCCAACACACTGGACTCTACCCAACACACTGTACTCTACCCAACACACTGGACTCTTCCCAACACACTGGACTCTGTCCATGGACTCTACCCACACACTGGACTCTACCCAACACACTGGACTCTACCCAACACACTGGACTCTACCCACACACTGGACTCTGTCCATGGACTCTACCCAACACACTGGACTCTGTCCATGGACTCTAACCACACACTTTACTCTACCCAACACACTGGACTCTTCCCAACACACTGGACTCTGTCCATGGACTCTACCCAACACACTGGACTCTACCCACACACTGGACTCTACCCAACACACTGGACTCTACCCAACACACTGGACTCTACCCAACACACTGGACTCTACCCAACACACTGGACTCTACCCAACACACTGGACTCTACCCAACGCACTGGGCTCTGTCCATGGACTCTACCCACACACTTTACTCTACCCAACACACTGGACTCTTCCCAACACACTGGACTCTGTCCATGGACTCTACCCAACACACTGGACTCTACCCACACACTGGACTCTACCCAACACACTGGACTCTACCCGCACACTGGACTCTACCCACACACTGGACTCTACCCAACACACTGGACTCTACCCACACACTGGACTCTGTCCACACACTGGACTCTACCAACACACTGGGCTCTACCCACACACTGGGCTCTACCCACACATTGGACTCTACCCAACACACTGGACTCTACCCAACACACTGGACTCTACCCACACACTGGACTCTACCCAACACACTGGACTCTACCCGACACACTGGACTCTACCCAACACACTGGACTCCACCCACACACTGGACTCTACCCAACATACTGGACTCTACCCAACACACTGGACTCTACCCACACACTGGACTCTACCCAACACACTGGACTCTACCCACACACTGGACTCTACCCTACACACTGGACTCTACCCACACACTGGACTCTACCCAACACACTGGACTCTACCCACACACTGGACTCTACCCACACACTGGACTCTACCCAACACACTGGACTCTACCCCCGCACTGGACTCTACCCAACACACTGGACTCTACCCACACACTGGACTTTACCGACAGACTGGACTCTACCCAACACACTGGACTCTACCCAACACACTGGACTCTACCAGCACACTGGACTCTACCCAACACACTGGACTCTAACCACACACTGTACTCTACCCAACACACTGGACTCTTCCCAACACACTGGACTCTTCCCAACACACTGGACTCTGTCCATGGACTCTACCCACACACTGGTTTCTACCCACACACTGGACTCTACCCAACACACTGGACTCTAACCACACACTGTACTCTACCCAACACACTGGACTCTTCCCAACACACTGGACTCTGTCCATGGACTCTACCCACACACTGGACTCTACCCAAACACTGGACTCTACCAACACACTGGGCTCTACCCACACACTGGACTCTACCCACACACTGGACTCTACCCAACACACTGGACTCTACCCACACACTGGACTCTACCCAACACACTGGACTCTACCCACACACTGGACTTTACCGACAGACTGGACTCTACCCAACACACTGGACTCTACCCAACACACTGGACTCTACCAGCACACTGGACTCTACCCAACAAACTGGACTCTAACCACACACTGTACTCTACCCAACACACTGGACTCTTCCCAACACACTGGACTCTTCCCAACACACTGGACTCTGTCCATGGACTCTACCCACACACTGGTTTCTACCCACACACTGGACTCTACCCAACACACTGGACTCTAACCACACACTGTACTCTACCCAACACACTGGACTCTTCCCAACACACTGGACTCTGTCCATGGACTCTACCCACACACTGGACTCTACCCAACACACTGGACTCTACCCAACACACTGGACTCTACCCAACACACTGGACTCTACCCAACACACTGGACTCTACCCCACACACTGGACTCTACCCAAACACTGGATTCTACCCACACACTGGATTCTACCCAACACACTGGACTCTACCCAACACACTGGACTCTACCCACAAACTGGACTCTACCAACACACTGGACTCTACCCGACACACTGGACTCTACCCAACACACTGGACTCTGTCCAAGGACTCTACCCACACACTGGACTCTACCCACACACTGGACTCTACCCACACACTGGACTCTACCCAACACACTGGACTCTACCCAACACACTGGACTCTACCCAACACACTGGACTCTACCCAACACACTGGACTCTACCCACACACTGGACTCTACCCAATACACTGGACTCTACCAACACACTGGACTCTAGCCAACACACTGGACTCTAGCCAACACACTGGACTCTACCCAACACACTGGACTCTAGCCACACACTGGACTCTACCCAACACACTGGACTCTACCCAACACACTGGACTCTACCCAACACACTGGACTCTACCCAACACACTGGACTCTACCCACACACTGGACTCTACCCAACACACTGGACTCTACCCACACACTGGACTTTACCCAACACACTGGACTCTACCCACACACTGGACTCTACCCAACACACTGGACTCTACCCACACACTGGACTCTACCCACACACTGGACTCTACCCACACACTGGACTCTACCCACACACTGGACTCTACCCAACACACTGGACTCTACCCACACACTGGACTCTACCCAACACACTGGACTCTACCCACACACTGGACTCTACCCAACACACTGGACTCTACCCACACACTGGACTCTACCCAACACACTGGACTCTACCCAACATACTGGACTCTACCCAACATACTGGACTCTACCCACACACTGGACTCTACCCACACACTGGACTCTGTCCATGGACTCTACCCAACACACTGGACTCTGTCCATGGACTCTAACCACACACTTTACTCTACCCAACACACTGGACTCTACCCACACACTGGACTCTACCCAACACACTGGACTCTACCCAACACACTGGACTCTACCCACACACTGGACTCTGTCCATGGACTCTTCCCAACACACTGGACTCTGTCCATGGACTCTAACCACACACTTTACTCTACCCAACACACTGGACTCTTCCCAACACACTGGACTCTGTCCATGGACTCTACCCAACACACTGGACTCTACCAACACACTGGGCTCTACCCACACACTGGACTCTACCCACACACTGGACTCTACCCAACACACTGGACTCTACCCACACACTGGACTCTACCCAACACACTGGACTCTACCCACACACTGGACTTTACCGACAGACTGGACTCTACCCAACACACTGGACTCTACCCAACACACTGGACTCTACCAGCACACTGGACTCTACCCAACACACTGGACTCTAACCACACACTGTACTCTACCCAACACACTGGACTCTTCCCAACACACTGGACTCTTCCCAACACACTGGACTCTTCCCAACACACTGGACTCTGTCCATGGACTCTACCCACACACTGGTTTCTACCCACACACTGGACTCTACCCAACACACTGGACTCTAACCACACACTGTACTCTACCCAACACACTGGACTCTTCCCAACACACTGGACTCTGTCCATGGACTCTACCCACACACTGGACTCTACCCAACACACTGGACTCTACCCAACACACTGGACTCTACCCAACACACTGGACTCTACCCAACACACTGGACTCTACCCCACACACTGGACTCTACCCAAACACTGGATTCTACCCACACACTGGATTCTACCCAACACACTGGACTCTACCCAACACACTGGACTCTACCCACAAACTGGACTCTACCAACACACTGGACTCTACCCGACACACTGGACTCTACCCAACACACTGGACTCTGTCCAAGGACTCTACCCACACACTGTACTCTACCCACACACTGGACTCTACCCACACACTGGACTCTACCCAACACACTGGACTCTACCCAACACACTGGACTCTACCCAACACACTGGACTCTACCCACACACTGGACTCTACCCAATACACTGGACTCTACCAACACACTGGACTCTAGCCAACACACTGGACTCTAGCCAACACACTGGACTCTACCCAACACACTGGACTCTAGCCACACACTGGACTCTAGCCACACACTGGACTCTACCCAACACACTGGACTCTACCCAACACACTGGACTCTACCCACACACTGGACTCTACCCAACACACTGGACTCTACCCAACACACTGGACTCTACCCACACACTGGACTCTACCCAACACACTGGACTCTACCCACACACTGGACTTTACCCAACACACTGGACTCTACCCACACACTGGACTCTACCCAACACACTGGACTCTACCCACACACTGGACTCTACCCAACACACTGGACTCTACCCACACACTGGACTCTACCCAACACACTGGACTCTACCCACACACTGGACTCTACCCAACACACTGGACTCTACCCAACATACTGGACTCTACCCAACATACTGGACTCTACCCACACACTGGACTCTGTCCATGGACTCTACCCAACACACTGGACTCTGTCCATGGACTCTAACCACACACTTTACTCTACCCAACACACTGGACTCTACCCACACACTGGACTCTACCCAACACACTGGACTCTACCCAACACACTGGACTCTACCCACACACTGGACTCTGTCCATGGACTCTTCCCAACACACTGGACTCTGTCCATGGACTCTAACCACACACTTTACTCTACCCAACACACTGGACTCTTCCCAACACACTGGACTCTGTCCATGGACTCTACCCAACACACTGGACTCTACCAACACACTGGGCTCTACCCACACACTGGACTCTACCCACACACTGGACTCTACCCAACACACTGGACTCTACCCACACACTGGACTCTACCCAACACACTGGACTCTACCCACACACTGGACTTTACCGACAGACTGGACTCTACCCAACACACTGGACTCTACCCAACACACTGGACTCTACCAGCACACTGGACTCTACCCAACACACTGGACTCTAACCACACACTGTACTCTACCCAACACACTGGACTCTTCCCAACACACTGGACTCTTCCCAACACACTGGACTCTGTCCATGGACTCTACCCACACACTGGTTTCTACCCACACACTGGACTCTACCCAACACACTGGACTCTAACCACACACTGTACTCTACCCAACACACTGGACTCTTCCCAACACACTGGACTCTGTCCATGGACTCTACCCACACACTGGACTCTACCCAACACACTGGACTCTACCCAACACACTGGACTCTACCCAACACACTGGACTCTACCCAACACACTGGACTCTACCCCACACACTGGACTCTACCCAAACACTGGATTCTACCCACACACTGGATTCTACCCAACACACTGGACTCTACCCAACACACTGGACTCTACCCACAAACTGGACTCTACCAACACACTGGACTCTACCCGACACACTGGACTCTACCCAACACACTGGACTCTGTCCAAGGACTCTACCCACACACTGTACTCTACCCACACACTGGACTCTACCCACACACTGGACTCTACCCAACACACTGGACTCTACCCAACACACTGGACTCTACCCAACACACTGGACTCTACCCACACACTGGACTCTACCCAATACACTGGACTCTACCAACACACTGGACTCTAGCCAACACACTGGACTCTAGCCAACACACTGGACTCTACCCAACACACTGGACTCTAGCCACACACTGGACTCTAGCCACACACTGGACTCTACCCAACACACTGGACTCTACCCAACACACTGGACTCTACCCAACACACTGGACTCTACCCACACACTGGACTCTACCCAACACACTGGACTCTACCCACACACTGGACTTTACCCAACACACTGGACTCTACCCACACACTGGACTCTACCCAACACACTGGACTCTACCCACACACTGGACTCTACCCACACACTGGACTCTACCCACACACTGGACTCTACCCAACACACTGGACTCTACCCACACACTGGACTCTACCCAACACACTGGACTCTACCCACACACTGGACTCTACCCAACACACTGGACTCTACCCACACACTGGACTCTACCCACACACTGGACTCTACCCAACACACTGGACTCTACCCAACATACTCGACTCTACCCAACATACTGGACTCTACCCACACACTGGACTCTACCCACACACTGGACTCTGTCCATGGACTCTACCCAACACACTGGACTCTGTCCATGGACTCTAACCACACACTTTACTCTACCCAACACACTGGACTCTACCCACACACTGGACTCTACCCAACACACTGGACTCTACCCAACACACTGGACTCTACCCACACACTGGACTCTGTCCATGGACTCTTCCCAACACACTGGACTCTGTCCATGGACTCTAACCACACACTTTACTCTACCCAACACACTGGACTCTTCCCAACACACTGGACTCTGTCCATGGACTCTACCCAACACACTGGACTCTACCCAACACACTGGACTCTACCCAACACACTGGACTCTACCCAACACACTGGACTCTACCCAACACACTGGACTCTACCCAACACACTGGGCTCTGTCCATGGACTCTACCCACACACTTTACTCTACCCAACACACTGGACTCTTCCCAACACACTGGACTCTACCCGCACACTGGACTCTACCCACACACTGGACTCTACCCAACACACTGGACTCTACCCACACACTGGACTCTACCCACACACTGGACTCTACCAACACACTGGGCTCTACCCACACATTGGACTCTACCCACACACTGGACTCTACCCAACACACTGGACTCTACCCAACACACTGGACTCTACCCAACACACTGGACTCTACCCGACACACTGGACTCTACCCAACACACTGGACTCTACCCAACACACTGGACTCTACCCACACACTGGACTCTACCCAACATACTGGACTCTACCCAACACACTGGACTCTACCCACACACTGGACTCTACCCAACACACTGGACTCTACCCACACACTGGACTCTACCCTACACACTGGACTCTACCCACACACTGGACTCTACCCAACATACTGGACTCTACCCAACACACTGGACTCTACCCACACACTGGACTCTACCCACACACTGGACTCTACCCAACACACTGGACTCTACCCCCGCACTGGACTCTACCCAACACACTGGACTCTACCCACACACTGGACTTTACCGACAGACTGGACTCTACCCAACACACTGGACTCTACCCAACACACTGGACTCTACCAGCACACTGGACTCTACCCAGCACACTGGACTCTAACCACACACTGTACTCTACCCAACACACTGGACTCTTCCCAACACACTGGACTCTTCCCAACACACTGGACTCTGTCCATGGACTCTACCCACACACTGGTTTCTACCCACACACTGGACTCTACCCAACAAACTGGACTCTAACCACACACTGTACTCTACCCAACACACTGGACTCTTCCCAACACACTGGACTCTGTCCATGGACTCTACCCACACACTGGACTCTACCCACACACTGGACTCTACCCAACACACTGGACTCTACCCAACACACTGGACTCTACCCACACACTGGACTCTACCCAACACACTGGACTCTACCCAACACACTGGACTCTACCCCACACACTGGACTCTACCCCACACACTGGACTCTGTCCAAACACTGGACTCTACCAACACACTGGGCTCTACCCACACACTGGACTCTACCCACACACTGGACTCTACCCAACACACTGGACTCTACCCACACACTGGACTCTACCCAACACACTGGACTCTACCCACACACTGGACTTTACCGACAGACTGGACTCTACCCAACACACTGGACTCTACCCAACACACTGGACTCTACCAGCACACTGGACTCTACCCAACACACTGGACTCTAACCACACACTGTACTCTACCAAACACACTGGACTCTTCCCAACACACTGGACTCTTCCCAACACACTGGACTCTGTCCATGGACTCTACCCACACACTGGTTTCTACCCACACACTGGACTCTACCCAACACACTGGACTCTACCCAACACACTGTACTCTACCCACACACTGGACTCTACCCAACATACTGGACTCTACCCAACACACTGGACTCTACCCACACACTGGACTCTACCCACACACTGGACTCTACCCAACACACTGGACTCTACCCCCGCACTGGACTCTACCCAACACACTGGACTCTACCCACACACTGGACTTTACCGACAGACTGGACTCTACCCAACACACTGGACTCTACCCAACACACTGGACTCTACCAGCACACTGGACTCTACCCAGCACACTGGACTCTAACCACACACTGTACTCTACCCAACACACTGGACTCTTCCCAACACACTGGACTCTTCCCAACACACTGGACTCTGTCCATGGACTCTACCCACACACTGGTTTCTACCCACACACTGGACTCTACCCAACAAACTGGACTCTAACCACACACTGTACTCTACCCAACACACTGGACTCTTCCCAACACACTGGACTCTGTCCATGGACTCTACCCACACACTGGACTCTACCCACACACTGGACTCTACCCAACACACTGGACTCTACCCAACACACTGGACTCTACCCACACACTGGACTCTACCCAACACACTGGACTCTACCCAACACACTGGACTCTACCCCACACACTGGACTCTACCCCACACACTGGACTCTGTCCAAACACTGGACTCTACCAACACACTGGGCTCTACCCACACACTGGACTCTACCCACACACTGGACTCTACCCAACACACTGGACTCTACCCACACACTGGACTCTACCCAACACACTGGACTCTACCCACACACTGGACTTTACCGACAGACTGGACTCTACCCAACACACTGGACTCTACCCAACACACTGGACTCTACCAGCACACTGGACTCTACCCAACACACTGGACTCTAACCACACACTGTACTCTACCAAACACACTGGACTCTTCCCAACACACTGGACTCTTCCCAACACACTGGACTCTGTCCATGGACTCTACCCACACACTGGTTTCTACCCACACACTGGACTCTACCCAACACACTGGACTCTACCCAACACACTGTACTCTACCCAACACACTGGACTCTTCCCAACACACTGGACTCTGTCCATGGACTCTACCCACACACTGGACTCTACCCAACACACTGGACTCTACCCAACACACTGGACTCTACCCAACACACTGGACTCTACCCACACACTGGACTCTGTCCATGGACTCTACCCAACACACTGGACTCTACCCACACACTGGACTCTACCCAACACACTGGACTCTACCCAACACACTGGACTCTACCCAACACACTGGACTCTACCCAACACACTGGACTCTACCCAACACACTGGACTCTACCCAACGCACTGGGCTCTGTCCATGGACTCTACCCACACACTTTACTCTACCCAACACACTGGACTCTTCCCAACACACTGGACTCTGTCCATGGACTCTACCCAACACACTGGACTCTACCCACACACTGGACTCTACCCAACACACTGGACTCTACCCGCACACTGGACTCTACCCACACACTGGACTCTACCCAACACACTGGACTCTACCCACACACTGGACTCTGTCCACACACTGGACTCTACCAACACACTGGGCTCTACCCACACACTGGGCTCTACCCACACATTGGACTCTACCCAACACACTGGACTCTACCCACACACTGGACTCTACCCAACACACTGGACTCTACCCGACACACTGGACTCTACCCAACACACTGGACTCCACCCACACACTGGACTCTACCCAACATACTGGACTCTACCCAACACACTGGACTCTACCCACACACTGGACTCTACCCAACACACTGGACTCTACCCACACACTGGACTCTACCCTACACACTGGACTCTACCCACACACTGGACTCTACCCAACATACTGGACTCTACCCAACACACTGGACTCTACCCACACACTGGACTCTACCCACACACTGGACTCTACCCAACACACTGGACTCTACCCAACACACTGGACTCTACCCCCGCACTGGACTCTACCCAACACACTGGACTCTACCCACACACTGGACTTTACCGACAGACTGGACTCTACCCAACACACTGGACTCTACCCAACACACTGGACTCTACCAGCACACTGGACTCTACCCAACACACTGGACTCTAACCACACACTGTACTCTACCCAACACACTGGACTCTTCCCAACACACTGGACTCTTCCCAACACACTGGACTCTGTCCATGGACTCTACCCACACACTGGTTTCTACCCACACACTGGACTCTACCCAACACACTGGACTCTAACCACACACTGTACTCTACCCAACACACTGGACTCTTCCCAACACACTGGACTCTGTCCATGGACTCTACCCACACACTGGACTCTACCCAAACACTGGACTCTACCAACACACTGGGCTCTACCCACACACTGGACTCTACCCACACACTGGACTCTACCCAACACACTGGACTCTACCCACACACTGGACTCTACCCAACACACTGGACTCTACCCACACACTGGACTTTACCGACAGACTGGACTCTACCCAACACACTGGACTCTACCCAACACACTGGACTCTACCAGCACACTGGACTCTACCCAACACACTGGACTCTAACCACACACTGTACTCTACCCAACACACTGGACTCTTCCCAACACACTGGACTCTTCCCAACACACTGGACTCTGTCCATGGACTCTACCCACACACTGGTTTCTACCCACACACTGGACTCTACCCAACACACTGGACTCTAACCACACACTGTACTCTACCCAACACACTGGACTCTTCCCAACACACTGGACTCTGTCCATGGACTCTACCCACACACTGGACTCTACCCAACACACTGGACTCTACCCAACACACTGGACTCTACCCAACACACTGGACTCTACCCAACACACTGGACTCTACCCCACACACTGGACTCTACCCAAACACTGGATTCTACCCACACACTGGATTCTACCCAACACACTGGACTCTACCCAACACACTGGACTCTACCCACAAACTGGACTCTACCAACACACTGGACTCTACCCGACACACTGGACTCTACCCAACACACTGGACTCTGTCCAAGGACTCTACCCACACACTGGACTCTACCCACACACTGGACTCTACCCACACACTGGACTCTACCCAACACACTGGACTCTACCCAACACACTGGACTCTACCCAACACACTGGACTCTACCCACACACTGGACTCTACCCAATACACTGGACTCTACCAACACACTGGACTCTAGCCAACACACTGGACTCTAGCCAACACACTGGACTCTACCCAACACACTGGACTCTAGCCACACACTGGACTCTAGCCACACACTGGACTCTACCCAACACACTGGACTCTACCCAACACACTGGACTCTACCCAACACACTGAACTCTACCCTACACACTGGACTCTACCCAACACACTGGACTCTACCCTACACACTGGACTCTACCAACACACTGGACTCTACCCAACACACTGGACTCTACCCTACACACTGGACTCTACCCAACACACTGGACTCTACCCACACACTGGACTCTACCCACACACTGGACTCTACCAACACACTGGACTCTACCCACACACTGGACTCTACCCAACACACTGGACTCTACCCAACACACTGGACTCTACCCAACACACTGGACTCTACTCACACACTGGGCTCTACCCCACACACTGGACTCTACTCACACACTGGACTCTACCCACACACTGGACTCTACCCAACACACTGGACTCTACCCACACACTGGACTCTAACCAACACACTGGACTCTACCGAACACACTGGACTCTACCCACACACTGGACTTTACCCACAGACTGGACTCTACCCAACACACTGGACTCTACCCAACACACTGGACTCTACCCACAAACTGTACTCTACCCAACACACTGGACTCTACCCAACACACTGGACTCTACCCACACACTGGACTCTACCCAACACACTGGACTCTAACCACACACTATACTCTACCCAACACACTGGACTCTACCCAACACACTGGACTCTACCCACACACTGGACTCTACCCACACACTGGACTCTACCCAACACACTGGACTCTGTCCATGGACTCTACCCACACACTGGACTCTACCCAACACACTGGACTCTACCCAACACACTGGACTCTATCCAACACACTGGACGCTATCCAACACACTGGACTCTACCAACACACTGGACTCTACCCAACACACTGGACTCTACCCAACACACTGGACTCTACCCAACACACTGGACTCTACTTAACACTCTGGACTCTACTTAACACTCTGGACTCTACTTAACACACTGGACTCTACCCAACACACTGGACTCTACCCAACACACTGGACTCTACCCCACACACTGGACTCTACCCCACACACTGGACTCTACCCGACACACTGGACTCTACCCGACACACTGGACTCTACCCAACACACTGGACTCTACCAACACACTGGACTCTACCAACACACTGAACTCTACCCAACACACTGGACTCTACCCAACACACTGGACTCTACCCAACACACTGGACTCTACCCACACACTGGACTCTACCCACACACTGGACTCTACCCACACACTGGACTCTGTCCATGGACTCTACCCACACACTGGACTCTACCCAACACACTGGACTCTATCCAACACACTGGACTCTACCCAACATACTGGACTCTACCCAACACACTGGACTCTACCCAACACACTGGACTCTACCCAACACACTGGACTCTACCCAACACCCTGGACTCTACCCAACACACTGGACTCTACCAACACACTGGAATCTACCCACACACTGGAATATACCCACACACTGGAATATACCAACACACTGGACTCTACCCACACACTGGACTCTATCAACAAACTGGACTCTACCCAACACGCTGGACTCTACCCAACACACTGGACTCTGTCCATGGACTCTACCCACACACTGGACTCTACCCACACACTGGACTCTGTCCATGGACTCTACCCACACACTGGACTCTACCCACACACACTGGACTCTACCCAACACACTGGACTCTACCCAACACACTGGACTCTACCCAACACACTGGACTCTACCCAACACACTGGACTCTACCCAACACACTGGACTCTACCCAACACACTGGACTCTGTCCATGGACTCTACCCCACACACTGGACTCTACCCACACACTGGACTCTACCCAACACACTGGACTCTACCCACACACTGGACTCTGTCCATGGACTCTACCCACACACTGGACTCTACCCACACACACTGGACTCTACCCAACACACTGGACTCTACCCAACACACTGGACTCTGTCCATGGACTCTACCCCACACACTGGACTCTACCCACACACTGGACTCTGTCCATGGACTCTACCCACACACTGGACTCCACCCACACACTGGACTCTACCCAACACACTGGACTCTGTCCATGGACTCTACCCACACACTGGACTCTACCCCACACACTGGACTCTGTCCATGGACTCTACCCACACACTGGACTCTACCCACACACTGGACTCTACCCACACACACTGGACTCTACCCACACACTGGACTCTACCCACACACTGGACTCTACCCAACACACTGGACTCTACCCAACACACTGGACTCTACCCGACACACTGGACTCTACCCCACACACTGGACTCTACCCCACACACTGGACTCTACCCAACACACTGGACTCTACCCAACACACTGGACTCTACCCACACACTGGACTCTACCCAACACCCTGGACTCTACCCAACACACTGGACTCTACCAACACACTGGAATCTACCCACACACTGGAATATACCCACACACTGGAATATACCAACACACTGGACTCTACCCACACACTGGACTCTATCAACACACTGGACTCTACCCAACACGCTGGACTCTACCCAACACACTGGACTCTGTCCATGGACTCTACCCACACACTGGACTCTACCCACACACTGGACTCTGTCCATGGACTCTACCCACACACTGGACTCTACCCACACACACTGGACTCTACCCAACACACTGGACTCTACCCAACACACTGGACTCTACCCAACACACTGGACTCTACCCAACACACTGGACTCTACCCAACACACTGGACTCTACCCAACACACTGGACTCTGTCCATGGACTCTACCCCACACACTGGACTCTACCCACACACTGGACTCTACCCAACACACTGGACTCTACCCACACACTGGACTCTGTCCATGGACTTTACCCACACACTGGACTCTACCCACACACACTGGACTCTACCCAACACACTGGACTCTGTCCATGGACTCTACCCACACACTGAACTCTACCCACACACTGGACTCTACCCAACACACTGGACTCTGTCCATGGACTCTACCCCACACACTGGACTCTGTCCATGGACTCTACCCACACACTGGACTCTACCCACACACTGGACTCTACCCACACACACTGGACTCTACCCACACACTGGACTCTACCCACACACTGGACTCTACCCACACACTGGACTCTACCCGACACACTGGACTCTACCCGACACACTGGACTCTACCCGACACACTGGACTCTACCCCACACACTGGACTCTACCCCACACACTGGACTCTACCCAACACACTGGACTCTACCCAACACACTGGACTCTACCCACACACTGGACTCTACCCAACACACTGGACTCTACCCCACACACTGGACTCTACCCACACACTGGACTCTACCCAACACACTGGACTCTACCCAACACACTGGACTCTACCCAACACACTGGACTCTACCCAACACACTGGACTTTACCCAACACACTGGACTCTACCGACACACTGGACTCTTACCGACACACTGGACTCTTACCGACACACTGGACTCTACCCCCACACTGGACTCTACCCAACACACTGGACTCTACCCAACACACTGGACTCTACCCAACACCCTGGACTCTACCCAACACACTGGACTCTACCCAACACACTGGACTCTACCCACACACTGGACTCTACCCACACACTGGACTCTACCCACACAAACTGGACTCTACCCACACACTGGACTCTACCCACACAAACTGGAATCTACCCACACACTGACTGGACTCTACCCACACACTGACTGGACTCTACCCACACACTGACTGGACTCTACCCACACACTGGACTCTGTCCATGGACTCTACCCAACACACTGGACTCTACCAACACACTGGACTCTACCCAACACGCTGGACTCTACCCAACACACTGGACTCTACCAACACACTGGACTCTACCCAACACACTGGACTCTACCCAACACACTGGACTCTACCCAACACACTGGACTCTACCCAACACACTGGACTCTGTCCATGGACTCTACCCAACACACTGGACTCTATCCATGGACTCTACCCACACACTGGACTCTACCCACACACTGGACTCTACCCACACACACTGGACTCTACCCACACACTGGACTCTACCCACACACTGGACTCTACCCAACACACTGGACTCTACCCAACACACTGGACTCTACCCAACACACTGGACTCTACCCCACACACTGGACTCTACCCCACACACTGGACTCTACCCAACACACTGGACTCTACCCAACACACTGGACTCTACCCACACACTGGACTCTACCCAACACCCTGGACTCTACCCAACACACTGGACTCTACCAACACACTGGAATCTACCCACACACTGGAATATACCCACACACTGGAATATAACAACACACTGGACTCTACCCACACACTGGACTCTATCAACACACTGGACTCTACCCAACACGCTGGACTCTACCCAACACACTGGACTCTGTCCATGGACTCTACCCACACACTGGACTCTACCCACACACTGGACTCTGTCCATGGACTCTACCCACACACTGGACTCTACCCACACACACTGGACTCTACCCAACACACTGGACTCTACCCAACACACTGGACTCTACCCAACACACTGGACTCTACCCAACACACTGGACTCTACCCAACACACTGGACTCTACCCAACACACTGGACTCTGTCCATGGACTCTAACCCACACACTGGACTCTACCCACACACTGGACTCTACCCAACACACTGGACTCTACCCACACACTGGACTCTGTCCATGGACTTTACCCACACACTGGACTCTACCCACACACACTGGACTCTACCCAACACACTGGACTCTACCCAACACACTGGACTCTGTCCATGGACTCTACCCCACACACTGGACTCTACCCACACACTGGACTCTACCCAACACACTGGACTCTGTCCATGGACTCTACCCACACACTGAACTCTACCCACACACTGGACTCTACCCAACACACTGGACTCTGTCCATGGACTCTACCCCACACACTGGACTCTGTCCATGGACTCTACCCACACACTGGACTCTACCCACACACTGGACTCTACCCACACACACTGGACTCTACCCACACACTGGACTCTACCCACACACTGGACTCTACCCACACACTGGACTCTACCCGACACACTGGACTCTACCCGACACACTGGACTCTACCCGACACACTGGACTCTACCCCACACACTGGACTCTACCCCACACACTGGACTCTACCCAACACACTGGACTCTACCCAACACACTGGACTCTACCCACACACTGGACTCTACCCAACACACTGGACTCTACCCCACACACTGGACTCTACCCAACACACTGGACTCTACCCAACACACTGGACTCTACCCAACACACTGGACTCTACCCAACACACTGGACTCTACCGACACACTGGACTCTTACCGACACACTGGACTCTTACCGACACACTGGACTCTTACCGACACACTGGACTCTACCCCCACACTGGACTCTACCCAACACACTGGACTCTACCCAACACACTGGACTCTACCCAACACCCTGGACTCTACCCACACACTGGACTCTACCCACACACTGGACTCTACCCACACACTGGACTCTACCCACACAAACTGGACTCTACCCACACACTGGACTCTACCCACACAAACTGGAATCTACCCACACACTGACTGGACTCTACCCACACACTGACTGGACTCTACCCACACACTGACTGGACTCTACCCACACACTGGACTCTGTCCATGGACTCTACCCAACACACTGGACTCTACCAACACACTGGACTCTACCCAACACGCTGGACTCTACCCAACACACTGGACTCTACCAACACACTGGACTCTACCAACACACTGGACTATACCCAACACACTGGACTCTACCCAACACACTGGACTCTACCCAACACACTGGACTCTGTCCATGGACTCTACCCAACACACTGGACTCTGTCCATGGACTCTACCCAACACACTGGACTCTACCCACACACTGGACTCTACCCACACACTGGACTCTACCCACACACTGGACTCTACCCAACACACTGGACTCTACCCAGCACACTGGACTCTACCCAACACACTGGACTCTACCCAACACACTGGACTCTACCCAACACACTGGACTCTACCCACACACTGGACTCTAACCAACACACTGGACTCTACCCAACACACTGGACTCTACCAACACACACTGGACTCTACCCACACACTGGACTCTACCCAACACACTGGACTCTACCCACTCCCTGTATATAACCATGTTATTACCTGGTACTTCCTGTATATAGCCATGTTATTACCTGGTACTTCCTGTATATAGCCATGTTATTACCTGGTACTCCCTGTATATAGCCATGTTATTACCTGGTACTTCCTGTATATAGCCATGTTATTACCTGGTACTTCCTGTATATAACCATGTTATTACCTGGTACTTCCTGTATATAGCCATGTTATTACCTGGTACTTCCTGTATATAGCCATGTTATTACTTGGTACTTCCTGTATATAGCCATGTTATTATGATGACTCATTATTGTTATTGGTTATTTACAGTGTATTTATTCCTTGTGTCACTATTTCAATGTTTTTATTTCATTTTCTATCTTTATCTTTCTCTCTGCATTGCTGGAAAAGGATCCGTAAGTAAGCATTGATTGCACGGTTAGTTTGCACCTGTTGTTTACAAAAGCATGTGACGAATACATTTAGATTTGACATTAGCTGCATCTTAAATGGCTCCCTCTTCCTTATACGACCTGGTGAAAAGTAGTGCACTATGTAGGGAATGGGGTGTCATTAGGGACACAGACATTATCGGTGTTCCACATCATAAAGAACAAATCATGGTTCCAGAAACAAGGAATTTCTCTGTTTATTTTCTGCCTAATCTGAATTCCCAGACTCACTCATGGGACTAATTTATCATCTATTTTGATAAGCCCATATTTCACATACCTTGTTAAATATGCAGGAAGGAAAATATTGATATTATGTACTTTAACCTACTTTTTAAGGCTGATTTTGATTTTAAAAATGTTTTTATTTTTATTTACAACTAATTGACTAAGTGTTCTATTTCCTTTCCTAATAGTTGTTCAACTCAACAACAACAACAACAACAATAACTTGCAGAATCATAACTCTTAGGTTTGAATAGCAGTACAGTAGATTATAGAGAGCAATAGTAATGCCATCTTTTTGTAGGCACTTACTCTGCCATGGTTCGTTTTGACAGTCTATGGGGAAATGAATACTGTTTTTGTAGGTTTTTTTGGACAAACACAGACAGTAAGGTCTGCGGTAAAACACAGGCTTAAGGAGATCTTACACGTTTTGTCCTATGAGAAAGTATTCATCAGCCAACGTCACTTTCGATTAATCTTTAAGCATTTATGCGATACAAAAAAATCACATAAATAACACAGTCATAAAAGTCATAAAGGTCATAAAAGTCATGATAACGGACTGATATTATCTCATAGAACAAAACGTATAAGATCTCCTAAACTTGTGTTAACCTCACACTTTACTTTCTGTGTTTATCCCCAAACCCGATTCTGTCCCATTCATTCATAGGAATGGCTGAACGAACCAGAGGTAACTCATTTCCGGTTTTTAGGACAACATGTTGGCATTCTCTAAAGCTTCTGCCGAGTCCCAGCCAACCGGATGTTCCCGTTTGCAGGGGAAAATAGAAGAGAGCCTTTGACGCAATTTCTCGACATTAGGTTAAGTAGATTACATGCCTACTCAATATTCAACAAGGAGGAGTTGTCATTGTCCCATGAATATATAACGGCCGTCAGCGTCCTACCCCCTCCCTGGTTGAACTGGCTTTCTAGTCCTACCAAACACTAGGTTCAGTCGTGGACAGATAGTGCAGCAACCCACACGACTGGTGTATAGCTAGACACTTTTCGCTGCGAATAAGTGGATAAAAAACGGAATATAACGATACGAACTACCAAACTAGAAGAACTTGAGCCGAAGGACATACGAAGGACGCAAAAAAGGAAGCATTTTTCCTCTGTGTTGCAAAGCTGTTGCTTGTTGGACAAAGTCTTGTTCTCTCCCCTGTGCATGTTCAAATCGGAGGAGTGCATTGGTACGGTGACTCGGCCAGACACCGTCTAGTTTCCAAGCGGAGCGGCAAGGCAACACCAGAGCCATGATTTTGAGAAGGGGCTCAGTTGTTGGAGTTACTGATTTTTGCTTACATGCCTTATTGTTGTGCTTTTGTGCAAAGGTATGTGGATTACTTTACAGTTGCACATTGTGGAATATGTTCAGACAGCTTCTCTGGACGCATTGATTCGTCAGTAGTCGACTTTAAATAGGCTAGTTAACAGATCAAGTTAGCTAGGAGTCCCTACGTTCTATGGTTGTGTGCGTTTTAACTGTGTGGCTGGCTGTATTGATCGGCTGAAACCCTCTTCCCCAAGTGAAACAATCCCATTTTAGTTTTGCCAGTTCAAATTTGTTAGTATGTCAGATTGAGGAGTTTTCCATAACTTGTATGGCTTAATTAGTTTGCATCTTTTGTAGAGGCGCTGTGCCGTTACAGAACCGATCGTTCTCTCAATTTCCAGCGGTTTCACCGTTTCTTCGTTCTGCTTTTACCAACAGGTGGCGGAGGGAACGGGTCAGTTCGAGTTGGAGATTTTATCGATGAACAACCTGAACGGCGAGCTTCTTAGCGGGCTGTGTTGTGACGGCTCACGGATCACCGGGGATCGGAAATGCAGGATGGATGAGTGTGATACGTATTTTAAAGTGTGTTTGAAGGAATACCAGTCGCGGGTTTCGGCTGCGGGACCTTGCAGCTTCGGGTCCGGTTCTACCCCTGTCCTTGGAGGGAATACATTTTCTTTGAAGAACTCGGCGAAGAACGAAAGATCCAAGATTGTTTTGCAGTTCAGTTTCGCCTGGCCGGTAAGTTGATATTTTGATACCGTGAGACGAGAGGTCTAGGTTGCGCTAACATCGTTAGGCTGGGCTGGGAAAAGGCTTCCATAATCATTGTATTCGTCCCCCGAAATAAATTAAATCAGCGACAAGGATTGCAATGGTCGCCACTAGCCTAATAATGGAATAAAGGAGCCTAACGTTACTCATTATAGTTGAATAACCGCACATGTACTGTATAGAGACGATGGCAGGATCGACAGCCACATACTCCATCTAAACGTGAATTAAGTTTCAACTGCAGTCCGGTTCTAGAAACATAACTCCCTGAACTTTCATATCACATCAAAATAATATCACAAAAGGTCAAATATACACTGTTTTACCGGTTTTTAACGCCGTTGCAACCGACGGTGTTTTTCAGTGACGTTGGTTTTGTGATGTGCAGTGCTTGACTTGGGCAGGAGCTCACTTGACCTGAGTACCGAAAACCTCTCATGTTCTACTGCTTGAGTTCCAGCACCTCTTTATATAATATTACATTATTACAGAGTTCCTTCACCTAAATCGAAACAGTGCCTGCGTTTAAGTGAGTACTGTAACTCTTTCTGTTTAAACCCAGCACCTGCAGTTCGCGAACGATTTATTATTTTTGAACGATTTTTATTTATTTTTTACTGATTTTCAAGAGTCATGATTTGTTTTTCTAAATGACTCGTTCGTTGTAGTCGTTAGTTTGACTTGCTGGCCGTAATGAATGTGGATTAATACTGCGCTCCTCCGGTGACTGGTGCTCTCCGACCGACAACTGTCAGTCATACATGCGCGCAGGCAACAGATCACGGTGCAGGAAGCGTAGAGAAAAAAAAATATTAATGTTTTACAACTGATACTTGAGAATCAATAATGAATGCAATTAATGAATTATTGATGTTGTAATGGACACAGATCTTTATTTTTATTTTTTTACTGCTCAACGAACGAGCACGAATCGTTTGGGTTGCTGCAGTTTGCGAACGATATTGTGCTTATTATCCTCACGGCAGTCAAACAATTAATTCCGCCAAGAATCGTTAACAATCTAGTCCGGTTGCGGCCAACTAGACTTCGTTTCAAATGTACCAATAAATTATATTATTTGTATGACTAGCAATCAACAAATGTGCATTGTTTTTAAAGCATACTTTTTCAAGTCTGTTACAAATGACAACTGAAATGATCCACTTATGATGATCGAGAGGCTTGTAGAATTATGACTCGAGTTTTCAGTTGATTGTTTGCCGGTAGAGGGCAGTGTTGTGTTCGAGACCACCTAAATCAAGACCGGGACCGAAAGGCAAGTGAGACCGGGAGGGAGATGAGGACTCCCAAGATTTATACCACAAAAAAATGCGAAAGAAATTCAACACCATGATTGTAATTGTCAAATCGCCACAAAAAAATAAGACTTTAAAATGTCCAGTAATTCTTTGTTAATATTTCAGAAGAACATATGAATTATTTGAGTCATTCAGAATGGTGAACAAATTCACTGCGAGGGCAAATAGAGTCACAAACCCCAAACATGTTTTATATATAAAAATACTATGTTCCAACTTCCCTCGGTCTCGCCTTACTAATAGCCTAGTGAGAACAACTTTCCAACAATTCCCCTCACTCTCCCCTGAAGTAGGAAGCTTAGGTTTCAACAGGCCGTAACATACGATATTACTGTGTCATGAAAGCAGTGTGAGTTATTTGGCCTGGGTGAAGTGGTTTTATGGGATGCCTGAATGGGAGTTGATAAACTAGCTTTGTACTCCGCTGGTCTGTGGAAGAAATGACGAGTCCTCGCTGTCCGAGACCGAATCAAGACCGAGTAAAATTGTATCCAACACCGAGACCAGACCAATATGTGGTCTCGAGACCGGAGGACTGCAACACTGGTAGGGGTCCTGTATACTCTGGCCTTACTGACTCAAATGAACGAAATGAATCAAAATATTTGTTCTTAACTAGTTGAAAACAACAGGGAAATTTGGCTCTTTTTACTGACCCGATCGGAGACCCAGCTTTCTTACGTCTGTCTTCCATAAACAAACTCTGTAACATGGAGATATGACTGTGGGAAGCTTTTTAATAACCCTTTAAAGATGTGTAGTAATTTAACCCATCTTTTATTTCTCGTGATATGAAAGATAAGTTCCTTATGTTTCCAAAACCGTATCGCAAGCGATGCGTTTTAACGTTAGAGCAAGCGGTATTTAGCCCTTGAATGGGCTAGGTGGTCAATGGGCTCTGAAGGTAGTCTGATTGGTCTAGGTAGTGTGATTGGTCTAGGTAGTGTGATTGGTCTAGGTAGTCTGATTGGTCTAGGTAGTCTGATTGGTCTAGGTAGTCTGTGAATGGTCTAGGTAGTCTGTGAATGGTCTAGGTAGTCTGTGAATGGTCTAGGTAGTCTGTGAATGGTCTAGGTAGTCTGTGAATGGTCTAGGTAGTCTGTGAATGGTCTAGGTAGTCTGTGATTGGTCTAGGTAGTCTGTGATTGGTCTAGGTAGTCTGTGATTGGTCTAGGTAGTGTGATTGGTCTAGGTAGTGTGATTGGTCTAGGTAGTCTGATTGGTCTAGGTAGTCTGTGATTGGTCTAGGTAGTCTGTGATTGGTCTAGGTAGTCTGTGATTGGTCTAGGTAGTCTGTGATTGGTCTAGGTAGTCTGTGATTGGTCTAGGTAGTCTGTGATTGGTCGAGGCCACCATAACCTTAGCACTGTTGTATTCTTTACAATTTTACTGCCCGTCAATCACTTGTCTAGAACACATAATAAATAGTGAATGAATTCTGCATATTGTCAACATTAATGTTTGACCTTCCCTTTTTGCGTTGTGGAGACATCCAAGGCTTTCTCATTTAAATAATTGACCGGCCACAGGTGTGACATTTGCATAATTGAAAAAAAAAAAAAAAAACTAATAATCATGTCACAACTCTACTCCATTATGTAATGTGTCTAGTTTTATTATGATCGGAAATGTGGTTTATTGTGGGCGTAGCAAACACAAAACCGCGTGACCAAAAAACATTTAAATCATTAATCTGTGTCAGATAACACATCGGCAGATGTGGTGCCAACTCTTGGGGTTCCTCAACTGTCTAGGTTACTGTCTCACTTCAAAATGAGGGTTACTTTTCTAAGGCCGGCTACGTAATAAATATGTACACTATTATAACAAAGCCTGTCTGACATGGGGATGGATATTTTGAGGTGGAGCACTTTTCAGACTACGGGACTCTTTGATCTCACCACAGAAGAGTAATAAAATGCCATGTTGTGAAATAGGACAGCGTTGATGTGAGGTGTAGGATCCAGGGGCTCCCGCGGCGCGGGCGCGAGGGGCTCCCGCGGCGCGGGCGCGAGGGGGCTCCCGCGGCGCGGACGCGAGGGGGCTCCCGCGGCGCGGACGCGAGGGGGCTCCCGCGGCGCGGACGCGAGGGGGCTCCCGCGGCGCGGACGCGAGGGGGCTCCCGCGGCGCGGACGCGAGGGGGCTCCCGCGGCGCGGACGCGAGGGGGCTCCCGCGGCGCGGACGCGAGGGGGCTCCCGCGGCGCGGACGCGAGGGGGCTCCCGCGGCGCGGACGCGAGGGGGCTCCCGCGGCGCGGACGCGAGGGGGCTCCCGCGGCGCGGACGCGAGGGGGCTCCCGCGGCGCGGACGCGAGGGGGCTCCCGCGGCGCGGACGCGAGGGGGCTCCCGCGGCGCGGACGCGAGGGGGCTCCCGCGGCGCGGACGCGAGGGGGCTCCCGCGGCGCGGACGCGAGGGGGCTCCCGCGGCGCGGACGCGAGGGGGCTCCCGCGGACCACTCCCCTGGATCCTACCAGTCGGCGCCATGAAAGTTAACATTTCGGCCGCGCAAGTGGCGACTTCAGGCTGAAGAGTACGTTTCACACATCCCCATGTGCTGCTCATGCTTCCCCAGCCCACTACATTATCCATCGCTCATGCTTCCCCAGCCCACTACATTATCCATCGCTCATGCTTCCCCAGCCCACTACATTATCCCTCGCTCATATGTATATATATATATATGTATATGTATATATATGTATATATATATATATGTATATGTATATGTATATATATGTATATATATATGTATATGTATATATATGTATATGTATATGTATATATATGTATATGTATATATATGTATATGTATATATATGTATATGTATATGTATATATATGTATATATATGTAAATGTTGGTATTAACGTTTCGGCATCACTGTGCCTTCCTGATTGATTCAGGAACACTGATAACTGGTCGGCGTCCTACCGTAGGGGTCAGCGTCCTACCGTAGGGGTCAGCGTCCTACCGTAGGGGTCAGCGTCCTACCGTAGGGGTCGGCGTCCTACCGTGGGGGTCGGCGTCCTACCGTGGGGGTCGGCGTCCTACCGTAGGGGTCAGCGTCCTACCGTAGGGGTCAGCGTCCTACCGTGGGGGTCGGCGTCCTACCGTGGGGGTCGGCGTCCTACCGTGGGGGTCGGCGTCCTACCGTAGGGGTCAGCGTCCTCTAGTCTACTGTCCATTAGTTAGTCTGCCAGTCAGCAACAGGTGTTAGTTGGCCCTTGTCTGTCTCAATGCTTTATGGTGCTAGGAGGGAGATCCTGTATTGATTATGGTGCTAGGAGGGAGGTCCTGTATTGATTATGGTGCTAGGAGGGGGATCCTGTATTGAATATGGTGCTAGGAGGGGGATCCTGTATTGATTATGGTGCTAGGAGGGAGATCCTGTATTGATTATGGTGCTAGGAGGGAGATCCTGTATTGATTATGGTGCTAGGAGGGAGATCCTGTATTGATTATGGTGCTAGGAGGGAAGTCCTGTATTGATTATGGTGCTAGGAGGGGGATCCTGTATTGACTATGGTGCTAGGAGGGAGGTCCTGTATTGATTATGGTGCTAGGAGGGGGATCCTGTATTGATTATGGTGCTAGGAGGGAGATCCTGTATTGATTATGGTGCTAGGAGGGAGATCCTGTATTGAATATGGTGCTAGGAGGGAGATCCTGTATTGATTATGGTGCTAGGAGGGAGATCCTGTATTGATTATGGTGCTAGGAGGGAGATCCTGTATTGATTATGGTGCTAGGAGGGAGATCCTGTATTGATTATGGTGCTAGGAGGGAGATCCTGTATTGATTATGGTGCTAGGAGGGAGGTCCTGTATTGAATATGGTGCTAGGAGGGAGATCCTGTATTGATTATGGTGCTAGGAGGGAGATCCTGTATTGATTATGGTGCTAGGAGGGAGATCCTGTATTGATTATGGTGCTAGGAGGGAGATCCTGTATTGATTATGGTGCTAGGAGGGAGGTCCTGTATTGAATATGGTGCTAGGAGGGAGATCCTGTATTGATTATGGTGCTAGGAGGGAGATCCTGTATTGATTATGGTGCTAGGAGGGAGATCCTGTATTGATTATGGTGCTAGGAGGGAGATCCTGTATTGATTATGGTGCTAGGAGGGAGGTCCTGTATTGATTATGGTGCTGAGTGGAATGTAGTTCTGTGGTGTAGGTTTTAATGCGCTTGGACCTAACTGCTTTAGGAAAGCTTTAGGTCCCGTGTGGCTCAGCTTTAGGTCCCGTGTGGCTCAGTTGGTAGAGCATGGCGCTTGCAACGCCAGGGTTGTGGGTTCAATTCCCACGGGGGACCAGGGTTCAATTCCCACGGGGGGACCAGGATGAATATGTATGAACTTTCCAAATTGTAAGTCGCTCTGGATAAGAGCGTCTGCTAAATGACTTAAATGTAATGTAAATGATGTTTGAAAGTTTCATACAATTGTGTGTGTGTGTGTGTGTGTGTGTGTGTGTGTGTGTGTGTGTGTGTGTGTGTGTGTGTGTGTGTGTGTGTGTGTGTGTGTGTGTGTGTGTGTGTGTGTGTGTGTGGATGAATTCAGTCAGGTGTTCTGGCAGATCAGATAGAGATGGATTTTAATCAGATGTCATGTCAGCTTTGTTGGACAGGGAGTGTGTGTCTGTTAGGGCCAGGACGATACCAGTGTCCCGATGTTGTCTGATGGACGGCCAGGAGAGAGAGAGAGAGACACAGGGCCCTCTGGAGTATCTGTCTTTGTGTGTACGGCCAGTCCCAGCTACAGTTCAGAGAGTTAGTTTGGAGTCAGGCTGTCGCCTGGGAAAGGAAACCTGGCAGCTGTAGACATGCTGTTATACACTCTTAGCTGATAACCCTGTGTGTGTGTGTGTGTGTGTGTGTGTGTGTGTGTGTGTGTGTGTGTGTGTGTGTGTGTGTGTGTGTGTGTGTGTGTGTGTGTGTGTGTGAGGGACTGCGACAACGTATGGTGTATCTCTCTCTCTCTCTACAGTAGTACTGACCAAGGGACCGTCCTGAATGGCACCCTATTCCCTACACAGTGCACTACATTTGACCAGGATCCATTCAGGCTCCATAGGGCTCCAGTCAAACGTAGTGCGCTATGTAGGGAATAGGGTGCCGTTTGGGACGGACCTCGAATGCTTTTCCATGTTGAGCGTAATAGATAGTAAATGTCAAAACACCTCGCGGAACACGTTCTATGTTTAAACAAGGCCTGAGATGAAAGAGTTTCAACATGAATACAAAACTGTTGGCTGCTGTTTTACTACGTCTTGTCTTTTAAACAAGCCTCTGTCACGACACAATTTACGTTGGTTAAATAAACTAAACAGGTGAGAGTGGGGGGGGAGGGGACAGGTGGGAGTGGGGGGGGAACAGGTGAGAGTGGGGGGGAGGGGACAGGTGAGAGTGGGGGGGGGGGGGAACAGGTGAGAGTGGGGGGGAGGGGACAGGTGTGAGTGGGGGGGGAGGGGACAGGTGTGAGTGGGGGGGGAGGGGA
>NC_074665.1:4220481-4267981 GCF_029448725.1 Salvelinus fontinalis | reverse complement strand
TGTGTGTGTGTGTGTGTTCGTGAGTGAGTGCATTATCTCTGGACTGTAAAGTAATGAACAGATATGCTGTGTGTGTGTGTGTGTGTGTGTGTGTGTGTGTGTGTGTGTGTGTGTGTGTGTGTGTGTGTGTGTGTGTGTGTCCGTGAGTGAATTATCTCTTAACTGTAAAGTAATGGACAGATATGCTTGTGTGTGTGTGTGTGTGTGTGTGTGTGTGTGTGTGTGTGTGTGTGTTCGTGAGTAAGTGAGTGCATTATCTCTGGACTGTAAAGTAATGGACAGATATGCTCTAATATGCTTTGACAGGGCCACTCCACTATTAGAGTGCATCTCTGGCAGCCAGTTCAGCTATAAAGAGAACAGACACTACATGAACCCTGCTTTGGCACATATTTGGATTCAGACCAGCTCTTCTTTATACTGCTCAAACACATCACATCACGTAGAGGGGCACTGAAGTGTTTACGGAAGTTCATCTCTTTTTTTTCTCTCTGCAGTTTTTCAACTGGTGTCCCCCAGGGCTGGGTATTAGTTCCATCAACTGGTGTCCCCCAGGGCTGGGTACTAGTTCATCAACTGTTGTCCCCCAGGGCTCGGTACTAGTCCATCAACTGGTGTCCCCCAGGGTAGTTCCATCAACTGTTGTCCCCCAGGGCTCGGTACTAGTCCATCAACTGTTGTCCCCCAGGGCTCGGTACTAGTCCATCAGCTGGTGTCCCCCAGGGCTCGGTACTAGTTCATCAACTGGTGTCCCCCAGGGCTGGGTACTAGTCCATCAACTGGTGTCCCCCAGGGCTCGGTACTAGTCCATCAACTGTTGTCCCCCAGGGCTCGGTACTATTTCATCAACTGGTGTCCCCCAGGGCTCGCTACTAGTTCATCAACTGTTGTCCCCCAGGGCTGGGTACTAGTCCATCAACTGTTGTCCCCCAGGGCTCGGTACTAGTTCATCAACTGGTGTCCCCCAGGGCTCGGTACTAGTTCCATCAACTTGTCCCCCAGGGCTCGGTACTAGTTCCATCAACTGGTGTCCCCCAGGGCTCGGTACTAGTCCATCAACTGGTGTCCCCCAGGGCTCGGTACTAGTTCCATCAACTTGTCCCCCAGGGCTCGATACTAGTTCATCAACTGGTGTCCCCCAGGGCTCGGTACTAGTTCCATCAACTGGTGTCCCCCAGGGCTCGGTACTAGTTCCATCAACTTGTCCCCCAGGGCTCGGTACTAGTTCCATCAACTTGTCGCCCAGGGCTCGGTACTAGTTCCATCAACTGGTGTCCCCCAGGGCTCGGTACTAGTCCATCAACTGGTGTCCCCCAGGGCTCGGTACTAGTTCCATCAACTTGTCCCCCAGGGCTCGATACTAGTTCATCAACTGGTGTCCCCCAGGGCTCGGTACTAGTCCATCAACTGGTGTCCCCCAGGGCTCGGTACTAGTTCCATCAACTTGTCCCCCAGGGCTCGGTATTAGTTCCATCAACTGGTGTCCCCCAGGGCTCGGTACTAGTTCATCAACTGGTGTCCCCTAGGGCTCGGTACTAGTTCATCAACTGGTGTCCCCCAGGGATCGGTACTAGTTCATCAACTGTTGTCCCCCAGGGCTCAGTACTAGCTCAATCAACTGGTGTCCCCAGGGCTCGGTACTAGTCCATCAACTGGTGTCCCCTAGGGCTCGGTACTAGTCCATCAACTGGTGTCCCCTAGGGCTCGGTACTAGTCCATCAACTGTTGTCCCCCAGGGCTCGGTACTAGTTCATCAACTGGTGTCCCCCAGGGCTCGGTACTAGTTCATCAACTGTTGTCCCCCAGGGCTCGGTACTAGTTCATCAACTGGTGTCCCCTAGGGCTCGGTACTAGTTCATCAACTGGTGTCCCCTAGGGCTCGGTACTAGTCCATCAACTGTTGTCCCCCAGGGCTCGGTACTAGTTCATCAACTGGTGTCCCCTAGGGCTCGGTACTAGTTCATCAACTGGTGTCCCCCAGGGCTCGGTACTAGTTCATCAACTGGTGTCCCCCAGGGCTCAGTACTAGCTCAATCAACTGGTGTCCCCCAGGGCTCGGTACTAGTCCATCAACTGTTGTCCCCCAGGGCTCGGTACTAGTCCATCAACTGGTGTCCACGAGGGCTCGGTACTAGTCCATCAACTGGTGTCCCCCAGGGCTCGGTAATAGTTCATCAACTGTTGTCCCCCAGGGCTCGGTAGTAGTTCATCAACTGGTGTCCCCCAGGGCTCGGTACTAGTCCATCTCTTTTTCTCTCTGCAGTGTTTCTACTGGTGTCCCCCAGGGCTCGGTTCTAGGTTATTTATTTTTCTATGCGTCATTGAAGCCCCAAGAGCACATTCTATGTATGAATGTTGACAGCCATCTGCTATACAGGTCTTCACTATGTCTACCACACCGAACTGCAATCAACCATCAAGTCATTCATCCGCCATTCATCTGATCTTGTCACCTTGTGAGACGGTTTTGTTTGGTTTGGCGTTTCCATGGTATTTTCCTCTATGACACCACAGACTAAATCACATTATGTTTTCCCAGACCGTTTTGTTTTTGATACGCTTCTGATCATCATTAAAGTATTAAAAGCTCAATAAAAAAAGGAATGATTCTTTCCATTGGAACACCTTTAGAGCTGGATTATATGATGTTATACTAATAATCAGCACTAACAAGAGGCGACGCAAAGACAACAACTCTGGATATCGCCTACCGCCCTGTGAGATGCTACTGAGACTATGGCTGAGTACTAAATGCCACCCTTTTCCCTATATAGTGCCTTGTGGGCCCCGGTCAGAAGTACTGCACAAAATAGGGAATAGGGTGCTATTTGGGATGCATGCTACCTCCTCCACTGTCTCCACAAACTCCTCCACTGTCTCCGCAACCTCCTCCACTGTCTCCGCAACCTCCTCCACTGTCTCCGCAACCTCCTCCACTGTCTCCGCAACCTCCTCCACTGTCTCCGCAACCTCCTCCACAACCTCCTCCACTGTCTCCACAACCTCCTCCACTGTCTCCAAAACCTCCTCCACTGTCTCTACAACCTCCTCCACTGTCTCCACAACCTCCTCCACAACCTCCTCCACTGTCTCCACAACCTCCTCCACTGTCTCCACAACCTCCTCCACTGTCTCCATAACCTCCTCCACTGTCTCCACTCGTACACAACCTCCTCCACTGTCTCCACAACCTCCTCCACTGTCTCCACAACCTCCTCCACTGTCTCCTCAACCTCCTCCACTGTCTCCTCAACCTCCTCCACTGTCTCCTCAACCTCCTCCACTGTCTCCACAACCTCCTCCACTGTCTCCACAACCTCCTCCACTGTCTCCACAACCTCCTCCACTGTCTCCACAACCTCCTCCACTGCCTCCACTCGTACACAACCTCCTCCACTGTCTCCACAACCTCCTCCACTGTCTCCACAACCTCCTCCACTGTCTCCACAACCTCCTCCACTGTCTCCACAACCTCCTCCACTGTCTCCACAACCTCCTCCACTGTCTCCACAACCTCCTCCACTGTCTCCACAACCTCCTCCACTGTCTCCACAACCTCCTCCACTGTCTCCACAACCTCCTCCACTGTCTCCACAACCTCCTCCACTGTCTCCACAACCTCCTCCACTGTCTCCACTCGCCTCAGACTCCAACACACCTCTGGATCCACTAAGAAACAGACAGGGCCTGTTTGTTTGTTTTACCTCACCACATCTTCCAAGTTACAAAGACAACAAACATGCATAGACCAATACCTGTACAGGTATATAGAGACGGATAGCTCCTCCTCCTTCCCTCAATAGCATTTATCTCCAGGGCAAACAACTCATTTCCAAAGATCAAGATCCTAAATCTCCTGGTGTTATGTTACTCTAGGTTTCTTCCCTCCCACATACTTTACTGTAGCTAGGTCACAAGGAGTAACTCACAGTATACCAACGAACACAGTTTAGGCTTGGCAGGCAGGCAGATAGGGACTAAAACAGCTTGGATGGGCGTTGGCAGGCAGATAGGGACTATGAAACAGTTTGCAGGTACCCTCCCACATACTTTACTGGTAGAAACTTCTAGGTTGCTACATGCTGGTAAACCTTATTTACACCAGTGTGTCACATGTACACCTAGAGGCTAAACAACTCTAGATCACCTTAATCCACACAAAGAGAAGCATACAACGCTCTCTCTCACCCTCCATTTGGCAAATCTGACCATAACTCTATCCTTCAGATTCCTGTTTACAAGCAAAAACTCAAAATCAGGATGTACCAGTGACCCTCTCAATACGGAGTGTTCCGATGAAGAGGATGCTAAGCTACAGGACTGTTTCATTAGCACAGACTGGGAATATGTTTCCGGATTCCACCGATGGCATTGAGGAGTTTGCCACATAAGTCGCCGCTTTCGAGGAGCGGGGACACTAATCCAAGCGCTTACAAGAAATCCTGCTACGCTCTCCGACAAAACCATCAAACAGGCAAAGCATCAATACAGGACCGTGATCGAATCCTACTACACCGGCTCTGACGCTCGTCGGATGTGAAGGACTTGCAAACTATCAAGGATAAAAAAAGAGGACATTTTCAACCTCTGCCCGACCCAGTCTAATACATACATCTTTTCAAGCAGATCACCATAGTCCATGTTCCCAAGAAAGCCAAGGTAACCTGTCTAAAATACTATCGCCCCGTAGCACTCTGTAGCCCCGTAGCACTCTGTAGCCCCGTAGCACTCTGTAGCCCCGTAGCACTCTGTAGCCATGAAATGTATTTGAAAGGCTGGTAATGGCTCACATCAACAGCATCATCCCAGACACCCTGGACCCACTCCAATTCCCATACCGCCCCCAACAGATCCACAGATGATGCAATCTCTATTGCCCTTCACACTGCTCTTTCCCACCTGGACAAAAGGAACACCTACGTGAGAATGTTGTTTATTGACTACAGCTCAGCGTTCAACACCGTAGTAACCGCCAAGCTCCATCACTAAGCTCATGGTCCTGGGTCTGAATCCCTCCCTCTGCAACTGGATCCTGGACTTCCTGACGGGCCGCCCCCAGGTGGTGAGGGTAGGCAACAACAGCAGCCATCAGTGGTCAGGTCTATGTTCCATCAGTGGTCAGGTCTATGTTCCATCAGTGGTCAGGTCTATGTTCCACCAGCCATCAGTGGTCAGGTCTATGTTCCATCAGTGGTCAGGTCTATGTTCCACCAGCCATCAGAGGTCAGGTCTATGTTCCATCAGAGGTCAGAGGTCAGGTCTATGTTCCCCCAGCCATCAGTGGTCAGGTCTATGTTCCACCAGCCATCAGAGGTCAGGTCTATATTCCCCCAGCCATCAGTGGTCAGGTCTATGTTCCCCCAGCCATCAGTGGTCAGGTCTATGTTCCACCAGCCATCAGAGGTCAGGTCTATGTCCCACCAGCCATCAGAGGTCAGGTCTATGTTCCCCCAGCCATCAGTGGTCAGGTCTATGTTCCACCAGCCATCAGCGGTCAGGTCTATGTTCCACCAGCCATCAGAGGTCAGGTCTATGTTCCCCCAGCCATCAGAGGTCAGGTCTATGTTCCATCAGCCATCAGTGGTCAGGTCTATGGTCCATCAGTGGTCAGGTCTATGTTCCATCAGTGGTCAGGTCTATGTTCCATCAGTGGTCAGGTCTATGTTCCATCAGTGGTCAGGTCTCTGTTCCATCAGTGGTCAGGTCTATGTTCCCCCAGCCATCAGTGGTCAGGTCTATGTTCCATCAGTGGTCAGGTCTATGTTCCACCAGCCATCAGTGGTCAGGTCTATGTTCCATCAGTGGTCAGGTCTATGTTCCACCAGCCATCAGTGGTCAGGTCTATGTTCCACCAGCCATCAGAGGTCAGGTCTATGTTCCATCAGTGGTCAGGTCTATGTTCCACCAGCCATCAGTGGTCAGGTCTATGTTCCATCAGTGGTCAGGTCTATGTTCCATCAGAGGTCAGGTCTATGTTCCATCAGTGGTCAGGTCTATGTCCCACCAGCCATCAGTGGTCAGGTCTATGTCCCACCAGCCATCAGTGGTCAGGTCTATGTCCCACCAGCCATCAGTGGTCAGGTCTATGTCCCACCAGCCATCAGTGGTCAGGTCTATGTTCCATCAGAGGTCAGGTCTATGTTCCATCAGTGGTCAGGTCTATGTTCCATCAGAGGTCAGGTCTATGTTCCATCAGTGGTCAGGTCTATGTTCCACCAGCCATCAGAGGTCAGGTCTATGTTCCACCAGCCATCAGTGGTCAGGTCTATGTTCCATCAGTGGTCAGGTCTATGTCCCACCAGCCATCAGAGGTCAGGTCTATGTTCCACCAGCCATCAGAGGTCAGGTCTATGTTCCATCAGTGGTCAGGTCTATGTTCCATCAGAAGTCAGGTCTATGTCCCACCAGCCATCAGAGGTCAGGTCTATGTTCCACCAGCCATCAGAGGTCAGGTCTATGTTCCACCAGCCATCAGAGGTCAGGTCTATGTTCCATCAGTGGTCAGGTCTATGTTCCATCAGTGGTCAGGTCTATGTTCCACCAGCCATCAGTGGTCAGGTCTATGTTCCATCAGTGGTCAGGTCTATGTTCCACCAGCCATCAGAGGTCAGGTCTATGTTCCATCAGAGGTCAGAGGTCAGGTCTATGTTCCCCCAGCCATCAGTGGTCAGGTCTATGTTCCACCAGCCATCAGAGGTCAGGTCTATGTTCCCCCAGCCATCAGTGGTCAGGTCTATGTTCCACCAGCCATCAGAGGTCAGGTCTATATTCCCCCAGCCATCAGTGGTCAGGTCTATGTTCCCCCAGCCATCAGTGGTCAGGTCTATGTTCCACCAGCCATCAGAGGTCAGGTCTATGTCCCACCAGCCATCAGCGGTCAGGTCTATATTCCCCCAGCCATCAGTGGTCAGGTCTATATTCCCCCAGCCATCAGTGGTCAGGTCTATGTTCCACCAGCCATCAGAGGTCAGGTCTATGTTCCACCAGCCATCAGAGGTCAGGTCTATGTCCCACCAGCCATCAGCGGTCAGGTCTATGTTCCACCAGCCATCAGAGGTCAGGTCTATGTTCCCCCAGCCATCAGAGGTCAGGTCTATGTTCCATCAGCCATCAGTGGTCAGGTCTATGGTCCATCAGTGGTCAGGTCTATGTTCCATCAGTGGTCAGGTCTATGTTCCATCAGTGGTCAGGTCTATGTTCCATCAGTGGTCAGGTCTATGTTCCATCAGTGGTCAGGTCTATGTTCCCCCAGCCATCAGTGGTCAGGTCTATGTTCCATCAGTGGTCAGGTCTATGTTCCACCAGCCATCAGTGGTCAGGTCTATGTTCCATCAGTGGTCAGGTCTATGTTCCATCAGTGGTCAGGTCTATGTTCCATCAGTGGTCAGGTCTATGTTCCATCAGTGGTCAGGTCTATGTTCCACCAGCCATCAGAGGTCAGGTCTATGTTCCACCAGCCATCAGAGGTCAGGTCTATGTTCCACCAGCCATCAGTGGTCAGGTCTATGTTCCACCAGCCATCAGAGGTCAGGTCTATGTCCCACCAGCCATCAGTGGTCAGGTCTATGTTCCACCAGCCATCAGTGGTCAGGTCTATGTTCCATCAGTGGTCAGGTCTATGTTCCACCAGCCATCAGTGGTCAGGTCTATGTTCCATCAGTGGTCAGGTCTATGTTCCATCAGAGGTCAGGTCTATGTTCCATCAGTGGTCAGGTCTATGTCCCACCAGCCATCAGTGGTCAGGTCTATGTCCCACCAGCCATCAGTGGTCAGGTCTATGTCCCACCAGCCATCAGTGGTCAGGTCTATGTCCCACCAGCCATCAGTGGTCAGGTCTATGTTCCATCAGAGGTCAGGTCTATGTTCCATCAGTGGTCAGGTCTATGTTCCATCAGAAGTCAGGTCTATGTCCCACCAGCCATCAGAGGTCAGGTCTATGTTCCACCAGCCATCAGTGGTCAGGTCTATGTTCCACCAGAGGTCAGGTCTATGTTCCATCAGTGGTCAGGTCTATGTTCCACCAGCCATCAGAGGTCAGGTCTATGTTCCATCAGTGGTCAGGTCTATGTTCCACCAGCCATCAGTGGTCAGGTCTATGTTCCATCAGAGGTCAGGTCTATGTTCCACCAGCCATCAGAGGTCAGGTCTATGTTCCACCAGCCATCAGAGGTCAGGTATATGTTCCACCAGCCATCAGTGGTCAGGTCTATGTTCCATCAGTGGTCAGGTCTATGTTCCACCAGCCATCAGAGGTCAGGTCTATGTTCCCCCAGCCATCAGAGGTCAGGTCTATGTTCCACCAGCCAGCAGGTCTGTTCCACCAGCCGTGTATACCTTAATGTGTCTTATGATGATGACAAAACCAATTATCCCATGAAGTTGGTTCCTTCAATCACGTAGCTTTTGCTTCCATTTGTGTGTTTCTTTGCCATTACCTCATTCCATCTACCCACAGAGCCCGAGTCCAGTCCCCTCTTCACTACATAGTGGAACTGACTGAACCCTACTGACCGGAACCCTAGTGGAACTGACTGAACCCTACTGACTGGAACCCTGGCGGGACTGACCGGAACCCTAGTGGAACTGACTGGAACTGACCGGAACCCTGGCGGAAGTGACCGGAACCCGGACGGAACTGACCAGAACCCTAGTGGAACTGACTGGAACTGACCGGAACCATGGCGGAACCCTAGCGGAACTGACCGGAACCATAGCGGAACTGACCGGAACCCTAGCGGAACTGACCGGAACCCTAGCGGAACTGACCGGAACCCTAGTGGAACTGACGGGAACTGACCGGAACCATGGCGGAACCCTAGCGGAACTGACCGGAACCCTAGCGGAACTGACCGGAACCCTAGCGGAACTGACCGGAACCCTGGCGGAACTGACCGGAACCCTGGCGGAACTGACCGGGACCCTAGTGGAACTGACGGGAACCCTGACGGGAACCCTGGCGGAACTGACCGGAACCCTAGCGGAACTGACCGGAACCCTGGCGTAACTGACCGGAACCCTGGTGGAACTGACCGGAACCCTGACGGAACTGACCGGAACCCTAGCGGAACTGACCGGAACCCTAGCGGAACTGACCGGAACCCTAGCGGAACTGACCGGAACCCTGACGGAACTGACTGGAACTGACCGGAACCGACCGGAACCCTGGCGGAACTGACCGGAACCCTGGCGGAACTGACCGGAACTGAACCCTAGCGGAACTGACCGAAACCCTGACGGAACTGACCGGAACCCTAGCGGAACTGATCGGAACCCTGACGGAACTGACCGGAACCCTAGCGGAACTGATCGGAACCCTAGCGGAACTGACAGGAACCCTGGTGGAACCGACTGAACCTCTTTTCAGACCAACTCAGCATATGACTCATGTATTATAATCACACACACAGTGGTCAGTGAGAGAGAGGCTTTTGTTTCCACAGAGAAATCAGATCACATGTCAAATACAAACAAAGACCTCGGTCTGAATTCCCCTTAAAAAGACCTGGGAACCATGCTGACACACACACACACACACACACACACACACACACACACACACACACACACACACACACACACACACACACACACACACACACACACACACACACACACACACACACACACACACACACACACACACACACACACACACACACACACACACACACACACACACACACACACACACACACACTGTGTTCTGAAAGACCTCTCACAACAGACGACATCTGATCTATGGAATATGCCGGAGAATCCCTTATCATTCTCGCACAGCAACAACATCACTTCAGTCATTTCGGGTTCAAAACCATTTTTTTCCCCCAAAATGTACATGTATAAAACTTTCCTGGCTGCATTATTCAGAGAACAGGAAAGAGAACACTCCTACGTACAAATCATAACAGAGTGAATGATTTGTCGTTGTTGTGAAGAAGTGGATTTATGCCCACTCGTCTTGAACGTACACCCTGTCTAATCTGCCATAAGGCCTTATATTAAAATATATTTCCTTTAGAAGCATTGTACTGCACATTACTAAATAGGGCTCCCGAGTGGCGCAGTGGTTTAAGGCACTGGATCTCAGTGAAAGAGGCATCACTACAGTCCCTGGTTCGAATCCAGGCTGTATCACATCCGGCCGCGATTGAGAGTTCCATAGGGCGGCACACAATTGGCCCAGCGTCGTCCAATTTTTGGCCGGGGTAGGCTGTCATTGAAAAATAAATAACATGATTAATTTGATCCCTTGTTAGCAGTTAGCTACAGTTTAGTCATTTGTTAACAGTTAGCTACAGTTTAGTCATTTGTTAGCAGTTAGCGACAGTTTAGTCATTTGTTAGCAGTTAGCGACAGTTTAGTCATTTGTTAGCAGTTAGCGACAGTTGATAGTCAATTCTTAGCAGTTAGCGACAGTTGATAGTCATTTCTTAGCAGTTAGCGACAGTTGATAGTCATTTCTTAGCAGTTAGCGACAGTTGATAGTCATTTCTTAGCAGTTAGCGACAGTTGATAGTCATTTCTAGCAGTTAGCGACAGTTGATAGTCATTTCTTAGCAGTTAGCGACAGTTGATAGTCATTTCTTAGCAGTTAGCGACAGTTGATAGTCATTTCTTAGCAGTTAGTGTTAGTAAAACGTTTACTGTTGACAGGAGAACAAGAGGAGACAATAGGACGAGGTGGATAATTTTATAATAAGGCAGTTTAATTACATGTAAAGATATCTTAGTAAAATCTTGCAGCAAGGCTCTTTCAGTCTGACTCCTAGTGAATCGTCCGGAAAAGAGGGAGTTTCCAGAATTGTTCAGTACTATATAGACAACAAGCAAAGTAGGTAGATCTGCGAGTCCGGCCTTCCGATTGGTCGATCTGGGTCTTGGGTAGTCCTGATCAGGCCTGGTGTCCACGTTCCATTGGTTCCTGAGAGTTCTTTGTCCTGAGGTCCAACCATGGGTTGGGTGTGTCTGTGTGATTGTCATGGGGGAGGGGAATTGTGGGTGCCGTGTATATGTCCTATGTGTCCAGCATATGTCCAAGAGAAAGAGGGGGTGTGTATGTTGTGTCAACTTATAGGTAATGTTGAGAAGTTGTTAAAACAAGTTACCAATATCTAATACAATTTCTTACATTAGCGAACAGTTGATAGTCATTTCTTAGCAGTTAGCTACAGTTTAGGCATTTGTTAGCAGTTAGCTACAGTTTAGTCATTTCTTAGCAGTTAGCGACAGTTTAGTCATTTGTTAGCAGTTAGCGACAGTTTAGTCATTTGTTAGCAGTTAGCTACAGTTTACATTTCTTTGTTAGCAGTAAGCTAGTGAAACGTTGTCATTGTAACACTAATGAGCTAGAAACGGTTTCATTCTGTTAATGCTTTGCTTTGTTCCTCACGTTGTGTCGGAGCTCCGTGTTGCTCGTCTTGCCCGCGTCATTTGGGCTGAGCAGCAGGAGCGTGTTTGCCTTTGCGAAACGCTTTACGTTACCGGATTGCCGCCATTCGCCGGTTCCATTCACGTAACAATTCATGATTCATGTTATTTAACGTGCTAATTTCAAGTGTACATGGAAGTGGCCATGTCTGTTTTAGACAGAATATTTGTAATGTGGTAATTGTGAGGAAGCCCGTTACATTTGAATAAGTCATCAGACCAGAGAACCTTGTTCCCCATAGTCAGAATCCTTGAGGTGCCTTTTGGCAAACTCCAAGCGGGCTGTCATGTGCCTTTTACTGAGGAGTGGCTTCCGTCTGTCCACTCTACCACAAAGGCCTGATTGGTGGAGTGCTGCAGAGATGGTTTTCCTTCTGGAAGGTTCTCCCATCTCCACAGAGGAACTCTGGAGCTCTGTCAGAGTGACCATCGGGTTCTTGGTCACCTCCCCGACCATGGCCCTTCTCCCCTGAATGCTCAGTTTGGCCGGGCGGCCAGCTCTCGGAAGAGTCTTGGTGGTTCCAAACTTCTTCCATTTAAGAATGATGGAGGCCACTGTGTTCTTGGGGACCTTCAATGCAGCAGAAATGGTTTTGGTACCCTTCCCAAGATCTGTGCCTCGACACAATCCTGTCTCGGAGCTCTACGGATAATTCCTTCGACCTCATGGCTTGGTTTTTCCTCTGACATGCATTGTCAACTGCACTGGACATTATATAGACAGGTGTGTGACTTTCCAAATCATGTCCAATCAATTTAATTTACCGCAGGTGAGCTCCAATCAAGTTGTAGAAACATCTCAAGGATGATCAATGGAAACAGGACGCACCTGAGCTCAATTTCGAGTCTCATTGCAAAGGGTCTGAATACTTAAGGTATCTGTTTTTAATACATTTGCAAACATTTAAAAACATTTTTTTTTTTTTGATATACCATTATGGGGTGTAGTGTGTAGTTTGATGATGATTATATATATTTTTTCACCCATTTTAGAATAAGGCTGTAAAGTAACAAAATGTGGAAAAAGTGAAGGGGTCTGAATACTTTCCGAATGCACTCTCTGTGCACACCGCCCACAAAATGAGGTGGAAACTGAGCTGCACTTCCTAACCTCCTGTCAAATGTCTGACCATAGAGACACACATTTCCCTAAGATTACACAGACCCACAAAGAATTTGAAAACAAATCCAACTTTGATAAATAAATACCACATTGTGCCATCACAGCAGCAATATTTGTGCCCTGTTGCCACATGAAAATGGAAACCAGTGAAGAACAAACAACATTGTAAATACAACCCATATTTATGTTTGTTTATTTTACTTTCATACTTCAACTACTTGCACATTGTATAACTTTTTAAATGTCTCTATTCCTTTTGGAAACATTTGTTAAAGTATGTTTAATGTTAAATTTTAATTGTTTATTTCACTTTTGTTTATTATCTATTTCACTTACTTTGGCAATGTAGACATATTTTTCCCATGCTAATAAAGCCTGTTAAACAGAATTGAATTGGAATTGAGAGAGCTCCACACCACAAGAGTCCCCTCCACTCCTCTCCAGTCTGCCTGTCTGAACCAGATCCTGAGGGGAACTAGAGAAGTTCATCCTCTCTCTCTCCGTCTCCCTCTCTCCCTCTCCGTCTCTCCCTCCCTTTCTCCCTCTCCGTCTCTCCCTCCCTTTCTCCCTCTCCCTTCCTTTCTCCCTCTCCGTCTCCTTCCCCCTTTCTCCCTCCCTTTCCCTCTCCCTCCCAGTCTCCCTCTCCCTCCCAGTCTCCCTCTCCCTTTCTCCCCCTCCCTCTCCCTCCCCCTCCCTTTCTCCCTCTCTTTCTCCCTCTCCGTCTCCGTCTCCCTCTCTTTCAGCTGGAAAAGGTTGGGGCCTTAAACAATCTGAACTCTTCACTGGCGTCTCAACTTTCTCGTTCCACTGAAAATATTACAAGTGTTGCTTTCATTCAACGCCAGAGTAGTGGAAGAGACTGGGAGACTCACAAAGTAGTGGGAGAGACTGGGAGACTCACAGAATAGTGGAAGAGACTGGGAGAATCAGCGTAAAAAGAAACAATAGCAAAAGCCCTGATAGAATAACAGAGAGGGAGAGACACCACGATCATGGGGTAGATAGATGGAACACAGAGTCCAAATGGCACTTTACTCTATTTATAGTGCACTGTATCACCATAGGGAACCGGTCAAAAGTAGTGCACTATATAGGGAATAGAGACTGGGAGACTCACAAAGCAGTGAGAGAGCCTGGGAGACTCACAGAGTAGTGGAAGAGACTGGGAGACTCACAGAGTAGTGGGAGGGACTGGGAGACTCACAGAGCAGTGGGAGGGACTGGGAGACTCACAGAGCAGTGGGAGAGACTGGGAGACTCACAGAGCAGTGGGAGAGACTGGGAGACTCACAGAGCAGTGGGAGAGACTGGGAGACTCACAGAGCAGTGGGAGAGACTGGGAGACTCACAGAGCAGTGGGAGAGACTGGGAGACTCACAGAGCAGTGGGAGAGACTGGGAGACTCACAGAGTAGTGGGAGAGACTGGGAGACTCACAGAGCAGTGGGAGAGACTGGGAGACTCACAGAGCAGTGGGAGAGACTGGGAGACTCACAGAGCAGTGGGAGAGACTGGGAGACTCACAGAGCAGTGGGAGAGACTGGGAGACTCACAGAGCAGTGGGAGAGACTGGGAGACTCACAGAGTAGTGGGAGAGACTGGGAGACTCACAGAGCAGTGGGAGAGACTGGGAGACTCACAGAGCAGTGGGAGAGACTGGGAGACTCACAGAGCAGTGGGAGAGACTGGGAGACTCACAGAGTAGTGGGAGAGACTGGGAGACTCACAGAGCAGTGGGAGAGACTGGGAGACTCACAGAGCAGTGGGAGAGACTGGGAGACTCACAGAGCAGTGGGAGAGACTGGGAGACTCACAGAGCAGTGGGAGAGACTGGGAGACTCACAGAGCAGTGGGAGAGACTGGGAGACTCACAGAGCAGTGGGAGAGACTGGGAGACTCACAGAGCAGTGGGAGAGACTGGGAGACTCACAGAATAGTGGAAGAGACTGGGAGAATCAGAGTAAAAAGAAACAATAGCAAAAGCCCTGATAGAATAACAGAGAGGGAGAGACACCACGATCATGGGGTAGATAGATGGAACACAGAGTCCAAATGGCACTTTACTCTATTTATAGTGCACTGTATCACCATAGGGAACCGGTCAAAAGTAGTGCACTATATAGGGAATAGGGTGCTATTTGGGAGGTAGACAGAGAGAGAGACATCCTCCGTGATCCTCTGATGTCAGCGCCAAGGTGAGAATGGCTCCTCGTTGATTTCCCACAGTCCTCTCTGGGGAGGGCAGAGCGGGTTCAAATGAGAACTAGTTTCTGGAAGACGCTCCGTCTGTCTCTGTCATGACTGGACACAAAATAACTAAAAGAGAAAGGTCATATGACGTGGGAGAGAGTGTGTGTCACACAGCGTGGGCTCTGAACGGCGGGGCGATGGTCGACTACAGCTGTTCCTACCCTGACTACAGCTGTTCCTACACTGACTACAGCTGTTCCTACCCTGACTACAGCTGTTCCTACCCTGACTACAGCTGATCCTACCCTGACTACAGCCGATCCTACCCTGACTACAGCTGTTCCTACCCTGACTACAGCTGTTCCTACACTGACTACAGCTGTTCCTACCCTGACTACAGCCGTTCCTACCCTGACTACAGCTGTTCCTACCCTGACTACAGCTGTTCCTACCCTGACTACAGCTGTTCCTACCCTGACTACAGCTGTTCCTACCCTGACTACAGCTGTTCCTACCCTGACTACAGCTGTTCCTACCCTGACTACAGCTGTTCCTACCCTGACTACAGCCGATCCTACCCTGACTACAGCTGTTCCTACCCTGACTACAGCTGTTCCTACCCTGACTACAGCTGTTCCTACCCTGACTACAGCTGTTCCTACCCTGACTACAGCTGTTCCTACCCTGACTACAGCTGTTCCTACCCTGACTACAGCTGTTCCTACCCTGACTACAGCCGATCCTACCCTGACTACAGCTGTTCCTACCCTGACTACAGCTGTTCCTACACTGACTACAGCTGTTCCTACACTGACTACAGCTGTTCCTACCCTGACTACAGCTGTTCCTACACTGACTACAGCTGTTCCTACACTGACTACAGCTGTTCCTACACTGACTACAGCTGTTCCTACCCTGACTACAGCTGTTCCTACCCTGACTACAGCTGTTCCTACACTGACTACAGCTGTTCCTACCCTGACTACAGCTGTTCCTACCCTGACTACAGCTGTTCCTACACTGACTACAGCTGTTCCTACCCTGACTACAGCTGTTCCTACACTGACTACAGCTGTTCCTACACTGACTACAGCTGTTCCTACACTGACTAGCCTTCACGGCTACAGCTGTTCCTACCCTGACTACAGCTGTTCCTACCCTGACTAGCCTTCATAGCTACAGCTGTTCCTACCCTGACTACAGCTGTTCCTACCCTGACTACAGCTGTTCCTACCCTGACTACAGCTGTTCCTACCCTGACTACAGCTGTTCCTACCCTGACTACAGCTGTTCCTACCCTGACTAGCCTTCATAGCTACAGCTGTTCCTACCCTGACTACAGCTGTTCCTACCCTGACTACAGCTGTTCCTACCCTGACTACAGCTGTTCCTACCCTGACTACAGCTGTTCCTACCCTGACTAGCCTTCACGGCTACAGCTTTCCCCCAAACTGAATGTGAATCAAATCAATGAAGGCACATGACTTCTGACTAGGAAACGACCTTCATGGGAATCTCCCTCAGACCAGACAACAAAGTGTTGAGTTTGTGTTGGTGTGAGAGAAAATGTGTTGAAAGGAATAGTGGTCTCTCACATTACCAACCACAGTCAGATAAATATTCAGAGCCTAGCCTTAGCCTACACGTTCTTAGAAGGTCCTACACGTTCTTAGAAGGTACTACACATTCTTAGAAGGTACTACACATTCATAGAAGGTACTACACGTTCTTAGAAGGTACTACACATTCATAGAAGGTACTACACGTTCTTAGAAGGTACTACACGTTCTTAGAAGGTACTACACGTTCTTAGAAGGTACTACACGTTCTTAGAAGGTACTACACGTTCTTAGAAGGTACAACACGTTCTTAGAAGGTACAACACGTTCTTAGAAGGTACTACACGTTCTTAGAAGGTACTACACGTTCTTAGAAGGTACTACACGTTCTTAGAAGGTACTACACGTTCTTAGAAGGTACTACACATTCTTAGAAGGTACTATTTCTCTCAGTGTTGGATATGTGTCAGTGGTCCAGTGTGGCTCAGTTGCTAAGAGCCAGGCACTAACAACAACGGGGTCATTGGTTCCGTTCCCAATGGACCCACATATTCTTACATATGCACACTGACTGTGTTAGCCTATACATCACCCTGCACTGACTGTACATCACCCTGCACTGACTGTACATTACCCTGCACTGACTGTACATTACCCTGCACTGACTGCACTGACTGTACATCACCCTGCACTGACTGTACATTACCCTGCACTGACTGTACATTACCCTGCACTGACTGTACATTACCCTGCACTGACTGCACTGACTGTACATTACCCTGCACTGACTGTACATTACCCTGCACTGACTGTGCATCACCCTGCAGTGACTGTACATTACCCTGCACTGACTGTACATCACCCTGCACTGACTGTACATTACCCTGCACTGACTGTACATTACCCTGCACTGACTGTACATTACCCTGCACTGACTGTACATTACCCTGCACTGACTGTACATTACCCTGCACTGACTGTACATCACCCTGCACTGACTGTACATCACCCTGCACTGACTGTACATCACCCTGCACTGACTGTACATTACCCTGCACTGACTGTACATTACCCTGCACTGACTGTACATTACCCTGCACTGACTGTACATTACCCTGCACTGACTGTACATCACCCTGCACTGACTGTACATCACCCTGCACTGACTGTACATCACCCTGCACTGACTGTACATTACCCTGCACTGACTGTACATTACCCTGCACTGACTGTACATTACCCTGCACTGACTGTACATCACCCTGCACTGACTGTACATCACCCTGCACTGACTGTACATCACCCTGCACTGACTGTACATCACCCTGCACTGACTGTACATCACCCTGCACTGACTGTACATCACCCTGCACTGACTGTACATTACCCTGCACTGACTGTACATTACCCTGCACTGACTGTACATTACCCTGCACTGACTGTACATTACCCTGCACTGACTGTACATTACCCTGCACTGACTGTACATTACCCTGCACTGACTGTACATTACCCTGCACTGACTGTACATTACCCTGCACTGACTGTACATTACCCTGCACTGACTGTACATTACCCTGCACTGACTGTACATTACCCTGCACTGACTGTACATTACCCTGCACTGACTGTACATTACCCTGCACTGACTGTACATTACCCTGCACTGACTGTACATTACCCTGCACTAACTGTACATCACCCTGCACTGACTGTACATTACCCTGCACTGACTGTACTAGCCTATACATTACCCTGCACCGACTGTACATTACCCTGCACTGACTGTACATCACCCTGCACTGACTGTACATCACCCTGCAGACTGTACATCACCCTGCACTGACTGTACTAGCCTATACATCACCCTGCACTGACTGTACTAGCATATACATCACCCTACACTGACTGTACTAGCCTATACATCACCCTGTACTAGCCTGTACATCACCCTGCACTGACTGTACTAGCCTATACATCACCCTGTACTAGCCTGTACATCACCCTGCACTGACTGTACTAGCCTGTACATCACCCTGTACTAGCCTATACATCACCCTGCACTGACTGTACTAGCCTGTACATCACCCTGCACTGACTGTACTAGCCTGTACATCACCCTGCACTGACTGTACTAGCCTATACATCACCCTGCACTAGCCTGTACATCTCCCTGTACTAGCCTATACATCACCCTGCACTGACTGTACTAGCCTGTACATCACCCTGCACTAGCCTGTACATCACCCTGTACTGACTGTACATTACCCTGCACTGACTGTACATCACCCTGTACTAGCCTGTACATCACCCTGCACTGACTGTACTAGCCTGTACATCACCCTGCACTAGCCTGTACATCACCCTGCACTAGCCTGTACATCACCCTGCACTAGCCTGTACATCACCCTGCACTAGCCTGTACATCACCCTGCACTAGCCTGTACATCACCCTGTACTGACTGTACATCACCCTGCACTGACTGTACATCACCCTGTACTTGACTGTACATCACCCTGTACTAGCCTATACATCACCTTGTACTAGCCTATACATCACCCTGTACTAGCCTGTACATCACCCTGTACTGACTGTACATAAACCCTGTACTGACTGTACATCACCCTGTACATCACCCTGTACTGACTGTACATCACCCTGTACTAGCCTATACATCACCCTGTACTAGCCTATACATCACCCTGCACTAGCCTATACATCACCCTGCACTAGCCTATACATCACCCTGTACTAGCCTATACATCACCCTGTACTAGCCTATACATCACCCTGTACTAGCCTATACATCACCCTGTACTAGCCTATACATCACCCTGTACTAGCCTATACATCACCCTGTACTGACTGTACTAGCCTATACATTACCCTGTACTGCCTGTACATCACCCTGTACTAGCCTACACATCACCCTGTACTGCCTGTACATCACCCTGTACTAGCCTGTACATCACCCTGTACTGCCTGTACATCACCCTGTACTAGCCTGTACATCACCCTGTACTGCCTGTACATCACCCTGTACTGACTGTACATCACCCTGTACTAGCCTGTACATCACCCTGTACTGCCTGTACATCACCCTGTACTAGCCTATACATCACCCTGTACTGCCTGTACATCACCCTGTACTGCCTGTACATCACCCTGTACTAGCCTACACATCAGCACTCTAAGATGCTTTATGAATACGGCCTGAATGCTCCCAGGGTTTAATGTAGCCAAGCTCTTTTCAGCCCGGTCTCAGTCTCAGTGAATGTCCTAGTCTGTTCCCAGATCAGTTTCTGCTGTCTTGCCAATCCCCTATGGTCATTGGGTTCAATAAGACTAGTCTGTTCCCAGATCAGTTTCTGCTGTCTTGCCAATCCCCTATGGTCATTGGGTTCAATAAGACTAGTCTGTTCCCAGATCAGTTTCTATTGTCTTGCCAACCCTTATGGTCATTGTCGTGACAAGATCGCACAAACCAGATGTCGGTCTCTCCCTGGACCCCAGATCCAGTGGTGTGTGACCCCTGTAAACTCACTGAACCCTTCACCCCATAACTCCTTGAACCCACAACCTCAGACACTCTGTTACAATCTTGTCCCCATCCCTGGGAGTAGAGGGTCGGGGGCCTGGAAATAACCCTGGCAGGTCCAGGGGCCACACTACATAAACAAAGCCAGCATATACAGGCCGCATACAAAAAATGGCACCCTAGTCCCTATTAAAGTGCCCTACTTTGACCAGGGTCCATAGAAAACAAGGGTGCCATTTCGGACACACCCGAGGCGCACAATTTGGCAGCGCATCCAGGGGCCAATCTAAGTAAACATCTTCCAGCACATACAGTGGGAAGTGGGAGCAGTATTTGGCACCGAAGCCCTATAATAAACAGACAGACGGCCTCGTGCTGGTGCTGTTGCCAAGCGACTGGAAGGAAGAGGAAGTAGTGGAGTATAAACAGCCACTCACCACGGTTACGGCCGGGGTCGGGTTAGCTGAGGCATCCTCCAGTCGGCTCACACACACCACATAACGCTCAGGAAACACACGCAGCTCTGGGGAGAAAACACACACATACATTATATATACACACATACACACACACCGCATAACGCTCAGGAAACACGCAGCTCTGGGGAGAAAACACACACATACATTATATATACACACACACACACACACCGCATAACGCTCAGGAAACACACGCAGCTCTGGGGAGAAAACACACACATACATTATATATACACACATACACACACACACACCGCATAACGCTCAGGAAACACACGCAGCTCTGGGGAGAAAACACACACATACATTATATATACACACATACACACACACACCACATAACGCTCAGGAAACACACGCAGCTCTGGGGAGAAAACACACACATACATTATATATACACACATACACACACACACACCGCATAACGCTCAGGAAACACACGCAGCTCTGGGGAGAAAACACACACATACATTATATATACACACATACACACACACACCACATAACGCTCAGGAAACACACGCAGCTCTGGGGAGAAAACACACACATACATTATATATACACACACATACACACACACACACACCGCATAACGCTCAGGAAAGACACGCAGCTCTGGGGAGAAAACACACACACACACGATATATACACAAACACACACATTATGATAGTGAATATACTAAATGGAAGTCTTGGTCAGATATCCAGCTGAATAAGAGTGAGGTTAGCAAGAACCGATATCAAGCTGAATAAGAGTGAGTTAAGGGTTAGGTTAGCAAGAACAGATATTTACAAAACCCTCAAACCACAGAAAGTTTACAGATGTTTCCTCTGTGTGTGTGTGTGTGTGTGTGTGTGTGTGTGTGTGTGTGTGTGTGTGTGTGTGTGTGTGTGTGTGTGTGTGTGTGTGTGTGTGTGTGTGTGTGTGTGTGTGTGCGCGCGCGCGCGTCTGGCTCAGAACCACGTGAACAACAGCATATAATATGGAGCAACTTAGTCTAAAATTACAAATCACTCTGTGTCCAAAATGGCACCAAATTCCCTATATAGTACACTACTGTAGACCAGGACCCTATATAGTACACTACTGTAGACCATGGCCCTATTCCCTATATAGTACACTACTTTAGACCATGGCCCTATTCCCTATATAGTACACTACTGTAGACCAGGACCCTATTCCCTATATACTACACTACTGTAGACCAGGACCCTATATAGTACACTACTGCAGACCAGGACCCTATTCCCTATATAGTACACTTCCTTTAGACCAGGGCCCTATTCCCTATATAGTACACTATTGTAGACCAGGCCCCTATTCCCTATATAGTACACTATTGTAGACCAGGACCCTATTCCCTATATAGTACACTAGTGTAGACCAGGACCCTATTCCCTATATAGTACACTACTGTAGACCACGACCCTATTCCCTATATAGTACACTACTTTAGACCAGGGCCCTATTACCTATATAGTACACTACTGTAGACCAGGACCCTATATAGTACATTACTTTAGACCAGGACCCTATTCCCTATATAGTACACTACTGTAGACCAGGACCCTATTCCCTATATAGAACACTACTATAGACCAGGGCCCTATTCCCTATATAGTACACTACTGCAGACCAGGACCCTATTCCCTATATAGTACACTTCCTTTAGACCAGGGCCCTATTCCCTATATAGTACACTACTGTAGACCAGGACCCTATTCCCTATATAGTACACTACTGTAGACCAGGACCCTATATAGTACACTACTGTAGACCAGGGTCCTATTCCCTATATAGTACACTACTGTAGACCAGGACCCTATTCCCTATATAGAACACTACTTTAGACCAGGGCCCTATTCCCTATATAGTACACTACTGTAGACCAGGACCCTATTCCCTATATAGTACACTACTGTAGACCAGGGCCATATTCCCTATATCGTGTACTACTGTAGACCAGGGCCCTATTCCCTATATAGTACACTACTGTAGACCAGGGCCCTATTCCCTATATAGTACACTACTGTAGACCAGGACCCTATATAGTACACTACTGTAGACCAGGACCCTATTCCCTAAAGGAAGATGGCTTCCAGATAGATACACAGTAGAGAATAATCACACTGCTTAACAGACCAATATATACAGTAGAGAATAACCACACTGCTTAACATACCAATATACACAGTAGAGAATAACCACACTGCTTAACATACCAATATACACAGTAGAGAATAACCACACTGCTTAACAGACCAATATACACAGTAGAGAATAACCACACTGCTTAACATACCACTATACACAGTAGAGAATAACCACACTGCTTAACATACCAATATACACAGTAGAGAATAACCACACTGCTTAACATACCAATATACACAGTAGAGAATAACCACACTGCTTAACAGACCACTAGACAGTCATCATGTTGCCTATGCCTGATATTAAACAGTGCATTCAGGAAGGTATTCAGACCACTTCCTGTTTTCCACATTTTGTTACAGCCTTATTCTAAAAATGGATTCAATTATCCCCCCCCCCCCCCCCCCCCCTAATCAATCGACACACAATACCCAATAATGACAGAGTGAAAACGGGTTTAGACATTTTTGCAAATGTATAAAAAAAATATAAAAAAACTTGAGGCTGTAATCGCTGCCAAAGGTGATTCAACAAAGTACTGAGTGAAGAGTCTGAATACTTCTGTAAATGTGATATTTCTCTTTATTTATTTTTAATCAAATTGATAAAAACCTGTATTTGCTTTGTCATTATTGGGTAGTGTGTGTAGATTGATGAGGGAACTAAAAACTTTAGCCCATTTTAGAAGAAGGCTGTAACGTAACAAAATGTGGAAAAGGGGTATAAATACTTTCGAATGCACTGAAGGCCTACCCATTGGATTGCCATTCTGTTGTTTTTCAAATGAACTTTACTGACAGGTCTGGAAGCAGTCCTCAGGGGGCAGATATGAACTTTACTGACAGGTCTGGGAGCAGTCCTCAGGGGGCAGATATGAACTTTACTGACAGGTCTGGGAGCAGTCCTCAGGGGGCAGATATGAACTTTACTGACAGGTCTGGGAGCAGTCCTCAGGGGGCAGATATGAACTTTACTGACAGGTCTGGGAGCAGTCCTCAGGGGGCAGATATGAACTTTACTGACAGGTCTGGGAGCAGTCCTCAGGGGGCAGATATGAACTTTACTGACAGGTCTGGGAGCAGTCCTCAGGGGGCAGATATGAACTTTACTGACAGGTCTGGGAGCAGTCCTCAGGGGGCAGATATGAACTTTACTGACAGGTCTGGGAGCAGTCCTCAGGGGGCAGATATGAACTTTACTGACAGGTCTGGGGTCAGCTTAGGACAGTGTTCGTCTTCAGGGAAACAATATTAAGGGTTATGAGAGGAAGAGATCCATGAAAGTGTTCCAAGAGGAAGAATTCCATTTGGGAGGAAGAGGACCATGAAAGTGTTACAAGAGGAAGGGGACATGTGCCATGAATAAGGTCAGGGGCAGGAGATGGGCCATGGAGATGTAACATTCTTGGTCTCACAACCCTCCTATAGAACGAAACGGCCTCCCAGCTCTTTAAGGTCTCAGTAAGGAGGCCCTCCAGGGACAAACTTAACACCAGACTAAGACAGCCCACCAGGGACAAATTGAATGCTAGACTAAGGAGGCCCTCCAGGGACAAACTTAATGCCAGACTAAGGAGGCCCTCCAGTGACAAACTTAAAGCCAGACTAAGGAGGCCCTCCAGGGACACACTTAATAGCAGGATGTTCTCAAGCACACCAATGGCCATAGCAGGTAGGGTCAGGATGTTAAAACAAGTGAAGGAGAGACCTTTTAAAAGGTAGATTGTGTACACTCACTGCTTTGCAAAAGCACATACAGCACCTGTCAAAAGTTTGGACACACCTTCTCATTCAAGGGATTTTGTATTATTTTCTACATTGTAAAATAATAGTGAAGACATCAAAACTATGAAATAACACATATGGAATCATGTAGTAACCAAAAGAGTGATAAACAAAACTAAATATACTTTATATTTGAGATTCTTCAAAGTAGCTACCCTTTGCCTTGAAGACAGCTTTGCACACTATTGGCATTCTCTCAACCAGCTTCATGAGGTAGTCACCTGGAATGCATTTCAATTTGTATATTATTTGAGGTATTTAAATGTTTATTTAACTAGGCAAGTCAGTTTGGAACAAATTATTATTTACAATGAAGGCCAAGCCATAACCCGGACGACGCTGGGCCAATTGTGCCCCGCCTTATGGGACTCCCAATCACGGCCGGTTGTGAAACAGCCTGGAATCAAACCAGGTCTGTAGCGACGCTTCTAGCACTGAGATGCAGTGCCTTAGACCGCTGCGCCACTCGGGAGCGACCCAATTAATCGGTGTGCCTTGTTAAAAGTACATTTGTGGAATTTCTTTCCTTCTTAATGTGTTTGACACACTAACAACGTAGGGGTGGTATACAGAAGATAGCCCTATTTGGTAAAAGACCAAGTCCATATTATGGCAAGAACAGCTCAAATAAGCAAAGAGAAACACCAGTCCATCATTACTTTAAGACATGAAGGTCAGTCAATCCAGAAAATTTCAAGAACTTCTAAAGTGCAGTCGCAAAAACAATCAAGGGCTATGATGAAACTGACTCTCATGAGGATCACCATAGGAAAGGAAGACCCAGAGTTACCTCTGCTGCAGAGGATACGTTCATTAGAGTTAACAGCATCTCAGAAATTGCAGCCCAAATAAATGCTTCACAGTGTTCAAGTAACAGACATCTGAACATCAACTGGTCAGAGGAGACTGCGTGAATCAGGCCTTCATGGTCGAATAGGTGCAAAGAAACCGCTACTAAAGGACACCAATAGGAAGAAGAGACTTGCTAGGGCCAAGAAACACGAGGACTGGACATTAGACCGGTGGACATCTTCCTTTGTTCTGGTGTCCAAATTTTAGATTTTTTGTTCCAACCGCTGTGTCTTTGTGAGACACAGAGTAGGTGAACGAATGATCTCCACATGTGTGGTTCCCACCGTGAAGCATGGAGGAGGAGGTGTGATGGTGCTTTGTTGGTGACACTGTGTGATTTATTTCGAATTCAAGGCACACTTACCCGTCATGGCTACCACAGCATTCTGCAGTGACACGCCATCCCATCGGGTTTGCTTTTAGTGGGACTATCATTTGTTTTTCAACAGGACATTGACTCAAAACACACCTCAAGGCTATTTAAGGTCTATTTGACCAAGAAGGAGAGTGATGGAGTGCTGCATCAGATGACCTAGCCTCCACAATCACCCAACCTCAACCCAATTGAGAAGGTTTGGGATGAGTTGGACTGCAGAGTGAAAGAAAAGCAGCCAACAAGTGCTCAGCATATGTGGGAACTCCTTCAAGACCGTTGAATAATAATTCCTCATGAAGCTGGTTGAGAGAATGTCAAGAGTGTGCAAAGCTGTCAACAAGGCAAAGGGTGGCTACTTTGAAGAATCTAAAATATATTTTGACTTGTTCAACACTTTTTTGGTTACTACATGATTCCATATGTGTCATTTTATAGTTTTGATGTCTTCACTATTATTCTACAATGTAGAAAACCGTAAAAATAAAGAAAAACCCTTGAATGAGGACGTGTGTCCAAAACTGTTGACTGGTAGTGTATATAAAGATGATTTATGAGTTCAAGGGTCTTTAAGGGCACGTACAAGCCATCCTTTCTCCTGAACTCTTTTCAATATAGACGTGGTATACGTTCAAATCAGCACTGAAGCAAATGACGGGTCTTCTTGAACTGAACTAGAGTCCCTTCCAGGGGGTAGTAAATAAGAATTTGTTCTCAACTGACTTGCCTTGTTAAATTTAAAAAAACAGTTGAGATGTGTATGTTACTTGAACTCTGTGAAGCATTTATTTGGGCTGGTATTTGCGACTGCACTTGAAGAAACTTTCAAAGTTCTTGAAATTTTCCAGATTGACTGACCATGTCTTCAAGTACAACAGTAAGGTATTTGCTTTTTGGGGGGAGGGGTTGCACACACACACACACACACACACACACACACACACACACACACACACACACTAGTCAAGGGACAATCTCATCTGCCCACCATCTCAGTGCACTCTTCGGCACACTATGGGCCACCCTGGCTTAGACAAGGCTTACGTGAACTGCAGTGGCTGAGATGGTAACAGAAGTGAGATGGACACAACAGAAGAGGCCACCCTCTCGAACATGATTTAATACACCTTCCAGAGTTAGGGTCAAAACCATTTTCAATTCCAGTCAATTCAAAAAGTAAACCAAATTCCAAATTGTCCTCATTGAAAAACATTGAAGAGAATAGGAATTTCAGTGCGCTTCCTGAATTGAAATATAATTTGACCCCAACCCTGATACCTACCAGTACCTCCATACTGCTTACTAAGAGGACCATCCTAGGTTTAACATATGTGAATACGTACCATACTGCTGCTTGACAATACACTGCAGATATAAACTAGGTGATTTACCAACCTCCATACTGCTGCTTGACAATACACCTCAGGTTGAAATGTCTCTTCACAAAGTTGGCCACCAGGCTAACTCTTCTCCCTGTGAAAGAAAACAAGCAGGTATAAGATAAAAAATAAAAAACATGTTTTAAGTGAGAATAGTCGTTGTTCTAGAGCTGAAAAAGAAAGGAAACTCACATGAGCACCACAATGCCTACTCCACCCATGCTCTACCAAGGTTTTACAGCACCACAATGCCTACTCCACCCATGCTCTACCAAGGTTTTACAGCACCACAATGCCTACTCCACCCATGCTCTACCAAGGTTTTACAGCACCACAATGCCTACTCCACCCATGCTCTACCAAGGTTTACCAGCACCACAATGCCTACTCCACCCATGCTCTACCAAGGTTTTACAGCACCACAATGCCTCCTCCACCCATGCTCTACCAAGGTTTTACAGCACCACAATGCCTCCTCCACCCATGCTCTACCAAGGTTTTACAGCACCACAATGCCTACTCCACCCATGCTCTACCAAGGTTTTACAGCACCACAATGCCTTTTCCACCCATGCTCTACCAAGGTTTTACAGCACCACAATGCCTACTCCACCCATGCTCTACCAAGGTTTTCCAGCACACAGCGTTGACCTACTACAGAAGCTATGTTGGTATTGTACTTCAGACTGCGTGTAGGCAGGTTGCTTAGGATTCAAACCTTTTCAAAACAGCCTGATTCATGCTCTTAGAGGAGGTGCTTCCACAATAACGTGATTTGTACCGCTTGCAAGGTAAAGTATTGGATTCTTCAAACAACACGGTAAGACATTATCCCGTTACGTTACATTATCTTTTAAATGAAAGCAAGCGTCGCTTGTACGCTTGATTGAGCCGTTTTGTCTTGTAGTAATGTTGTGTATGCCTGTATTTCCTTAAACCTTTATTTTAGCAAAACATGTCCTTGAAAAAAACAAAAAAACAAACATAATAACATCCTTTATTGTTCAGTAGGTGCCCAACATAACAGAGGGACGTCCTGTGAGTATTGCACAGCCCAGAGTAACATCCTGTGAATATTGCACAGCCCAGAGTAACATCCTGTGAATATTGCACAGCCCAGAGTAACATCCTGTGAATATTGCACAGCCCAGAGTAACATCCTGTGAATATTGCACAGCCCAGAGTGACATCCTGTGAATATTGCACGGCCCAGAGTGACATCCTGTGAATATTGCACGGCCCAGAGTGACATCCTGTGAGTACTGCACAGCCCAGAGTAACATCCTGTGAATATTGCACGGCCCAGAGTGACATCCTGTGAGTACTGCACAGCCCAGAGTAACATCCTGTGAATATTGCACGGCCCAGAGTGACATCCTGTGAGTACTGCACGGCCCAGAGGGACATCCTGTGAATATTGAACGGCCCAGAGTGACATCCTGTGAGTACTGCACGGCCCAGAGGGACATCCTGTGAATATTGAACGGCCCAGAGTGACATCCTGTGAGTACTGCACGGCCCAGAGGGACATCCTGTGAGTACTGCACGGCCCAGAGGGACATCCTGTGAATATTGAACGGCCCAGAGTGACATCCTGTGAGTACTGCACGGCCCAGAGGGACATCCTGTGAGTACTGCACGGCCCAGAGGGACATCCTGTGAGTACTGCACGGCCAGAGGGACATCCTGTGAGTACTGCACGGCCCAGAGGGACATCCTGTGAGTACTGCACGGCCCAGAGGGACATCCTGTGAGTACTGCACGGCCCAGAGGGACATCCTGTGAATATTGAACGGCCCAGAGGGACATCCTGTGAGTACTGCACAGCCCAGAGTAACATCCTGTGAGTATTGAACTGCCCAGAGGGACATCCTGTGAATATTGAACGGCCCAGAGTGACATCCTGTGAATATTGAACGGCCCAGAGTGACATCCTGTGAATATTGAACGGCCCAGAGGGACATCCTGTGAATATTGAACGGCCCAGAGGGACATCCTGTGAATATTGAACGGCCCAGAGGGACATCCTGTGAATATTGAACGGCCCAGAGGGACATCCTGTGAATATTGAACGGCCCAGAGTGACATCCTGTGAATATTGAACGGCCCAGAGGGACATCCTGTGAATATTGAACGGCCCAGAGGGACATCCTGTGAATATTGAACGGCCCAGAGTGACATCCTGTGAATATTGAACGGCCCTGAGGGACATCCTGTGAATATTGAACGGCCCAGAGTGACATCCTGTGAATATTGAACGGCCCAGAGGGACATCCTGTGAATATTGAACGGCCCAGAGGGACATCCTGTGAATATTGAACGGCCCAGAGTGACATCCTGTGAATATTGAACGGCCCAGAGGGACATCCTGTGAATATTGAACGGCCCAGAGGGACATCCTGTGAATATTGAACGGCCCAGAGTGACATCCTGTGAATATTGAACAGCCCAGAGGGACATCCTGTGAATATTGAACAGCCCAGAGGGACATCCTGTGAATATTGAACGGCCCAGAGGGACATCCTGTGAATATTGAACGGCCCAGAGTGACATCCTGTGAATATTGAACGGCCCAGAGGGACATCCTGTGAATATTGAACGGCCCAGAGGGACATCCTGTGAATATTGAACGGCCCAGAGTGACATCCTGTGAATATTGAACGGCCCAGAGGGACATCCTGTGAATATTGAACGGCCCAGAGGGACATCCTGTGAATATTGAACGGCCCAGAGGGACATCCTGTGAATATTGAACGGCCCAGAGTGACATCCTGTGAATATTGAACGGCCCAGAGGGACATCCTGTGAATATTGAACGGCCCAGAGGGACATCCTGTGAATATTGAACGGCCCAGAGTGACATCCTGTGAATATTGAACGGCCCAGAGGGACATCCTGTGAATATTGAACGGCCCAGAGGGACATCCTGTGAATATTGAACGGCCCAGAGGGACATCCTGTGAATATTGAACGGCCCAGAGGGACATCCTGTGAATATTGAACGGCCCAGAGTGACATCCTGTGAATATTGAACGGCCCAGAGGGACATCCTGTGAATATTGAACGGCCCAGAGGGACATCCTGTGAATATTGAACGGCCCAGAGTGACATCCTGTGAATATTGAACAGCCCAGAGGGACATCCTGTGAATATTGAACGGCCCAGAGGGACATCCTGTGAATATTGAACGGCCCAGAGGGACATCCTGTGAATATTGAACGGCCCAGAGGGACATCCTGTGAATATTGAACAGCCCAGAGTGACATCCTGTGAATATTGCACAGCCCAGAGGGACATCCTGTGCCTTCAGATTATTATTTTGGTTCAACTCTCCTTCGTTCTCCAGAAACTGTATTTCATTTTTTTTTTAAACATGTTTGTCGATTCACAGAGAACGAAGCTAAACCACTTTGGTTCTTCAGCTACGTTGATGTTGCACATGTTAGCATTCGAAAGAAGTTGTAATTCATTCAAAATCTTAGTCTCATTTAATGCATTTAATGTACATGTAAGCACATGTCCTAAGTCGTAGATGACTATGCTAGTTACGACGCTGTACCACAGGGCCGATAAAGGACGATATCCATCCGGACCTTGAACTATTAAGTTTCGAATGGTATTTATTAATTTGTGTATGTCTTTCATCCAATTCGCATGATATGGTACGAATTACAATTCGTACAATATGCTATGAATTTGCAATATGTATGATATGTTAGGAATTTCAATTTGTTGTGGCTAACGTTAGCTAGGTGGCTAACATTAGCTAGGCTAGGGGCATTCGGTTAAAAGATTAAGGTTAAGAGTTATGCTTAAGGTTAGGGGAAGGATTAGCAAACATGCTAAGTAGTTGAAAAGAAGCAAGTACTAAGTAAGTAGCAAAGTTGCCAATTATCTAAAAAATGCTAAAGTTGTCCATGATGAGATTCGAACTCTCGACCTTTGGGTTGCTAAGGTCCCCCCATCCGCGATTCACTTCCTCATTGTTCGTTATACAGCAAAATAAAGCTCAAAAAACACCCAAATACATGATATCAGTATAGTGATGTGGGTCTTTAGATGGTAGTACACACAAATGTACATAATCCGCAATGTTATAAATCAATATTGTGCGACCCAAGATGTTTCTTCCAAGATTCCTACAGTGAAGCATGGTGGGGATCTTATTCAGCGGCAGCGACTGGGAGACTAGTCAGGATCGAGGGAAATATGAACAGAGCGCTCAGACCTCAGACTGCGGCGAAGGTTCATCTTCCAACAGGACAACGACCCTAAGCACACAGCCAAGACAACACAGGAGTGGCTTTGGGACAAGTCTCTGAATGTCCATGAGTGGCCCAGCCAGAGCCCGGACTTGATCCCTATCTAACATCTCTGGAGAGACCTGAAAATAGCTTTGCAGCAACGCTTCCCATCCAAACTGACAGAACTTGAGAGGATCTGCAGAGAAGAATGGTAGAAACTCCCCAAATACAGGTGTACCAACCTTGTAGATTCATACCCAAAAAGACTCGAGGCTGTAATCGCTGCCAAAGGTGCTTCAACAAAGTACTGAGTAAAGGGTCTGAATACTTATGTAATTAAGCAAACATTTCTAAAAACCTGTGTTTTTGCTTTGTCATTATGAGGTATTGTTCGTAGGCTGATGAGGGAAAAATGAATTTAATCCATTTCAGAATAAAAGCTGTAACGTAACAAAATGTGGAAAAGGAGAAGGGGTCTGAATACTTTCAGAAATCTCTGCAGATGCAAAAGTTTGAGGTTTTCATTTTACATTTAGTGAAAACCAACAACTGTATTGCAACTTCGGCTGCGGAGTCTGGACAATAGTAAAGGACAATAGTAAAGCACAATAGTAAAGATCTGGACAATAGTAAAGGACAATAGTAAAGGACAATAGTAAAGGTCTGGACAATAGTAAAGCACAATAGTAAAGGACAATAGTAAAGATCTGGACAATAGTAAAGATCTGGACAATAGTAAAGGACAATAGTAAAGGACAATAGTAAAGGACAATAGTAAAGCACAATAGTAAAGGACAATAGTAAAGATCTGCACAATAGTAAAGGACAATAGTAAAGATCTGGACAATAGTAAAGGACAATAGTAAAGGACAATAGTAAAGGACAATAGTAAAGGACAATAGTAAAGGTCTGGACAATAGTAAAGGACAATAGTAAAGGACAATAGTAAAGGACAATAGTAAAGGACAATAGTAAAGCACAATAGTAAAGCACAATAGTAAAGCACAATAGTAAAGATCTGGACAATAGTAAAGGTCTGGACAATAGTAAAGGACAATAGTAAAGGACAATAGTAAAGGACAATAGTAAAGGACAATAGTAAAGGACAATAGTAAAGGACAATAGTAAAGGACAATAGTAAAGGTCTGGACAATAGTAAAGGACAATAGTAAAGGACAATAGTAAAGGACAATAGTAAAGGACAATAGTAAAGGACAATAGTAAAGGACAATAGTAAAGCACAATAGTAAAGATCTGGACAATAGTAAAGGTCTGGACAATAGTAAAGGACAATAGTAAAGGACAATAGTAAAGGACAATAGTAAAGGACAATAGTAAAGGACAATAGTAAAGGTCTGGACAATAGTAAAGGACAATAGTAAAGGACAATAGTAAAGGACAATAGTAAAGCACAATAGTAAAGCACAATAGTAAAGGACAATAGTAAAGGTCTGGACAATAGTAAAGGACAATAGTAAAGGACAATAGTAAAGGACAATAGTAAAGGACAATAGTAAAGGACAATAGTAAAGGACAATAGTAAAGGACAATAGTAAAGGTCTGGACAATACTAAAGGACAATAGTAAAGGACAATAGTAAAGGCAGACCGCAGTTCTTCAATGGCCTTGTTCAGTGTTGCTGCACAACAATACATAACTGTCATCAGCATATTCATTAAAACCAGTATTCTACCAACAGTATTAACGCGTACCCATATACGGCTTGAAAACGGCAAATTTGGACACTGATAAAACACCTAGATTGGAACACAGTGGCTGTAAAAGTCACATGTTATTAGTGCTGAGCGATAGGCCTTTTTTGAAGTTGGTTCAGTTTCGGTTCGACTATAAAAAAAAAAACACTCACCCATAACACACGATGCATTACGTGGGTTGAATGCTTTAACAACACAGAATAAAACAATGAATAAAAGTCCCGTGATGGTAGTGACTGTCCATTAGTGCTGATCACTTATTAACCCATCATTTATTCACTTTAATACCATATTTCAGCTGTTTATTACATTTGTTTCAGGCCTTTTTGATGACTTTATTATTTAATTCCAAGTCATCATCTCATCTCTACAGAGCTGCTGTCTGACAACAATCACTACTTTACGAGTTCTTCAAAGTAAATAAGGCATAATTTAATGACTGCTGAATACCAACTATTAAAATCACTTAGATGATGTATTTTCAGGTGAAAGATAACTTGAGGAAACTGCCTTCGACATCGCGCATTCTTTTGTCCCTTATGTAGCGTACAAGAAACACTGACTGGACAAGCAGGGGCGCAACGGATTATGGTCATTGTAGTTAATGATCACGTTTTTCGGGAGCTTAAACTATGTAGAACACTGGCTTGTTGGAAAACTATAACTCCCTACTACATGGTACAGTTTGGGATTGATCCGATTTGTTTTTAGAGGAGAAACTGCCATGTCCACATTGAGCTCACAGAAGAAGAAGAAAAAATAAAAATAATAATTACCAATGTAGGTCCAACAGTTGTTTAAAAAATTAAAAATAACAGACATTTGGGTTAATCTCTCAGCACTACATGCTATACATGAGGTCAGAGGTCAGGTTCTGTGCTTCACAGCACTGTATGGGTTTTGACTGACAGACGTTCTGAACTTGAGGACCTAACGGACAACAAGTTTCCACCCCATCCCTCCCGGGGTCGTTTCCCCGTCCCTCCCGGGGTCGGTTCCCCGTCCCTCCCGGGGTCGGTTCCCCGTCCCTCCCGGGGTCGGTTCCCCGTCCCTCCCGAGGTCGTTTCCCCGTCCCTCCCGGGGTCGGTTCCCCGTCCCTCCCGGGGTCGGTTCCCCGTCCCTCCCGGGGTTGGTTCTTCTTTCCTTGTGAGGACCGCAAATCTTCAAAAGTCCCCATAAGTATAGTAAAACAAAGACAATGATTTGTTTTACTTTGCATATCGTCCCCTTGAAAATGGCACCGGAGTACTGTACATTTTAAGTTTAGGGTAAAGAATTAGGTTTAGGGTTAAGGTCAGGGTTATGGTAAGGGTTAGGGAAAATAAGATTGTGAATGGAAATTAATTTTAGGCCCCCACGAGAATAGAAGAATGAAAATGTATGTGTGTGTGTGTATGTGTATGTGTATGTGTATGTGTGTGTGTGTGTGTGTGTGTGTGTGTGTGTGTGAGAACGGCATGACTGGAGACATCAGCTGTTGCTCCATCTTTACAGTGTCCTGCGTCGAGCAGAGTTGGTTTTGGCTTGTGTCCCAGAGAGTGGCCTGATTCCCAAATGGCACCCTATTCCCTACATAGAGCACTACTTTAGACCAGAGCCCTATGGCACCCTATTCCCTTCATAGAGCACTACTTTAGACCAGAGCCCTATGGCACCCTATTCCCTATATAGTGCACTACTTTAGACCAGAGCCCTATGGCACCCTATTCCCTACATAGTGCACTACTTTAGACCAGAGCCCTATGGCACCCTATTCCCTACATAGTGCACCACTTTAGACCAGAGCCCTATGGCACCCTATTCCCTACATAGTGCACTACTTTAGACCAGGGCTCTGGTAGTAAAAGTACTGCATTATATAGGGAATAGGGTTCCATTTGGGACGAGTACTTGATCTCGTGCTAAGCCTACAGGCATGTTTTGGTCTCCCTCCAAACAGTGTGACTCCTTGGGGGAAGAGTGGGCCCTTGGTTTATAGGGCAGGAATGTAGTCCATAATGGTACCCTGTACCTTATTTATATAGGGAATAGGATGTTATGTACACAGCTGTAGTGTCCACAATGTTTTACAATAAATGTTTCCTTTATGAAGGGTTCATTAGTAGAAAACTAAACCCTTTCTCCGGCAAGAGGGTAGTCTGTAGTGTTCTACACTGCTCACTGAATATATTTAAAATATACATTTTACAGTAAGCTTTACAGTAAGAGTTTCTAAAGGTTTTATAATGGGTTCATAATGATTATATTAACTGTAAATTAAACCCTTTCTCTGGCAGGAGGGTAGTCTGTAGTGTTTTAACCAATCAGAGTGTAAAGCCAGTAGTAGGGAGGTTCTACTAAGCTATATGGAATTGTTTTAAGAAGGTGATACCAAGGACCATTTTGATATGGAATTGTTTTAAGAAGGTACCAAGCACCATTTTGCTATTTGATTTAGTATTTCAAGACCTCTTGGTATCAAAAAATATACACAAAATAATTTGAGGAAGATTTTTGTTTGGCCTTAATGCTATTAGCCCATACAAACACATTGAATAAAATATTCACTACATGGAACAACAGATAGTCACCCCCCCCCCCAAAAAAATTTGAAATAAAGTTTGTTCTGAACTGTCTGTCCTACATCTTAAAGATATAAGAAAGATTAGGATATATATTTTTTAACCCCTCATTTTTTATCACTAACCCCTCATTCAGTCTCCGTATATACTTCCATTCATTTTTTCAGCTGGTACCGGGGGACCTTCAGACGAGTCCTGAGGCCAGTGGGCGTCCTAGAGCAAAACAAGTGTGTAGCCCAAACCGTTGGGACGCTACAGACAGAAGATGGTAGATTGACTGTACCGACTTCCGACGAGTCCTGAGACCTGTGGGCGTCCTAGAGCAAAACAAGTGTGTAGCCCAAACCGTTGGGACACTACAGACAGAAGATGGTAGATTGACTGTACCGACTTCCGACGAGTCCTGAGACCTGTGGGCGTCCTAGAGCAAAACAAGTGTGTAGCCCAAACCGTTGGGACACTACAGACAGAAGATGGTAGATTGACTGTACCGACTTCAGACGAGTCCCGAGATATTTGTGTCGGTTGTAGAGCGAAACGGAGAACACCATCGTGTTCGTGAGAGTAGCTACAGACGATTTTGTGAAAATGGTTTCATGGTTCTGACAAACACCGCTCTAGCTCTGTAACCTTTCACCAAGAATGAGGAAGTGTTACATCGGCGGATGAGGAAGTGTTACATCGGCGGATGAGGAAGTGTTACATCGGCGGATGAGGAAGTGTTACATCGGCGGATGAGGAAGTGTTACATCGGCGGATGAGGAAGTGTTACATCGGCGGATGAGGAAGTGTTACATCGGCGGATGAGGAAGTGTTACATCGGCGGATGAGGAAGTGTTACATCGGCGGATGAGGAAGTGTTACATCGGCGGATGAGGTGGATTGAGATGCAGCCAATGAAAAAACGTCTCTACCTTAAACTGGCGGATTTTGACGTTTTTAATTAGATAAGAATGGATTAACTTGTTCCATGCTAGTTAAGGATTCTATAGGCCTATATATCAAGTTTCACATTGGATTTATTAACAACAAAAAGGTATGTGTTTTTACTTCTGGTGCTGCTCTGCACACACAAGCTTGTTAGGTAGCTAGCTCAAACTAAGGCCATTCAACGTTCCTCCATAGAAGCCACTCCTCCTAGGTATAATTCTGTGGACCTAATTCATATAATGCATGTCATAAGATGCCCACAGCTTCAAGCTTCCGATCAACCACTTTCACTCTCTCCCCACACGCAAAATTTCAGTCGCAACTTTCGCCACAGGTTACACTTGTCTGTCCATCACGAATGTAAACCAGCTTGCCTGCTCCGTCCTCACTGATTGGTGAAGTAATGTAATGAACTAAAGTGTGAAGAACTGTTGATTTAACAGGTTAAAAAGGGAACTGAAAGGAACGATGTAAACTGTTACTTTTATTTGGTTCAAAACTTTATTTTGCTGGTCGGAACAGTGGAACAAAACACCCCAAAAATAATGGTTCTGTTCAGAAAGAAACGATTGGAAAAGAAATTTGTTCCTACCCCTGCTTAAAAGTTTTTTAAAAAACAAATTCCTCCACAGAGCAGTCTACACAGACAATATGAACACATTTATCCAACCGTAAGAGATGGAAGGCCAAAGCAGAAAGAGAGAATTGATGGATTCTAGTACCACCAGTAACAAATACAGAGACAGGCAGCCATCATGGCGTCAGTCTTTTTCAACTAGCTAGTGCATAGTGACACCTACTGATATGAACTGGTAATGCAGGTTTGGTTGGAATAGAGTGCAATAGAATAAGTGACATTCAATCAAATCTATTTTATGAAAAAGGACATTCTTTTCAATGAAAATGTTGGATTTTATATTGATTTTACAGGCAATCAGTTCCTATAGTGAGCACCAGGGAACCAACCTCTGGAGGGGACAGGACAACACCACGAAATTAGTGGTTTAATGATTGCAGAAAGCAAGCTTTAAAAACAGCATTTGTCTCTGTGAACAATTTCTGGTCAGAGACAGAACCGTTGGCCACTCCCACGACAAATGGTGGTAGAAACGCCTTTATAAGCAAATATATTTTAAAAACATCCGGAGCCGACAGAGATGGCCGCCTCGCTTCGCCTTCTCAGGATTTGATTTGATAACCACCATATTGAAAATGAATTCACGTGATGATATGCTGTGTGATCCTCCCACTAGGACTCTGGAAACCATGCAGTTTATTAAGCTACAGATGAAATAAATGATGATCAACGTCACAGGGTGGTGAATGTGCACGGGCGTGAGCTTGACGCTGCTTTACAATAAGGGTGTTATTCTGATGACATGATGATCAATACTTCTAGACGAGCCCTAACGCACTGCATCTATTGGCTGGAATCCACGTACCAAGACCAGAGGAGGCACATTTGTTATTTAACGCAACAGTTTTTGTGACGAAACTATCGGTAGAGTTGAAAATGAGATGGAAACACACGGAACTTTAGATTTTTATTCAGTACACGAAAACTTAAGCGAAGAAGAACATTTTGTTGATGTAGGTAATCACGCACCGGTTTTCATCTGCAACAAGTCCATTTGGTGGAAACACACCACTAGCGGGAAATCTGGCATTTTTTCTTTATTGCGGATTTTTGACTATTTGCATGAACATATGTTGTCAATTGGAAGAAAACAGAAGGCTAGTAACGATATATTTTGAATGGATTCACTGGCAGTACCAACGTTGCCACAAGGGGCATTGTGCCAACTTCTAGCGTGCTTTTGGCACCAACACTGCCTCACAGGCAAAAAAGTACCCAAAGCTCTTGTTAGCAAATTAGCAGTTCTCAAAAGGTAGCCAGTCTCTAACCGGTAGCCAGTCTCTAACCGGTAGCCAGTCTCTAACCGGTAGCCAGTCTCTAACCGGTAGCCAGTCTCCTACCGGTAGCCAGTCTCCTACCGGTAGCCAGTCTCCTACCGGTAGCCAGTCTCCTACCGGTAGCCAGTCTCCTACCGGTAGCCAGTCTCCTACCGGTAGCCAGTCTCCTACCGGTAGCCAGTCTCCTACCGGTAGCCAGTCTCTTACTGGTAGCCAGTCTCTTACTGGTAGTGAATGGACGATTGCCATAATCTTTCGAGTTTCATCACTCAGTTATTACAAATGTATCTAACTCTGGGGAAGTCGATAAAGGGATTCAATGCAAAAATCCCGAAGTATCCCTTTAAAGCCCATGGAACTGACTTCAATAACTCCAGTCCATATCCTGTAGAGATCATGGAGACACTAAAACCCCGAAGTATCCCTTTAAAGCCCATGGAACTGACTTCAATAACTCCAGTCCATATCCTGAAGAGATCACGGAGACAGTAAACAGGCCTTACGGTAAAAACATACTGATCACGGAGACAGTAAACAGGCCTTACGGTAAAAACATACTGATCACGGAGACAGTAAACAGGCCTTACGGTAAAAACATACTGATCACGGAGACAGTAAACAGGCCTTACGGTAAAAACATACTGATCACGGAGACAGTAAACAGGCCTTACGGTAAAAACATACTGATCATTGAGACAGTAAACAGGCCTTACGGTAAAAACATACTGATCATTGAGACAGTAAACAGGCCTTACGGTAAAAACATACTGATCACGGAGACAGTAAACAGGCCTTACGGTAAAAACATACTGATCACGGAGACAGTAAACAGGCCTTACGGTAAAAACATACTGATCACGGAGACAGTAAACAGGCCTTACGGTAAAAACATACTGATCACGGAGACAGTAAACAGGCCTTACGGTAAAAACATACTGATCACGGAGACAGTAAACAGGCCTTACGGTAAAAACATACTGATCATTGAGACAGTAAACAGGCCTTACGGTAAAAACATACTGATCATTGAGACAGTAAACAGGCCTTACGGTAAAAACATACTGATCACGGAGACAGTAAACAGGCCTTACGGTAAAAACATACTGATCATTGAGACAGTAAACAGGCCTTACGGTAAAAACATACTGATCATTGAGACACCAGAATGTTTCTGAACGTGAATTGAACAAGTGGGACAGACAGACAGACACCACTGACTGAGAAGCCTGGACCTCTGACATCGAGGCATTGATGTTGACCGCCCGCTTGTCTCTCTCTCGTTCCCTCCCTCCCTCCCCCTCTCTCTCTCCCTCCCCATTCGTCCCTATCTCTCCCTCCCCCTTCCTAACTCTCGCTCTCTCCCCTCCCTTCCTCCCTCTCTCTCTCTCCACCTTCCTCCCTCTCCTCCCCCCCTCCTAACTCTCCCTCTCTCCCCCTTCCTCCCTCTCTCTCCCCCCTTCCTCCCTCTCTCTCCACCTTCCTCCCTCTCTCTCCACCTTCCTCCCTCTCTCTCCACCTTCCTCCCTCTCTCTCCACCTTCCTCCCTCTCTCTCCACCTTCCTCCCTCTCTCTCCACCTTCCCCTCTACCTCTCCCTAACTCTCCCTTCCTCTCTCCATCCCCCTCCATAACTCTCCCTCTCTCCATCCCCCTCCCCCCCCCCTCTCTCCCTCCCTAACTCTCCCTTCCTCTCTCCATCCCCCTCCATAACTCTCCCTCTCTCCATCCCCCTCCCTCTCTCCCCCTTCCTCTCTCCCCCCCCTCTCTCCCTCCCTAACTCTCCCTCCCTAACTCTCCCTCCCTAACTCTCCCTTCCTCTCTCCATCCCCCTCCATAACTCTCCCTCTCTCCATCCCCCTCCCTCTCTCCCCCTTCCTCTCTCCATCCCCCTTCCTCCCTCCCCCCCTCTCTCCCTCCCTCTCTCTCCACCTTCCTCTCTCCATCCCCCTCCCTCTCCACCCCCCCCCCCCCCCTCCCCCTCTCTCCCTCCTCCTGAGGAAGTTATCCTCATATAAAAGGAGTGAGCGGGGGGGTTTCCTGGAACCACATCACAACACTCTGAGTCCTGAATGGCTCCCGGCTCCCTATATGGCGCAGTGCTTTTGACCAGGGACCATGGGGAATAAGGCCCACAGGGCTCTGGTTGAAGGGTAGTACACACTATGTAGGGAACGGGGTGCCGTTTAGGACTCAGGGAACGGGGCCTTATCACCCCGCTACTCAACATCAGTCAGTCCACCTGAAACAATATTTGCACATGAGTGTTCAATTTAATATTGTGGTGACCCCTTCGTCATGGTTACGAAACACAGCGAGCCGCAGTGTGATAACACCGGCCAACCGACACTTGTCTGGGACATGTGACTGACTGGGGTGGTGGGGGTGTAATCATAGAAACAGACAGATGGATATCCATTCTAGTTATTCTATGTCTATGCAGCATGGTAGCACCGGCCGACCCACACTGGAACATGTGAGTGACTGGGCTTGTGGGGTTGTAATCATAGAAACAGACAGATGGATATCCATTCTAGTTATTCTATGTCTACGCAGCATGGTAGCACCGGCCGACCCACACTGGAACATGTGAGTGACTGGGGTTGTAATTATAGAAACAGACAGATAGATATCCATTCTAGTTATTCTATGTCTATGCAGCATGGTAGCACCGGCCGACCCACACTGGAACATGTGAGTGACTGGGTTGTAATTATAGAAATACAACGATCCTAGATCTTAGTTAATATGATTCTAATCATATCCATTCTAGTTATTCTATGTCTACTGTATGGTTGTAATAGTGGGCGTCGGACCGTGGTTTGATAGTGGGCGTCGGACCGTGTTGTGCTAGTGGGCGTTGGACCCTGTTGTGGGCGTCGGACCGTGTTGTGCTAGTGGGCGTTGGACCCTGTTGTGGGCGTCGGACCGTGTTGTGCTAGTGGGCGTCGGACCGCGGTGTGCTAGTGGGCGTCGGACCGCGTTGTGCTAGTGGGCGTCGGACCGCGTTGTGCTAGTGGGCGTCGGACCGCGGTGTGCTAGTGGGCGTCGGACCGTGGTGTGCTAGTGGGCGTCGGACCGTGGTGTGCTAGTGGGCGTCGGACCGTGTTGTGCTAGTGGGCGTCGGACCCTGTTGTGGGCGTCGGACCGTGTTGTGCTAGTGGGCGTCGGACCGCGGTGTGCTAGTGGGCGTCGGACCGCGTTGTGCTAGTGGGCGTCGGACCGCGGGGTGCTAGTGGGCGTCGGACCGTGGTGTGCTAGTGGGCGTCGGACCGTGGTGTGCTAGTGGGCGTCGGACCGTGGTGTGCTAGTGGGCGTCGGACCGTGGTGTGCTAGTGGGCGTCGGACCGTGGTGTGCTAGTGGGCGTCGGACCGTGGTGTGCTAGTGGGCGTCGGACCGTGGTGTGCTAGTGGGCGTCGGACCGTGGTGTGCTAGTGGGCGTGGGACCGTGTTGTGCTAGTGGGCGTGGGACCGCGTTGTGCTAGTGGGCGTGGGACCGCGTTGTGCTAGTGGGCGTGGGACCGCGTTGTGCTAGTGGGCGTGGGACCGCGTTGTGCTAGTGGGCGTCGGACCGCGTTGTGCTAGTGGGCGTCGGACCGCGTTGTGCTAGTGGGCGTCGGACCGCGTTGTGCTAGTGGGCGTCGGACCGCGTTGTGCTAGTGGGCGTCGGACCGCGTTGTGCTAGTGGGCGTCGGACCGCGTTGTGCTAGTGGGCGTCGGACCGCGTTGTGCTAGTGGGCGTCGGACCGCGTTGTGCTAGTGGGTGTTGGACCGTGGTGTGCTAGTGGGACCGTGTTGTGCTAGTGGGCGTTGGACCGTGTTGTGCTAGTGGGCGTTGGACCGTGTTGAGCTAGTGGGCGTTGGACCGTGTTGTGCTAGTGGGCGTTGGACCGTGTTGTGGGCGTCGGACCGTGTTGTGGGCGTCGGACCGTGTTGTGCTAGTGGGCGTCGGACCGTGTTGTGCTAGTGGGCGTCGGACCGTGTTGTGCTAGTGGGCGTCGGAACGAGTTGTGCTAGTGGGAGTCGAACCGTGTTGTGGGCGTCGGACCGTGTTGTGGGCGTCGGACCGTGTTGTGGGCGTCGGACCGTGTTGTGGGCGTCGGACCGTGTTGTGGGCGTCGGACCGTGTTGTGGGCGTCGGACCGTGTTGTGCTAGTGGGCGTCGGACCGTGTTGTGCTAGTGGGCGTCGGACCGTGTTGTGCTAGTGGGCGTCGGACCGTGTTGTGCTAGTGGGCGTCGGACCGTGTTGTGCTAGTGGGCGTCGGACCGTGTTGTGGGCGTCGGACCGTGTTGTGCTATTGGGCGTCGGACCGTGTTGTGCTAGTGGGACCGTGGTGTGCTAGTGGGACCGTGTTGTGCTAGTGGGCGTTGGACCGTGTTGTGCTAGTGGGCGTTGGACCGTGTTGTGCTAGTGGGCGTCGGACCGTGTTGTGGGCGTCGGACCGTGTTGTGGGCGTCGGACCGTGTTGTGCTAGTGGGCGTCGGACCGTGTTGTGCTAGTGGGCGTCGGACCGTGTTGTGCTAGTGGGCGTCGGACCGTGTTGTGCTAGTGGGCGTCGGACCGTGTTGTGCTAGTGGGCGTCGGACCGTGTTGTGCTAGTGGGCGTCGGACCGAGTTGTGCTAGTGGGAGTCGGACCGTGTTGTGCTAGTGGGCGTCGGACCGTGTTGTGCTAGTGGGCGTCGGACCGTGTTGTGCTAGTGGGCGTCGGACCGTGTTGTGCTAGTGGGCGTCGGACCGTGTTGTGCTAGTGGGCGTCGGACCGTGTTGTGCTAGTGGGCGTCGGACCGTGTTGTGCTAGTGGGCGTCGGACCGTGTTGTGCTAGTGGGCGTCGGACCGTGTTGTGCTAGTGGGCGTCGGACCGTGTTGTGCTAGTGGGCGTCGGACCGTGTTGTGCTAGTGGGCGTCGGACCGTGTTGTGCTAGTGGGCGTCGGACCGTGTTGTGCTAGTGGGCGTCGGACCGTGTTGTGCTAGTGGGCGTCGGACCGTGTTGTGCTAGTGGGCGTCGGACCGCGTTGTGCTAGTGAGCGTCGGACCGCGTTGTGCTAGTGGGCGTCGGACCGTGTTGTGGGCGTCGGACCGTGTTGTGCTAGTGGGCGTCGGACCGTGTTGTGCTAGTGGGCGTCGGACCGTGTTGTGCTAGTGGGCGTCGGACCGTGTTGTGCTAGTGGGCGTCGGACCGTGTTGTGCTAGTGGGCGTCGGACCGTGTTGTGCTAGTGGGCGTCGGACCGTGTTGTGATAGTGAGCGTCGGACCGCGTTGTGCTAGTGGGCGTCGGACCGTGTTGTGGGCGTCGGACCGTGTTGTGCTAGTGGGCGTCGGACCGTGTTGTGCTAGTGGGCGTCGGACCGTGTTGTGCTAGTGGGCGTCGGACCGTGTTGTGCTAGTGAGCGTCGGACCGTGTTGTGATAGTGGGCGTTTGACCGCGTTGTGGGCGTCGGACCGTGTTGTGATAGTGGGCGTCGGACCTTGTTGTGATAGTGGGCGTTGGACCGTGTTGTGATAGTGGGCGTCGGACCGTGTTGTGATAGTGGGCGTTTGACCGCGTTGTGATAGTGGGCGTGGGACCGCGTTGTGATAGTGGGCGTCGGACCGTGTTGTGATAGTGGGCGTCGGACCGTGTTGTGATAGTGGGCGTCGGACCGTGTTGTGATAGTGGGCGTCGGACCGTGTTGTGATAGTGGGCGTCGGACCGTGTTGTGATAGTGGGCGTTTGACCGCGTTGTGGGCGTCGGACCGTGTTGTGATAGTGGGCGTCGGACCTTGTTGTGATAGTGGGCGTTGGACCGTGTTGTGCTAGTGGGAGTCGGACCGCGTTGTGATAGTGGGCGTCGGACCGTGTTGTGATAGTGGGCGTGGGACCGCGTTGTGATAGTGGGCGTGGGACCGCGTTGTGATAGTGGGCGTCGGACCGCGTTGTGATAGTGGGCGTCGGACCGTGTTGTGATAGTGAGCGTCGGACCGCGTTGTGCTAGTGGGCGTAGGACCGCGTTGTGATAGTGAGCGTCGGACCGCGTTGTGCTAGTGGGCGTCGGACCGCGTTGTGATAGTGGGCGTCGGACCGCGTTGTGATAGTGGGCGTCGGACCGCGTTGTGCTAGTGGGCGTCGGACCGTGTTGTGATAGTGGGCGTCGGACCGCGTTGTGCTAGTGGGCGTCGGACCGCGTTGTGCTAGTGGGCGTCGGACCGCGTTGTGCTAGTGGGCGTCGGACCGCGTTGTGCTAGTGGGCGTCGGACCGCGTTGTGATAGTGGGCGTCGGACCGCGTTGTGCTAGTGGGCGTCGGACCGCGTTGTGCTAGTGGGCGTCGGACCGTGTTGTGCTAGTGGGCGTCGGACCGTGTTGTGATAGTGGGCGTGGGACCGTGTTGTGATAGTGGGCGTCGGACCGTGTTGTGATAGTGGGCGTCGGACCGTGTTGTGATAGTGGGCGTCGGACCGTGTTGTGATAGTGGGCGTCGGACCGTGTTGTGCTAGTGGGCGTCGGACCGTGTTGTGATAGTGGGCGTCGGACCGTGTTGTGATAGTGGGCGTCGGACCGTGTTGTGATAGTGGGCGTCGGACCGTGTTGTGCTAGTGGGCGTCGGACCGTGTTGTGATAGTGGGCGTCGGACCGCGTTGTGATAGTGGGCGTCGAACCGCGTTGTGATAGTGGGCGTCGGACCGCGTTGTGATAGTGGGCGTCGGACCGCGTTGTGATAGTGGGCGTCGGACCGTGTTGTGCTAGTGGGCGTCGGACCGCGTTGTGATAGTGGGCGTCGGACCGCGTTGTGATAGTGGGCGTCGGACCGTGTTGTGATAGTGGGCGTCGGACCGTGTTGTGATAGTGGGCGTCGGACCGTGTTGTGATAGTGGGCGTCGGACCGTGTTGTGATATTGGGCGTCGGACCGTGTTGTGATAGTGGGCGTCGGACCGTGTTGTGATAGTGGGCGTGGGACCGTGTTGTGCTAGTGGGCGTGGGACCGTGTTGTGCTAGTGGGCGTGGGACCGTGTTGTGCTAGTGGGCGTGGGACCGTGTTGTGCTAGTGGGCGTGGGACCGTGTTGTGATAGTGGCCGTTGGGACGGTCCGAAAAAGGGACAACCCTTTTCCACACAAAATGTTTTCAGAAACATAAATATATAGTCTGGCCAACGCTTCCGTCAGCGTTTTGAGGGGAAAAACCCAGTATTCCTGATAACGGTAGGCAAGACAACAGTCACGTTAGTCCGACTACATCAGTAGAACCTGAAGTACCTTGAAAATAACATAAAAATAACATAAAATAACAGTCGATGATCTTACTGGATGTCTCCTAGGCCCTCGTACAGACACATCTTCCAGAAGCGTTAAGAGCCGCCGGTGTATCTGACAACCCTGCGAAGACAATGGAGGCTGGCTTTCCGTACAGGCACTTTGTGACATCGGGCCGATGTAGGAAGGTCTTTACAAATACATTTGATTGACACAACCTACTGTAATAGTAGTCTGGTGTATTAATGATGAGTAGAGGGCTGCCTGGGTTCCCGGAGTTGTATTAATGATGCGTAGAGGGCTGCCTGGGTTCCCGGAGTTGTATTAATGATGCGTAGAGGGCTGCCTGGGTACCCGGAGTTGTATTAATGATGCGTAGAGGGCTGCCTGGGTACCGGAGTTGTATTAATGATGCGTAGAGGGCTGCCTGGGTACCGGAGTTGTATTAATGATGCGTAGAGGGCTGCCTGGGTACCGGAGTTGTATTAATGATGCGTAGAGGGCTGCCTGGGTACCCGGAGTTGTATTAATGATGCGTAGAGGGCTGCCTGGGTACCGGAGTTGTATTAATGATGCGTAGAGGGCTGCCTGGGTACCGGAGTTGTATCAATGATGCGTAGAGGGCTGCCTGGGTACCGGAGTTGTATTAATGACGCGTAGAGGGCTATCTGGGTACCGGAGTTGTATTAATGATGCGTAGAGGGCTGCCTGGGTACCGGAGTTGTATTAATGATGCGTAGAGGGCTGCCTGGGTTCCCGGAGTTGTATTAATGATGCGTAGAGGGCTGCCTGGGTACCGGAGTTGTATTAATGATGCGTAGAGGGCTGCCTGGGTACCCGGAGTTGTATTAATGATGCGTAGAGAGCTGCCTGGGTACCGGAGTTGTATTAATGATGCGTAGAGGGCTGCCTGGGTACCGGAGTTGTATTAATGATGCGTAGAGGGCTGCCTGGGTACCCGGAGTTGTATTAATGATGCGTAGAGAGCTGCCTGGGTACCGGAGTTGTATTAATGATGCGTAGAGAGCTGCCTGGGTACCGGAGTTGTATTAATGATGCGTAGAGGGCTGCCTGGGTACCCGGAGTTGTATTAATGATGCGTAGAGGGCTGCCTGGGTACCGGAGTTGTATTAATGATGCGTAGAGGGCTGCCTGGGTACCGGAGTTGTATTAATGATGCGTAGAGGGCTGCCTGGGTACCGGAGTTGTATTAATGATGCGTAGAGGGCTGCCTGGGTACCGGAGTTGTATTAATGATGCGTAGAGGGCTGCCTGGGTACCGGAGTTGTATTAATGATGCGTAGAGGGCTGCCTGGGTACCGGAGTTGTATTAATGATGAGTAGAGGGCTGCCTGGGTTCCCGGAGTTGTATTAATGATGAGTAGAGGGCTGCCTGGGTTCCCGGAGTTGTATTAATGATGCGTAGAGGGCTGCCTGGGTACCGGAGTTGTATTAATGATGCGTAGAGGGCTGCCTGGGTTCCCGGAGTTGTATTAATGATGCGTAGAGGGCTGCCTGGGTACCGGAGTTGTATTAATGATGCGTAGAGGGCTGCCTGGGTACCGGAGTTGTATTAATGATGCGTAGAGGGCTGCCTGGGTTCCCGGAGTTGTATTAATGATGCGTAGAGGGCTGCCTGGGTACCGGAGTTGTATTAATGATGCGTAGAGAGCTGCCTGGGTACCGGAGTTGTATTAATGATGCGTAGAGGGCTGCCTGGGTACCCGGAGTTGTATTAATGATGCGTAGAGGGCTGCCTGGGTACCGGAGTTGTATTAATGATGCGTAGAGGGCTGCCTGGGTACCGGAGTTGTATTAATGATGCGTAGAGGGCTGCCTGGGTACCGGAGTTGTATTAATGATGCGTAGAGGGCTGCCTGGGTTCCCGGAGTTGTATTAATGATGCGTAGAGGGCTGCCTGGGTACCGGAGTTGTATTAATGATGCGTAGAGGGCTGCCTGGGTACCGGAGTTGTATTAATGATGCGTAGAGGGCTGCCTGGGTACCGGAGTTGTATTAATGATGCGTAGAGGGCTGCCTGGGTACC
>NC_074665.1:3945481-4215481 GCF_029448725.1 Salvelinus fontinalis | reverse complement strand
TACCCAGCGACCTTGCCCCTCAGCCTACCCAGCGACCCTGTCCCTCAGCCTACCCAGCGACCCTGCCCCTCAGCCTACCCAGCGACCCTGTCCCTCAGCCTACCCAGCGACCCTGTCCCTCAGCCTACCCAGAGAACCTGTCCCTCATCCTACCCAGCGAACCTGTCCCTCATCCTACCCAGCGAACCTGTCCCTCATCCTACCCAGCGACCCTGTCCCTCAGCCTACCCAGCAGTCCGCCCCGGGAGGCGATGCCCGACTATCTTTCCCGACAATCATGATGGGGCTCCATCCGAATGCCGTGGCTTCCTACTCCAGAGCACCCTTTATTTCACCCATCAGATGGTAGCTCCGTCCACTGAGAGGCCCAAGGTTGCCACGGTCAATTCCCTACTGACCGGGCGGGAAATGGAGTGGGCTACAACTGTCTGGGAGAGAGAAGAGGAAGATCTGGGTTCCTATTGCGGCCTGGAGGTGGACCGGTATCCGGTGCTGAACATCACCTCGTACCCACTCCCCTCTCCTGATCCAAGCCCCGAGGAGAAGAAGAGCTGGGTTCCGAGGAGAAGTTCATGGCTCTGCTCAGGGAGGTCTTCAACCATCCACCGGAGGGCACAGAGGGAAGTGAGTGACTGTTCCAACGCTGGCAGAGTGCCAGACTCTTTCCTAGACATCAAACACTAGAGAGAGGCGCTAGGGAGGTGAAGAGCTCAGCAGAACATCTCTCTCTCTCTCCTCTAATCTACCCTTTCACCCTCTCTCTTACACATCCTCTGCATTCCTCATAGGGAGGGAGAGATGGTGGTTCGTAAACACATTCTGGCGCAGTAAAGCTATCCAGGCAGGCAGTAACACTTGTGTTTTTTCCACCAACAGCGGTGGCTCGTCAGTCTGTGGTTCGGTCTGGTCAGTGGCGTCCAGGCTGAGTCAGAGGTGTGTCCCAATGTCCCCATTCCCTATGTAGTGCACTACTTTTGACCAGGGCCCTATGGCACCCTATTCATCACATAGTGCACTACTTTTGACCAGGGCACTATGGCACCCTATTCCCTACGTAGTGCACTACTTTTGACTAGGCCCAATAGGGAACAGGGTGCCAGGGTGCCATTTGGGATGAACCCTAGGGCTGCGAAGTGGAGTCCCAGTCCCTCCCTGGTTCCCTGGTACACTGTGCAGTCCCATAGCCTGACGACTCACAATAATTTATTCCGCTTCTCTCAAGGGCTTTATAGGCAGGGGAAACATACGTTTACATTGCCAAAGCAAGTAGACAATAGACAACAAACTCTCTCTCCCCGAGTCGCTCGCTCTCTCTGCATGTCTCGGTATGTGTGCGTGTCTAGGTGTGTGTGCGTGCGTGTCTCGGTGTGTGTGTGCGTGCGTGTCTCGGTGTGTGTGTGTGAGTGCGTGTCTAGGTGTGTGTGCGTGCGTGTCTAGGTGTGTGTGTGCGTGCGTGTCTAGGTGTGTGTGCGTGCGTGTCTAGGTGTGTGTGTGCCTCGGTGTGTGTGCGTGTGTGTGTGTGTGTGTGTGTCTCGGTGTGTGTGTGTGTGTGTGTCTCGGTGTGTGTGTGTGTGTGTGTGTGTGTGTGTGTGTGTGTGTGTGTGTGTGTGTGTGTGTGTGTGCGCCTCGGTGTGTGTGCGTGTGTGTGTGTGTATGTGTCTCGGTGTGTGTGTGTGTGTGGGTCTCGGTGTGTGTGTGTGTGGGTCTCGGTTTGTGTGTGTGTGTGTGTGTGTGTGTGTGTGTGTGTGTGTGTGTGTGTGTGTGTGTGTGTGTCTCGGTGTGTGTGTGTGTGTGTGTGTGTGTGTGTGTGTGTGTGTGTGTGTGTGTGTGTGTGTGTGTGTGTGTGTGTGTGTGTGTGTGTGTGTGTGTGTGTGTGTGTGTGTGTGTCTCTCCCTCTCTGTGTGTGTCTCTCTACTCTCCGTTTCAGTTGCCAGGCTATGATCACTAATTCTGTATTTAGTCAAGGTGTTCCGTAGTTTGGGGTCTTTAACACGGGTTACTCAGCTAAACTGAAGTCTCTTTCCAGCATTCTGTCTCTCTGACCTCATCCAATAGTTGATTCATATACATGAGTATTAGTCAACTCCATCTGTGTATGTTTTACCATTGGGGGCTCAAATCATTTGGGTTCATACGAATATTGTGTTTTTGGATCGGTTGTAAAAGGGGTCACTTTCTGGGGCAGGGACGGTTGTCCCATAAAAACTCTCTGTGTTTGTATGACCCTTCATTTAATGGGTCTAGTAGAACAGGAAGTGTTGCTAGTTCTGCGTGCGTGCTGGTTGGTGGGGAATGTGTACGGACATGTAGGATGTTTTCAAGGTGCAGGTTTTTTTCCTGTGGGTGTTTTGTCCCATGATTTGTATTGACAGTAATGCTGGGGCCCATATTTCACTGCCATACAGGAGGATTGGTTGGATTATAGGGTTTCAACTTGTGTATTGTTTTCTTTATTGAGTAGTATGCTCTACTTGCTTTCTCTGTTGTGATAGCAATATCAAACAGCCCAATTCTCTCTCCCTCCCCTTCTCCTTCCCTCATTCCTTCTCTCTCTCTCTCCTTCCCTCATTCCTTCTCGCTCTCTCTCCTTCCCTCATTCCTTCTCGCTCTCTCTCCTTCCCTCATTCCTCCTCTCTCTCTCCTTCCCTCATTCCTTCTCGCTCTCTCTCCTTCCCTCATTCCTTCTCGCTCTCTCTCCATCCCTCATTCCTTCTCGCTCTCTCTCCTTCCCTCATTCCTTCTCGCTCTCTCTCCTTCCCTCATTCCTTCTCGCTCTCTCTCCTTCCCTCATTCCTTCTCGCTCTCTCTCCTTCCCTCATTCCTTCTCGCTCTCTCTCCTTCCCTCATTCCTTCTCGCTCTCTCTCCTTCCCTCATTCCTTCTCGCTCTCTCTCCTTCCCTCATTCCTTCTCGCTCTCTCTCCTTCCCTCATTCCTTCTCGCTCTCTCTCCTTCCCTCATTCCTTCTCGCTCTCTCTCCTTCCCTCATTCCTTCTCGCTCTCTCTCCTTCCCTCATTCCTTCTCGCTCTCTCTCCTTCCCTCATTCCTTCTCGCTCTCTCTCCTTCCCTCATTCCTTCTCGCTCTCTCTCCTTCCCTCATTCCTTCTCGCTCTCTCTCCTTCCCTCATTCCTTCTCGCTCTCTCTCCTTCCCTCATTCCTTCTCGCTCTCTCTCCTTCCCTCATTCCTTCTCGCTCTCTCTCCTTCCCTCATTCCTTCTCGCTCTCTCTCCTTCCCTCATTCCTTCTCGCTCTCTCTCCTTCCCTCATTCCTTCTCTCTCTCTCCTTCCCTCATTCCTTCTCTCTCTCTCCTTCCCTCATTCCTTCTCTCTCTCTCCTTCCCTCATTCCTTCTCTCTCCTTCCATCATTCCTTCTCGCTCTCTCTCCTTCCATCATTCCTTCTCGCTCTCTCTCCTTCCCTCATTCCTTCTCGCTCTCTCTCCTTCCCTCATTCCTTCTCGCTCTCTCTCCTTCCCTCATTCCTTCTCGCTCTCTCTCCTTCCCTCATTCCTTCTCGCTCTCTCTCCTTCCCTCATTCCTTCTCGCTCTCTCTCCTTCCCTCATTCCTTCTCGCTCTCTCTCCTTCCCTCATTCCTTCTCGCTCTCTCTCCTTCCCTCATTCCTTCTCGCTCTCTCTCCTTCCCTCATTCCTTCTCGCTTTCTCTCCTTCCCTCATTCCTTCTCGCTCTCTCTCCTTCCCTCATTCCTTCGCTCTCTCTCCTTCCCTCATTCCTTCGCTCTCTCTCCTTCCCTCATTCCTTCGCTCTCTCTCCTTCCCTCATTCCTTCGCTCTCTCTCCTTCCCTCATTCCTTCGCTCTCTCTCCTTCCCTCATTCCTTCGCTCTCTCTCCTTCCCTCATTCCTTCGCTCTCTCTCCTTCCCTCATTCCTTCGCTCTCTCTCCTTCCCTCATTCCTTCTCGCTCTCTCTCCTTCCCTCATTCCTTCGCTCTCTCTCCTTCCCTCATTCCTTCTCTCTCTTTCCCTCATTCCTTCTCGCTCTCTCTCCTTCCCTCATTCCTACTCTCTCCTTCCCTCATTCCTTCTCTCTCTTTCCCTCATTCCTTCTCTCTCTTTCCCTCTTTCCCTCATTCCTTCTCGCTCTCTCTCCTTCCCTCATTCCTTCTCTCTCTCTCCTTCCCTCATTCCTTCTCTCTCTCTCCTTCCCTCATTCCTTCTCTCTCTCTCCTTCCCTCATTCCTTCTCTCTCCTTCCATCATTCCTTCTCGCTCTCTCTCCTTCCATCATTCCTTCTCGCTCTCTCTCCTTCCCTCATTCCTTCTCGCTCTCTCTCCTTCCCTCATTCCTTCTCGCTCTCTCTCCTTCCCTCATTCCTTCTCGCTCTCTCTCCTTCCCTCATTCCTTCTCGCTCTCTCTCCTTCCCTCATTCCTTCTCGCTCTCTCTCCTTCCCTCATTCCTTCTCGCTCTCTCTCCTTCCCTCATTCCTTCTCGCTCTCTCTCCTTCCCTCATTCCTTCTCGCTCTCTCTCCTTCCCTCATTCCTTCTCGCTCTCTCTCCTTCCCTCATTCCTTCTCGCTCTCTCTCCTTCCCTCATTCCTTCGCTCTCTCTCCTTCCCTCATTCCTTCGCTCTCTCTCCTTCCCTCATTCCTTCGCTCTCTCTCCTTCCCTCATTCCTTCGCTCTCTCTCCTTCCCTCATTCCTTCGCTCTCTCTCCTTCCCTCATTCCTTCGCTCTCTCTCCTTCCCTCATTCCTTCGCTCTCTCTCCTTCCCTCATTCCTTCGCTCTCTCTCCTTCCCTCATTCCTTCTCGCTCTCTCTCCTTCCCTCATTCCTTCGCTCTCTCTCCTTCCCTCATTCCTTCTCTCTCTTTCCCTCATTCCTTCTCGCTCTCTCTCCTTCCCTCATTCCTACTCTCTCCTTCCCTCATTCCTTCTCTCTCTTTCCCTCATTCCTTCTCTCTCTTTCCTCTTTCCCTCATTCCTTCTCGCTCTCTCTCCTTCCCTCATTCCTTCTCTCTCTCTCTTTCCCTAATTCCTTCTCTCTCTTTCCCTCATTCCTTCTCGCTCTCTCTCCTTCCCTCATTCCTTCTCGCGCTCTCTCCTTCCCTCAATCCTACTCTCCCTCTCCATCTTGCCGTCTTCTGCTGCCCGTACCGTGGAGCAGAGCCAAGATGTTTGGTGGGAAAAGTTCTGTCTGTCCAGCCCTCTGAATAACATAAATAAATCACATGGCTATGAGCTAATCATCAATTCTCAAGTAGCCTGATAGAGGAAACAGTGTGTGTGTGTGTGTGTGTACACAGAAAAGCACGGGGAGGAACTGAACTGACATTTGGAAAATGGGCCATGTAGCTAAGAGAGAGACTGAGATCCGAACTGCGTCCTAAATGGCATGCTATTCACTACTTTCCATAGGGCGCGGGTCAAAAGTAGTGCACTATAAAAGGGAATAGGGTGCCATAGGGCGCGGGTCAAAAGTAGTGCACTATAAAAGGGAATAGGGTGCCATAGGGCTCTGGTCTAAAGTAGTGCACTATAAAAGGGAATAGGGTTCCATTTCCAATGCATACCTGGTCTGGGTTTATATTGGCTGTAGATATAGCCGTCTGACACACACACACACACACAGGGCTGGAGAACGTTAAAAGCTGTTGATGGCTCATTTGATGTGCCAACAGCTGAGGGTGTCACGGTGTTCTCACCCCCAGTAGTTAGACGAAGCCAATGTGATTCCACACTGGCACCAGCAACAAAACAACCACGAATACCCTTCATATAGCCTATAGCCCAGGTCCAGACAGAGACAGACAAATCCTCTTGGCCCTGAGACAATCTATACTAACATACCGCTGCCACAAAAATACGCACGCACGCACGCACGCACGCACGCACGCACGCACGCACACACACACACACACACACACACACCAGCCTGTCATCACGTCAAAATATGCTTTCCGTCGTCCTCGTCACTGCTGCTCAAAGCTTTCCCACCACACACATTGGCTGACTGACACATAATGAGCTTTACTTGCTTTGTTATTTGTTTATTTTCTATGAAATAATAACACACATGGAATCATGTAGTAACCAAAAAGTGTTAAATAAATGAAAAAATATTTTAGATTCTTCAAAGTATCCACCCTTCGCCTTGACAACAGCTTTGCACACTCTTGGCATTCTCTCAACCAGTGGTGAGGGGGCTGTGCTTTGGAAAAGTAAGTGTGGTTATAATCTGCCTGGTTGGCCCGGGGGTATCGTCGGACGGGGCCACAGTGTCCCCCGACACCCGCTATTTCAGTCCCCAGTATCTATGCTGCAACAGTCTGTGCCAGGGGGCTAGGGCCAGTCTGTCATTTCTTGGGGTATTTCTCCTGTCTTATTTGGTGTCCTGTGTGATCTTAGGTATGTTCCCTCTAATTCTCCCATCTCTCTCCCTCTCTCGCCAGAGGACCTGAGCCCTAGGACCATGCCGCAGGAATACCTGCCATGACAACTCCTGGCTGTCCCCGTCCATGTCCACCTGGTCGTGCTGCTGATCCAGTTTCTGCTGTTCTGTCTGCGGCTATGGAACCCTGACCTGTGCAGCGGACCTGCTACATTATCCCGGACCTGCTGTTTTCGACCCTCTCTCTCTCTGCCGCTCTCTACTCTCCCTCTCCACAGCTGTCTCAACCTCTGAATGAAAAGCCAACTGATATTTACTCCTGAGGTGCTGACCTGTTGCACCCTCTACAACAGAATAACTCACCATGTTTTGTAAGGGGGCAACTTTGGGTTGAGACAATCATTCAGATGGCCGCACAGATCTTTAATTTGTTGTACTTTTTTTTCTCCAATATTATCAATTGAGAGAAAATTCAGAGCAACAGAGCACATGGGCTATAAGTTTTGATTTGTAATACATTGTAAGGCTGCATGATGTGACTAATGATGATTTGAAAAAAGTAGCTTGAAAAGGCATGAGCTCTGCTTCGTTTTTTTTGCACGCAGGCTGTACACACTTCATCAGTCTCTCATTCTCAATTTGACAAGCACTTAATGCCTTGAATTTCCCAACGGCATTCCCTTTGTGTGGCCGTAATGCACCCTAAAAAAAATCCATGCATTTTGCGGCAAATTGCCATTGTGATCCTTGGCCCGGAGTGCTGCGTTGCACCCTTCTCCCGGAGTGCTGCGTTGCACCCTTCTCCCGGAGTGCTGCGTAGCACCCTTCTCCCGGAGTGCTGCGTAGCACCCTTCTCCCGGAGTGCTGCGTTGCACCCTTCTCCCGGAGTGCTGCGTTGCACCCTTCTCCCGGAGTGCTGCGTAGCACCCTTCTCCCGGAGTGCTGCGTTGCACCCTTCTCCCGGAGTGCTGCGTTGCACCCTTCTCCCGGAGTGCTGCGTTGCACCCTTCTCCCGGAGTGCTGCGTTGCACCCTTCTCCCGGAGTGCTGCGTAGCACCCTTCTCCCGGAGTGCTGCGTTGCACCCTTCTCCCGGAGTGCTGCGTTGCACCCTTCTCCCGGAGTGCTGCGTTGCACCCTTCTCCCGGAGTGCTGCGTTGCACCCTTCTCCCGGAGTGCTGCGTTGCACCCTTCTCCCGGAGTGCTGCGTTGCACCCTTCTCCCGGAGTGCTGCGTTGCACCCTTCTCCCGGAGTGCTGCGTTGCACCCTTCTCCCGGAGTGCTGCGTTGCACCCTTCTCCCGGAGTGCTGCGTTGCACCCTTCTCCCGGAGTGCTGCGTTGCACCCTTCTCCCGGAGTGCTGCGTTGCACCCTTCTCCCGGAGTGCTGCGTTGCACCCTTCTCCCGGAGTGCTGCGTTGCACCCTTCTCCCGGAGTGCTGCGTTGCACCCTTCTCCCGGAGTGCTGTGCAATCCGAAATGCCTCTCACTCACAGGCCCTCTTGTCATGTGATCAGATCTTTCTCACAGGCTACAAGTTAAGACAGACATATTGGGGACGTTAACCGCGTGTCCTTATCCAATTCTGAGGCGCATATTGAAGATATGGGAAGAACTGTCCACAATTCATTTTTCGTCAGCCAACAAGATGGGTAGGCTTAATGAACAGCAAAAGCACTAGCCTATGTCAATCTACTATCCCCCATAGTACAACAGTTGACCTATTCTATTCTGTGCGAGAAATAAATATTCCAAACATAGTCCGAGACAGTTGTGGGATGGGGTAGATCCCACATTAATACAACCACTAGCTGACATAACAGATCAGAACGTTTAGCTTTAAATGCTGATAAACTATTAGGTCATTTCTTCACATTATAAGCGCAGCAATGCGCACACATGGCAGTAAGCTTTAAGCGGCAATGTTCCAATAGCGGGAAAACGCCATTGTCAAAAGTGACTGCAAATGCGATTATGCATGTAATGCTTTTATTATAAAAGGTGCATTTTTATGGTGAAAATTAGATTTTCCCCAAACTTGAAACTCACGGTCTGCTTATGTATCCCAGTTAGGCTCTACACCCCTTGTAAAGCGGATTAACGTGCTTCATTTTAAGAAGTTATTTGGCCACTTCAGTTGTGATACAAACCTTATCAAAGGCCTATAGGCCTATGGACTAGGCTACATGAGGTGTGCAACTATGATTAGAAAAAGTCCCAGGAAAAAAAGGCTATGTTACTTGCCTTATGCTGGGCATCATTCACATGTCTTAATACACTGCTCAAAAAAATAAAGGGAACACTTAAATAACACAATGTAACTCCAAGTCAATCACACTTCTGTGAAATCAAACTGTCCAATTAGGAAGCAACACTGATTGACAATAAATTTCAAATGCTGTTGTGCAAATGGAATAGACAAAAGGTGGAAATTATAGGCAATTAGCAAGACACCCCCCAAAAAGGAGTGATTCTGCAGGTGGTGACAACAGACCACTTCTCAGTTCCTATGCTTCCTGGCTGATGTTTTGGTCACTTTTGAATGCTGGCGGTGCTCTCACTCTAGTGGTACTACAACCCACACAAGTGGCTCAGGTAGTGCAGTTCATCCAGGATGGCACATCAATGCGAGCTGTGGCAAAAAGGTTTGCTGTGTCTGTCAGCGTAGTGTCCAGAGCATGGAGGCGCTACCAGGAGACAGGCCAGTACATCAGGAGACGTGGAGGAGGCCGTAAGTGATAGGCTAATAATCGTCACCCATCAGACTATTCTTGATTTAATATATATATATATATAAAATTTGTTTTGAGACGGGTGCATGATAATGCTCCATTCTAAATCAAAACAAATTTCACACATACATATATATACACATACATATATATATATACATACATATATATACATATATATATATATATATATATATACATACATATATATGTATCTGTGAAATTTGTTTTGATTTAGAATGGAGCATTATCATGCACCCGTCTCAAAAAAAATTCATGTAATTTATGCATTTAAATAGCGAACGGAGGACACTTTTCCTTTTTCTGTGGCGTTTCATGCCAGCCAGGTAGGCTATAGTCCTGTTGTAAAGATAAGCACCGTGCTTAATATTAAGAAAGTCGAGAAATAAATATAGTAGGCTTTGCCTATAGAAAGCTGATCAGTAGCATCAGAGCTTGGAGAAGCCTAATTACCGTGACTAAACGGTCAAAATTTGACAGCCTTCATGACTTGTGACCGCCGGTGTGGCAGTAATATGGTCACCTGTAACGGCCCTAGTCTTCGATAACCCAACTTTTTCTTGTAATTGATTGAATGACAGGAGATCATAGTACAAATGCTAAAAATTCACGATGCCACTTTGGAACCAGGACTTGGAGGTAATGTGGAGTTGTTTCCAAATAGGGTTGACTGGTGATATGCGTTTCTTCTCTTTCATGAATTTATGTTTTTCCCAAATACGAATTGAGAATCATTGGATGTCTTGTGAATATACAATGTCTTTTAAAATCATATGCATTACATGTATGACTCCAAGCAAAAGGATCGTCTGCTGTCTATTGTTTAAGTGAACATCGGTTGTGCAGCCCAATAACACATGTTCATATGACCTAGTCCGAGACCTAGTTGACGCTAGAGGTTCCGTGGCTAAAGCAAATAAATAACTGGACAGAGGGCATCCCTGTCTGGTCCCTCTTTATAACTTAAATGGATCAGAGATTTGTGCATTTGTTTTATACGTGCTTTGGGAAAGATTTCTACAATCGTACCATCCAGGAAATAAATCCCAGATCAAAACCAAACTTTTTTAAAAGACATCCACCAAATATACCCATTTCACCCTATATCAAACGCTGTTTAAATTATCTAATGATACAGCCACTTTTGGAATATTCAAATTCCTGGTATGATGATTTATTTTGAAAAAAAGTCGGTGGAGATTGTCTGAAGCCTACATGTTCCGTATAAACCCTGTTCGATCCAAGTGACTCAACAGTTGTTTAACTATTTCTGTGTGAAAAGCCAAAACCTTAGCAATGATTTCGTAATCCACATTCAAAAGTGATACTGGGCTGAAGGATCCGCAAGACAATGGATCATTATCTTTCTTGTGAAGTAGTGTGATTGTAGTCATTGTTCTCTAGAGCTGCTGTGAGCATTACACTATAGGCAGTAGATCTAGCTGGTCTGTCATTATATAATAGAGACAGTAGATCTAGCTGGTCTGTCATTATATAATAGAGACAGTAGATCTAGCTGGTCTGTCATTATATAATAGAGACAGTAGATCTAGCTGGTCTGTCATTATATAATAGAGACAGTAGATCTAGCTGGTCTGTCATAACCGTTCAACAGTTTGGGGAGACTTAGAAAGGTCCTTGTTTTTGAAAATAAAATCTTTTTTTTTTTTGTACATTTAAAATAACATCAAACTGATCAGAAATACAGTGTAGACATTGTTAATGTTGTAAACGACTATTGTAGCTCGAAAAGGCAGATTTTTTATGGAATATTTACATAGGCGTACAGAGGCCCATTATCAGCAACCATCACTCCTGTGTTCCAATGGCACGTTGTGTTAGCGAAAAGACTGATAGCTAGTTAGCAGCTAGGCTCAAACTAGCAAAGTTTCCTTGAAAACTTGAACACAACCGTGATGCGGTTAGCTCTTGTGGCTAGGACCGCGGATAGCTCCAGTCTTGTAGCTGTTTGTTGATGTTTCCATCTGCCCTGCGACCTGCCTCGTCTGGAACTGCGCTGAGTACCAGCGTTGGGCTACGTTGCTACCATGTCATCCAAAGCCGGTGGGACTAAGAAGAAGACATTGAGTACCAGCGTTGGGCTACGTTGCTACCATGTCATCCAAAGCCGGTGGGACTAAGAAGAAGACATCGAGTACCAGCGTTGGGCTACGTTGCTACCATGTCATCCAAAGCCGGTGGGAGTAAGAAGAAGACATTGAGTACCAGCGTTGGGCTACGTTGCCTCCATGTCATCCAAAGCCGGTGGGACTAAGAAGAAGACATTGAGTACCAGCGTTAGGCTACGTTGCCTCCATGTCATCCAAAGCCGGTGGGACTAAGAAGAAGACAGTGACGGATCGCACAGGTGAAGGATCTTTTAAACCAATAAAAAGGGTTCTACAAGCAGTTGTTACAACAGGAAAAATGATGGACTCAATTAACAAAAGACGATCTGATCTAAGAGCTCCAGGACAATAAGAAAAGTTTGCAGTTCTCCCAAGGAGAGGAGGATGTCCTGAAAGAAACTGCGATTCCTTATTACAGGTGACCCAGGAAAAACAGACTATAGGAGGGACAATTCAGGAGGAATAACATCATTATGGATGGTATACCAGAGTCTCCACATGAGAACTGGGCTGAGTCTGAGGAGAAAGTAAGAAAAAAATGATCACTGAAAAGCTGCAGATTGATCATAAGAAGACTGAGGTGGAGCGCGCCCCACATGTCTGGGAAACCTGTTACCTGCACAGGTGACAGAGCCAGGCTGGTAGTGGTCAAGTTCTTAAAGTTTAAGGACAGGATGACTGTTCTGGAGAGAGCCAAGTGCTTAAGAGGAACCAACATTTTCCTTAAATGCGGACTACTCGGAAGCTGTGCGCCAGAGGCAGAAACAATTTAAGGGTGGTCTCGAGCGGCTAGTTGACAGACCCAGGCCGGTTAGTATCTGTAGGACACACACGCACAAACAGCTTAACAGGTGTGTCAACAGCGGCAGACATTTTCTATGTCCTCACCTCGGTTACCTCTGCGAGAACTGAAGGAAGGGATGTGTAACTATGGATATGGACTTGCCAAGTTAAACAGAAGCATACAAACTCCATATCACTCCTCGGGTCCATTGGGTGGGTCACACACACGCAGACACACACCTCCATATCAAACCATTGGGTTGGGTCACATCCTGGGAGTACGAACAAAGCCGCCACCAAGTCCTAACTAGTCCTGATTTTTTTTTTTAATTCCATCTCCTCCCACGCGGGTTCTTTCCTAGAAAGTATCCCAAATGGCACCCTATTCCCTTTATAGTGCACTACTTATGACCAGAGACATATGTGACCTGGTCAAAAGTAGTGCACTACATAGGAACCCATTTTGTGGACAAATCCCTAGAAGATACAGACTGCCGCCATGACATGATAACACACATTCTGTTTTGCAACTGAATTCCCACCCAGACTGACTGCATTACAGTGTGTTTCTAGGACAACCAACTGAATTCCCACCCTGACTGACTGCATTATAGTGTGTTTCTAGGACAACCAACTGAATTCCCACCCTGACTGACTGCATTATAGTGTGTTTCTAGGACAACCAACTGAATTCCCACCCTGACTGACTGCATTACAGTGTGTTTCTAGGACAACCAACTGAATTCCCACCCTGACTGACTGCATTACAGTGTGTTTCTAGGACAACCAACTGAATTCCCACCCTGACTGACTGCATTACAGTGTGTTTCTAAGACAACCAACTGAATTCCCACCCTGACTGACTGCATTACAGTGTGTTTCTAGGACAACCAACTGAATTCCCACCCTGACTGACTGCATTACAGTGTGTTTCTAGGACAACCAACTGAATTCCCACCCTGACTGACTGCATTACAGTGTGTTTCTAGGACAACCAACTGAATTCCCACCCTGACTGAATGCATTACAGTGTGTTACAGTGGAGCTAGGAACACAAGCATTTAGTTAGATACAACTGCACTGTTGGAGCTAGGAACACAAGCATTTAGTTAGATACTACTGCACTGTTGGAGCTGGGAACACAAGCATTTAGTTAGATACTACTGCACTGTTGGAGCTAGGAACACAAGCATTTCGTTAGATACTACTGCACTGTTGGAGCTAGGAACACAAGCATTTAGTTAGATACTACTGCACTGTTGGAGCTAGGAACACAAGCATTTAGTTAGATATTACTGCACTGTTGGAGCTAGAAACACAAGCATTTAGTTAGATACTACTGCACTGTTGGAGCTAGGAACACAAGCATTTAGTTAGATATTACTGCACTGTTGGAGCTAGGAACACAAGCATTTCGCTACAACTGCAAAAACATCTGCTAAATATGTGACCAAATACAATTTATTTAATTTGAAACCTACACAGCACTGATTGCTGTGGTTGTATCATGAAGATTTTATGATGGCGATTGTGATTGGTTACTGATTGTTATGTGGTTTTATGATGGTGATTGTGATTGGTTACTGATTGTTATGTGGTTTTATGATGGTGATTGTGATTGGTTACTGATTGTTATGTGGTTTTATGATGGTGATTGTGATTGGTTACTGATTGTTATGTGGTTTTATGATGGTGATTGTGATTGGTTACTGATTGTTATGTGGTTTTATGATGGTGATTGTGATTGGTTACTGATTGTTATGTGGTTTTATGATGGTGATTGTGATTGGTTACTGATTGTTATGTGGTTTTATGATGGTGATTGTGATTGGTTACTGATTGTTATGTGGTTTTATGATGGTGATTGTGATTGGTTACTGATTGTTATGTGGTTTTATGATGGTGATTGTGATTGGTTACTGATTGTTAAGTGGTTTTATGATGGTGATTGTGATTGGTTACTGATTGTTAAGTGGTTTTATGATGGTGATTGTGATTGGTTACTGATTGTTAAGTGGTTTTATGATGGTGATTGTGATTGGTTACTGATTGTTAAGTGGTTTTATGATGGTGATTGTGATTGGTTACTGATTGTTAAGTGGTTTTATGATGGTGATTGTGATAGGTTACTGTTATGTGGTTTTATGATGGTGATAGGTTACTGATTGTTAAGTGGTCACGTATTATGACATGTAACAGCTGCTCAGACCTTGAAAGTTACAGCTCTTAGATAGCATCACTGTACTCTTGCGGCGCCAAACAAAAATAAATAAACTTTTGAAGGAGAGCGTCAGTATAGGTCTTCTACAGACCGGGCAGCAGCTGGAACGGTTCTGGATTAACGGACCAACTAAGACTCCACACCTCCAGTCCAGTTGGGTGCACTATGGCGTCCAAAGCTGACATTTACTTTAAAGGGGTTACAGGTGAACCTCTCTTGGGCACGTGAGATGGTAGCGTCCCACCTCTTCAACAGCCAGTGAAACTGCTGGGTGCCAAATTCAAATACAGAAATACTCATTATAAAAATTCCAAAAACAAAACATATTTTACATAGGTTTAAAGATTAACTGCTTGTGAATCCAACCACGGTGTCAGATTTTTAAAAAATGCTTTACGGCGAAAGCATACCTTATGATTATTTGAGAACATAGCCCACTAGACAAATCATTACAAACAGTAGCCAGCCCGGTAGAACAGTTACACAATTTAGAAATAGAGATAAAATTAATCCCTTACCTTTGATGATCTACATATGGTTGCACTCAGCAGACATTAATTTACTCAATAAATGTTCATTTTGTTCAATAAAGTCTCTTTATACCCAAAAACCTTTCTTCAGTAATCCACAGGCTCAAACGCAGTCAAAACAGGAAGACAAAAAAATCCAAATTATATCCGTAAAGTTCATAGAAACATGTCAAACGATGTTTATATTCAAACCTCAGGTTGTTTTTAGCCTCAATAATCGATAATATTTCAACCGGACAATAACGTCGTCAATTTAAAAGGTAAACAAGAATCGCACTCTCTCGGTCTGGCGCGGGAAAAAGCTCTGTGACACGGCAGGGTCCACTCATTCAAACTGCTCTTACTTCTTCATTTTTCAGAATACAAGCCTAAAATAATTTCTGAAGACTGTTGACATCTAGTGGAAGGCATAGAAACTGCAATTTCCTAAGTCAATGAATACTGTATTGGCATTGAATAGAAAACAACAAAATCAACAACAAAACAATACTTCCTGAATGGATTTTTCTCAGGTTTTCACCTGCCAAATCAGTTCTGTTATACTCACAGACAAATCAGTTCTGTTATACTCACAGACACTATTTTAACAGTTTTGGAAACTTTAGAGTGTTTTCTATCCAAATCTACCGGTTATATGCATATCATATATTCTGGGCCGGAGATGCAGGCAGTTTAATTTGGGCACACATTTCATCCGAAATTCTGAATGCTGCCCCCTACCCTAGAGAAGTTTAAAGGACTACCTTTCACACAGATGGGGTTGGCACGTGGCAGCTCTCTCTTGTGTTTGGGCTGTCCTCTCTTGTGAAGGCAGTCTATGTAGAGCCTCACCCGCCCGTCCACAGCATCTCTCACCAGACTAGTGACCTCCTGGAGAGGACAAGATGGTACAAGGAGGGAGCAGGAGACATTATGGTAAAGGTACAACCACAGCGGGTCCACAGCAGTCTCATGAGCAAAGACAGGGAGGAGATATTAAGAGAGAAGTGGGGTGGGGTAGGGTGGTGGTATCTATCTATATTAATACACATCTCAGTGGGGTGGTGATGGTATCTATAGTAATACACATCTATATTAATACACATCTATATTAATACACATCTATACTAATACACATCTATATTAATACACGTCTCAGTGAGGTGGTGATGGTATCTATATTAATACACATCTATATTAATAAACATCTATATTAATACACATCTATATTAATACACATCTCAGTGAGGTGGTGATGGTATCTATATTAATACACATCTATATTAATACACATCTATATTAATACACATCTCAGTGAGGTGGTGATGGTATCTATATTAATACACATCTATATTAATACACATCTATATTAATACACATCTATATTAATACACATCTATATTAATACACATCTCAGTGATGTGATGGTATCTATATTAATACACATCTATATTAATACACGTCTCAATGAGGTGGTGATGGTATCTATATTAATACACATCTATATTAATACACATCTATATTAATACACATCTCAGTGATGTGATGGTATCTATATTAATACACATCTATATTAATACACATCTCAATGAGGTGGTGATGGTATCTATATTAATACACATCTATATTAATACACATCTATATTAATACACATCTATATTAATACACATCTATATTAATACACATCTATATTAATACACATCTCAGTGAGGTGGTGATGGTATCTATATTAATACACATCTATATTAATACACGTCTCAGTGAGGTGGTGATGGTATCTATATTAATACACATCTATATTAATACACATCTATATTAATACACATCTCAGTGATGTGATGGTATCTATATTAATACACATCTATATTAATACACATCTCAATGAGGTGGTGATGGTATCTATATTAATACACATCTATATTAATACACATCTATATTAATACACATCTATATTAATACACATCTATATTAATACACATCTATATTAATACACATCTCAGTGAGGTGGTGATGGTATCTATATTAATACACATCTATATTAATACACATCTATATTAATACACATCTCAGTGATGTGATGGTATCTATATTAATACACATCTATATTAATACACATCTCAGTGAGGTGGTGATGGTATCTATATTAATACACATCTATATTAATACACAACTATATTAATACACAACTATATTAATACACATCTATATTAATACACATCTCAGTGAGGTGGTGATGGTATCTATATTAATACACATCTATATTAATACACATTTATATTAATACACATCTATATTAATACACATCTCAGTGAGGTGGTGATGGTATCTATATTAATACACATCTCAGTGAGGTGGTGATGGTATCTATATTAATACACATCTATATTAATACACGTCTCAGTGAGGTGGTGATGGTATCTATATTAATACACATCTATATTAATACACATCTATATTAATACACAACTATATTAATACACATCTATATTAATACACATCTCAGTGAGGTGGTGATGGTATCTATATTAATACACATCTATATTAATACACATCTCAGTGAGGTGGTGATGGTATCTATATTAATACACATCTATATTAATACACATCTATATTAATACACATCTATATTAATACACATCTCAGTGAGGTGGTGATGGTATCTATATTAATACACATCTATATTAATACACATCTATATTAATACACAACTATATTAATACACATCTATATTAATACACGTCTCAGTGAGGTGGTGATGGTATCTATATTAATACACATCTATATTAATACACATCTATATTAATACACAACTATATTAATACACATCTATATTAATACACATCTCAGTGAGGTGGTGATGGTATCTATATTAAAACACATCTATATTAATACACATCTATATTAATACACATCTCGGTGAGGTGGTGATGGTATCTATATTAATACACATCTATATTAATAAACATCTATATTAATACACATCTATATTAATACACATCTCAGTGAGATGGTGATGGTATCTATATTAATACACATCTATATTAATACACATCTATATTAATACACATCTATATTAATACACATCTCAGTGAGGTGGTGATGGTATCTATATTAATACACATCTATATTAATACACATCTATATTAATACACATCTATATTAATACACATCTATATTAATACACAACTATATTAATACACATCTATATTAATACACATCTCAGTGAGGTGGTGATGGTATCTATATTAATACACATCTATATTAATACACATCTCAGTGAGGTGGTGATGGTATCTATATTAATACACATCTATATTAATACACATCTATATTAATACACATCTATATTAATACACATCTCAGTGAGGTGGTGATGGTATCTATATTAATACACATCTATATTAATACACATCTATATTAATACACAACTATATTAATACACATCTATATTAATACACGTCTCAGTGAGGTGGTGATGGTATCTATATTAATACACATCTATATTAATACACATCTATATTAATACACAACTATATTAATACACATCTATATTAATACACATCTCAGTGAGGTGGTGATGGTATCTATATTAAAACACATCTATATTAATACACATCTATATTAATACACATCTCGGTGAGGTGGTGATGGTATCTATATTAATACACATCTATATTAATAAACATCTATATTAATACACATCTATATTAATACACATCTCAGTGAGATGGTGATGGTATCTATATTAATACACATCTATATTAATACACATCTATATTAATACACATCTATATTAATACACATCTCAGTGAGGTGGTGATGGTATCTATATTAATACACATCTATATTAATACACATCTATATTAATACACATCTATATTAATACACATCTATATTAATACACATCTATATTAATACACATCTCAGTGAGGTGGTGATGGTATCTATATTAATACACATCTATATTAATACACATCTATATTAATACACAACTATATTAATACACAACTATATTAATACACATCTCAGTGAGGTGGTGATGGTATCTATATTAATACACATCTATATTAATACACATCTATATTAATACACATCTCGGTGAGGTGGTGATGGTATCTATATTAATACACATCTATATTAATACACATCTCAGTGAGGTGGTGATGGTATCTATATTAATACACATCTATATTAATACACATCCCAGTGAGGTGGTGATGGTATCTATATTAATACACATCTATATTAATACACATCTATATTAATACACATCTATATTAATACACATCTATATTAATACACATCTATATTAATACACATCTCGGTGAGGTGGTGATGGTATCTATATTAATACACATCTATATTAATACACATCTCAGTGAGGTGGTGATGGTATCTATATTAATACACATCTATATTAATACACATCTATATTAATACACATCTCGGTGAGGTGGTGATGGTATCTATATTAATACACATCTATATTAATACACATCTCGGTGAGGTGGTGATGGTATCTATATTAATACACATCTATATTAATACACTTCTCAGTGAGGTGGTGATGGTATCTATATTAATACACATCTATATTAATACACATCTATATTAATACACATCTATATTAATACACATCTATATTAATACACGTCTCAGTGAGGTGGTGATGGTATCTATATTAATACACATCTATATTAATACACATCTATATTAATACACATCTCAGTGATGTGATGGTATCTATATTAATACACATCTATATTAATACACATCTCAGTGAGGTGGTGATGCTATCTATATTAATACACATCTATATTAATACACATCTATATTAATACACATCTATATTAATACACATCTCAGTGAGGTGGTGGTGATATCTATATTAATACACATCTATATTAATACACATCTATATGAATACACATCTCGGTGAGGTGGTGATGGTATCTATATTAATACACATCTATATTAATAAACATCTCAGTGAGGTGGTGATGGTATCTATATTAATACACATCTATATTAATACACAACTATATTAATACACATCTATATTAATACACGTCTCAGTGAGGTGGTGATGGTATCTATATTAATACACATCTATATTAATACACATCTCAGTGAGGTGGTGATGGTGTCTATATTAATACACAACTATATTAATACACAACTATATTAATACACATCTATATTAATACACATCTCAGTGGGGTGGCGATGGTATCTATATTAATACACATCTATATTAATACACATCTATATTAATACACATCTCAGTGGGGTGGTGATGGTATCTATATTAATACACATCTATATTAATACACATCTATATTAATACACATCTCAGTGAGGTGGTGATGGTATCTATATTAATACACATCTATATTAATACACATCTATATTAATACACATCTATATTAATGCACATCTATATTAATACACATCTCAGTGAGGTGGTGATGGTATCTATATTAATACACATCTATATTAATACACAACTATATTAATACACATCTATATTAATACACGTCTCAGTGAGGTGGTGATGGTATCTATATTAATACACATCTATATTAATACACATCTATATTAATACACATCTATATTAATACACATCTCAGTGAGGTGGTGATGGTATCTATATTAATACACATCTATATTAATACACATCTATATTAATACACAACTATATTAATACACATCTCAGTGAGGTGGTGATGGTATCTATATTAATACACATCTATATTAATACACAACTATATTAATACACATCTATATTAATACACGTCTCAGTGAGGTGGTGGTGGTATCTATATTAATACACAACTATATTAATACACATCTATATTAATACACATCTATATTAATACACATCTCAGTGAGGTGGTGATGGTATCTATATTAATACACATCTATATTAATACACATCTCAGTGAGGTGGTGATGGTATCTATATTAATACACATCTATATTAATACACATCTATATTAATACACATCTCAGTGAGGTGGTGATGGTATCTATATTAATACACATCTATATTAATACACATCTATATTAATACACATCTATATTAATACACATCTATATTAATACACGTCTATATTAATACACATCTCAGTGAGGTGGTGATGGTATCTATATTAATACACATCTATATTAATACACATCTATATTGATACACATCTATATTAATACACATCTATATTAATACACATCTCAGTGAGGTGGTGATGGTATCTATATTAATACACATCTATATTAATACACATCTATATTAATACACATCTCAGTGAGATGGTGATGGTATCTATATTAATACACATCTATATTAATAAACATCTCGGTGAGGTGGTGATGGTATCTATATTAATACACATCTATATTAATACACATCTCAGTGAGGTGGTGATGGTATCTATATTAATACACATCTATATTAATACACAACTATATTAATACACATCTATATTAATACACATCTATATTAATACACATCTATATTAATACACATCTATATTAATACACATCTATATTAATACACATCTATATTAATACACATCTATATTAATACACATCTATATTAATACACATCTCAGTGAGGTGGTGATGGTATCTATATTAATACACATCTATATTAATACACATCTATATTAATTAACTTTTTGTTATTGTTGATGTCGATGGTATTGGCATTTTTATACTGATACCTGTTATTTTTGTACCCTTCTTATTTTTTCTAATAAATGAAAGGTTGTTGTGAAAGTTTCCTCCTTCCAACCCTCACCTCCCCCAAGATCAAACACACACACACACACACACACACACACACACACACACCTTGTTTCCCATACCTCGATGTGCTCCGTAGTGAACCAGCTGGTTTCCTGTGGTGCTCCGCGGCCCAGAGGCCCAATGATCTGGAGATCCAACAGCACAGCATAGCTCCCACACTGTAACACATAGCAACAGGTTGCTGAGAGGCTCCCACACTGTAACACATAGCAACAGGTTGCTGAGAGGCTCCCACACTGTAACACATAGCAACAGGTTGCTGAGAGGCTCCCACACTGTAACACATAGCAACAGGTTGCTGAGAGGCTCCCACACTGTAACACATAGCAACAGGTTGCTGAGAGGCTCCCACACTGTAACACATAGCAACAGGTTGCTGAGAGGCTCCCACACTGTAACACATAGCAACAGGTTGTTGAGAGGCTCCCACACTGTAACACATAGCAACAGGTTGCTGAGAGGCTCCCACACTGTAACACATAGCAACAGGTTGTTGAGAGGCTCCCACACTGTAACACATAGCAACAGGTTGCTGAGAGGCTCCCACACTGTAACACATAGCAACAGGTTGCTGAGAGGCTCCCACACTGTAACACATAGCAACAGGTTGCTGAGAGGCTCCAACACTGTAACACACACCAGGTTGCTGAGAGGCTCCCACACTGTAACACATAGCAACAGGTTGCTGAGAGGCTCCCACACTGTAACACATAGCAACAGGTTGCTGAGAGGCTCCCACACTGTAACACATAGCAACAGGTTGCTGAGAGGCTCCCACACTGTAACACATAGCAACAGGTTGCTGAGAGGCTCCCACACTGTAACACATAGCAACAGGTTGCTGAGAGGCTCCCACACTGTAACACATAGCAACAGGTTGCTGAGAGGCTCCCACACTGTAACACATAGCAACAGGTTGCTGAGAGGCTCCCACACTGTAACACATAGCAACAGGTTGTTGAGAGGCTCCCACACTGTAACACATAGCAACAGGTTGCTGAGAGGCTCCCACACTGTAACACATAGCAACAGGTTGTTGAGAGGCTCCCACACTGTAACACATAGCAACAGGTTGCTGAGAGGCTCCCACACTGTAACACATAGCAACAGGTTGCTGAGAGGCTCCCACACTGTAACACATAGCAACAGGTTGCTGAGAGGCTCCAACACTGTAACACACACCAGGTTGCTGAGAGGCTCCCACACTGTAACACATAGCAACAGGTTGCTGAGAGGCTCCCACACTGTAACACATAGCAACAGGTTGCTGAGAGGCTCCCACACTGTAACACATAGCAACAGGTTGCTGAGAGGCTCCCACACTGTAACACATAGCAACAGGTTGCTGAGAGGCTCCCACACTGTAACACATAGCAACAGGTTGCTGAGAGGCTCCCACACTGTAACACATAGCAACAGGTTGCTGAGAGGCTCCCACACTGTAACACATAGCAACAGGTTGCTGAGAGGCTCCCACACTGTAACACATAGCAACATGTTGCTGAGAAGCTCCCACACTGTAACACATAGCAACAGGTTGCTGAGAGGCTCCCACACTGTAACACATAGCAACAGGTTGCTGAGAGGCTCCCACACTGTAACACATAGCAACAGGTTGCTGAGAGGCTCCCACCCTGTAACACATAGCAACAGGTTGCTGAGAGGCTCCCACACTGTAACACATAGCAACAGGTTGCTGAGAGGCTCCCACACAAACACATAGCAATAGGTTGCTGAGAGGCTCCCACACTGTAACACACACACACCAGGTTGCTGAGAGGCTCCCACACTGTAACACATAGCAACAGGTTGCTGAGAGGCTCCCACACTGTAACACACAACATGTTGCTGAGAGGCTCCCACACTGTAACACATAGCAACAGGTTGCTGAGAGGCTCCCACACTGTAACACATAGCAACAGGTTGCTGAGAGGCTCCCACACTGTAACACATAGCAACAGGTTGCTGAGAGGCTCCCACACTGTAACACATAGCAACAGGTTGCTGAGAGGCTCCCACACTGTAACACATAGCAACAGGTTGCTGAGAGGCTCCCACACTGTAACACATAGCAACAGGTTGCTGAGAGGCTCCCACACTGTAACACATAGCAACAGGTTGCTGAGAGGCTCCCACACTGTAACACATAGCAACAGGTTGCTGAGAGGCTCCCACACTGTAACACATAGCAACAGGTTGCTGAGAGGCTCCCACACTGTAACACATAGCAACAGGTTGCTGAGAGGCTCCCACACTGTAACATAGCAACAGGTTGCTGAGAGGCTCCCACACTGTAACACATAGCAACAGGTTGCTGAGAGGCTCCCACACTGTAACACATAGCAACAGGTTGCTGAGAGGCTCCAACACTGTAACACATAGCAACAGGTTGCTGAGAGGCTCCCACACTGTAACACATAGCAACAGGTTGCTGAGAGGCTCCCACACTGTAACACATAGCAACAGGTTGCTGAGAGGCTCCAACACTGTAACACATAGCAACAGGTTGCTGAGAGGCTCCCACACTGTAACACATAGCAACAGGTTGCTGAGAGGCTCCCACACTGTAACACATAGCAACAGGTTGCTGAGAGGCTCCCACACTAACACATAGCAACAGGTTGCTGAGAGGCTCCCACACTAACACATAGCAACAGGTTGCTGAGAGGCTCCCACACTGTAACACATAGCAACAGGTTGCTGAGAGGCTCCCACACTGTAACACATAGCAACAGGTTGCTGAGAGGCTCCCACACTGTAACACATAGCAACAGGTTGCTGAGAGGCTCCCACACTGTAACACATAGCAACAGGTTGCTGAGAGGCTCCCACACTGTAACATAGCAACAGGTTGCTGAGAGGCTCCCACACTGTAACACATAGCAACAGGTTGCTGAGAGGCTCCCACACTGTAACACATAGCAACAGGTTGCTGAGAGGCTCCCACACTGTAACACATAGCAACAGGTTGCTGAGAGGCTCCCACACTGTAACACATAGCAACAGGTTGCTGAGAGGCTCCCACACTGTAACACATAGCAACAGGTTGCTGAGAGGCTCCCACACTGTAACACATAGCAACAGGTTGCTGAGAGGCTCCCACACTGTAACACATAGCAACAGGTTGCTGAGAGGCTCCCACACTAACACATTGCAACAGGTTGCTGAGAGGCTCCCACACTAACACATTGCAACAGGTTGCTGAGAGGCTCCCACACTGTAACACATAGCAACAGGTTGCTGAGAGGCTCCCACACTGTAACACATAGCAACAGGTTGCTGAGAGGCTCCCACACTGTAACACATAGCAACAGGTTGCTGAGAGGCTCCCACACTGTAACACATAGCAACAGGTTGCTGAGAGGCTCCCACACTGTAACACATAGCAACAGGTTGCTGAGAGGCTCCCACACTGTAACACATAGCAACAGGTTGCTGAGAGGCTCCCACACTGTAACACATAGCAACAGGTTGCTGAGAGGCTCCCACACTGTAACACATAGCAACAGGTTGCTGAGAGGCTCCCACACTGTAACACATAACAGGTTGCTGAGAGGCTCCCACACTGTAACACACACACCATGTTGCTGAGAGGCTCCCACACTGTAACACATAGCAACAGGTTGCTGAGAGGCTCCCACACTGTAACACATAGCAACAGGTTGCTTAGAGGCTCCCACACTGTAACACACACCAAGGTGCTGAGAGGCTCCCACACTAACACACACACACACAACATGTTGCTTAGAGGCTCCCACACTGTAACACATAGCAACAGGCTGCTTAGAGGCTCCCACACTGTAACACACAACATGTTGCTTAGAGGCTCCCACACTGTAACACACAACATGTTGCTTAGAGGCTCCCACACTGTAACATACAACATGTTGCTGAGAGGCTCCCACACTGTAACACACATGTTGCTGAGAGGCTCCCACACTGTAACACATAGCAACATGTTGCTGAGAGGCTCCCACACTGTAACACATAGCAACATGTTGCTGAGAGGCTCCCACACTGTAACACATAACATGTTGCTGAGAGGCTCCCACACTGTAACACACAACATGTTGCTGAGAGGCTCCCACACTGTAACACACACACACAACATGTTGCTTAGAGGCTCCCACACTGTAACACATAGCAACAGGTTGCTGAGAGGCTCCCACACTGTAACACATAGCAACATGTTGCTGAGAGGCTCCCACACTGTAACACACACCAAGTTGCTGAGAGGCTCCCACACTGTAACACACACACACAACATGTTGCTGAGAGGCTCCCACACTGTAACACACAACATGTTGCTGATAGGCTCCCACACTGTAACACACAACAGGTTGCTGAGAGGCTCCCACACTGTAACACACAACATGTTGCTTAGAGGCTCCCACACTGTAACACACAACATGTTGCTGAGAGGCTCCCACACTGTAACACACAACAGGTTGCTTAGAGGCTCCCACACTGTAACACACAACATGTTGCTTAGAGGCTCCCACACTAACACATAACATGTTGCTGAGAGGCTCCCACACTGTAACACACAACATGTTGCTGAGAGGCTCCCACACTGTAACACACAACATGTTGCTGAGAGGCTCCCACACTGTAACACACAACATGTTGCTGAGAGGCTCCCACACTGTAACACACAACAGGTTGCTGAGAGGCTCCCACACTGTAACACACAACATGTTGCTTAGAGGCTCCCACACGGTAACACACACCATGTTGCTGAGAGGCACACCTCCTCCCCTAACGTCAGCCCTCCTCCCCTAACGTCAGCCCTCCTCCCCTAACGTCAGCCCTCCTCCCCTAACGTCAGCCCTCCTCCCCTAACGTCAGCCCTCCTCCCCTAACGTCAGCCCTCCTCCCCTAACGTCAGCCCTCCTCCCCTAACGTCAGCCCTCCTCCCCTAACGTCAGCCCTCCTCCCCTAACGTCAGCCCTCCTCCCCTAACGTCAGCCCTCCTCCCCTAACGTCAGCCCTCCTCCCCTAACGTCAGCCCTCCTCCCCTAACGTCAGCCCTCCTCCCCTATCGTCAGCCCTCCTCCCCTAACGTCAGCCCTCCTCCCCTAACGTCAGCCCTCCTCCCCTAACGTCAGCCCTCCTCCCCTAACGTCAGCCCTCCTCCCCTAACGTCAGCCCTCCTCCCCTAACGTCAGCCCTCCTCCCCTAACGTCAGCCCTCCTCCCCTAACGTCAGCCCTCCTCCCCTAACGTCAGCCCTCCTCCCCTATCGTCAGCCCTCCTCCCCTAACGTCAGCCCTCCTCCCCTAACGTCAGCCCTCCTCCCCTAACGTCAGCCCTCCTCCCCTAACGTCAGCCCTCCTCCCCTAACGTCAGCCCTCCTCCCCTAACGTCAGCCCTCCTCCCCTAACGTCAGCCCTCCTCCCCTAACGTCAGCCCTCCTCCCCTAACGTCAGCCCTCCTCCCCTAACGTCAGCCCTCCTCCCCTAACGTCAGCCCTCCTCCCCTAACGTCAGCCCTCCTCCCCTAACGTCAGCCCTCCTCCCCTAACGTCAGCCCTCCTCCCCTAACGTCAGCCCTCCTCCCCTAACGTCAGCCCTCCTCCCCTAACGTCAGCCCTCCTCCCCTAACGTCAGCCCTCCTCCCCTAACGTCAGCCCTCCTCCCCTAACGTCAGCCCTCCTCCCCTAACGTCAGCCCTCCTCCCCTAACGTCAGCCCTCCTCCCCTAACGTCAGCCCTCCTCCCCTAACGTCAGCCCTCCTCCCCTAACGTCAGCCCTCCTCCCCTAACGTCAGCCCTCCTCCCCTAACGTCAGCCCTCCTCCCCTAACGTCAGCCCTCCTCCCCTAACGTCAGCCCTCCTCCCCTAACGTCAGCCCTCCTCCCCTAACGTCAGCCCTCCTCCCCTAACGTCAGCCCTCCTCCCCTAACGTCAGCCCTCCTCCCCTAACGTCAGCCCTCCTCCCCTAACGTCAGCCCTCCTCCCCTAACGTCAGCCCTCCTCCCCTAACGTCAGCCCTCCTCCCCTAACGTCAGCCCTCCTCCCCTAACGTCAGCCCTCCTCCCCTAACGTCAGCCCTCCTCCCCTAACGTCAGCCCTCCTCCCCTAACGTCAGCCCTCCTCCCCTAACGTCAGCCCTCCTCCCCTAACGTCAGCCCTCCTCCCCTAACGTCAGCCCTCCTCCCCTAACGTCAGCCCTCCTCCCCTAACGTCAGCCCTCCTCCCCTAACGTCAGCCCTCCTCCCCTAACGTCAGCCCTCCTCCCCTAACGTCAGCCCTCCTCCCCTAACGTCAGCCCTCCTCCCCTAACGTCAGCCCTCCTCCCCTAACGTCAGCCCTCCTCCCTTAACGTCAGCCCTCCTCCCTTAACGTCAGCCCTCCTCCCTTAACGTCAGCCCTCCTCCCTTAACGTCAGCCCTCCTCCCTTAACGTCAGCCCTCCTCCCTTAACGTCAGCCCTCCTCCCTTAACGTCAGCCCTCCTCCCTTAACGTCAGCCCTCCTCCCTTAACGTCAGCCCTCCTCCCTTAACGTCAGCCCTCCTCCCTTAACGTCAGCCCTCCTCCCTTAACGTCAGCCCTCCTCCCTTAACGTCAGCCCTCCTCCCTTAACGTCAGCCCTCCTCCCTTAACGTCAGCCCTCCTCCCTTAACGTCAGCCCTCCTCCCTTAACGTCAGCCCTCCTCCCTTAACGTCAGCCCTCCTCCCTTAACGTCAGCCCTCCTCCCTTAACGTCAGCCCTCCTCCCTTAACGTCAGCCCTCCTCCCTTAACGTCAGCCCTCCTCCCTTAACGTCAGCCCTCCTCCCTTAACGTCAGCCCTCCTCCCTTAACGTCAGCCCTCCTCCCTTAACGTCAGCCCTCCTCCCTTAACGTCAGCCCTCCTCCCTTAACGTCAGCCCTCCTCCCTTAACGTCAGCCCTCCTCCCTTAACGTCAGCCCTCCTCCCTTAACGTCAGCCCTCCTCCCTTAACGTCAGCCCTCCTCCCTTAACGTCAGCCCTCCTCCCTTAACGTCAGCCCTCCTCCCTTAACGTCAGCCCTCCTCCCTTAACGTCAGCCCTCCTCCCTTAACGTCAGCCCTCCTCCCTTAACGTCAGCCCTCCTCCCTTAACGTCAGCCCTCCTCCCTTAACGTCAGCCCTCCTCCCTTAACGTCAGCCCTCCTCCCTTAACGTCAGCCCTCCTCCCTTAACGTCAGCCCTCCTCCCTTAACGTCAGCCCTCCTCCCTTAACGTCAGCCCTCCTCCCTTAACGTCAGCCCTCCTCCCTTAACGTCAGCCCTCCTCCCTTAACGTCAGCCCTCCTCCCTTAACGTCAGCCCTCCTCCCTTAACGTCAGCCCTCCTCCCTTAACGTCAGCCCTCCTCCCTTAACGTCAGCCCTCCTCCCTTAACGTCAGCCCTCCTCCCTTAACGTCAGCCCTCCTCCCTTAACGTCAGCCCTCCTCCCTTAACGTCAGCCCTCCTCCCTTAACGTCAGCCCTCCTCCCTTAACGTCAGCCCTCCTCCCTTATCGTCAGCCCTCCTCCCTTATCGTCAGCCCTCCTCCCCTATCGTCAGCCCTCCTCCCCTATCGTCAGCCCTCCTCCCCTATCGTCAGCCCTCCTCCCTTAACGTCAGCCCTCCTCCCCTAACGTCAGCCCTCCTCCCCTAACGTCAGCCCTCCTCCCCTAACGTCAGCCCTCCTCCCCTAACGTCAGCCCTCCTCCCCTATCGTCAGCCCTCCTCCCCTATCGTCAGCCCTCCTCCCCTAACGTCAGCCCTCCTCCCCTAACGTCAGCCCTCCTCCCCTAACGTCAGCCCTCCTCCCCTAACGTCAGCCATCCTCCCCTAACGTCAGCCCTCCTCCCCTAACGTCAGCCCTCCTCCCTTAAAATAAAATGGGAGAAGACTAGTATTTTGTAGTTGAATTCCTCATTGTACAGTATATAATAATATATCACTATGTTTCCAATAAATGTCAAGAATGTTATTGTTTCCCTTCAATGAAATGCATTCAAAACTACTTTCTGCACATTTCTGCTACTTTCTTAGGCTACACAAATGCTATCGCTTGCAAAATAAATTATGTTTACACCTATGCAGTACCTTTGGCAATAAAAATAATAAATAAACCTCTACTTTAATAGAGAACACAATTATAACAGGTGTGTTGTAATTAAAAAATGTGTGGTGTCCAATGATTCAATTTAGACTTTCTGCATTGTGAAGAGAGAAAACCCAGATATTCTCAACATCTCTATAACCCATCTCTGTAGCCATCTCTTTCTCTCCAGCCACCTCTCTAGTCATCTAAAAATCTCCCTAGAAGCTCGACCCATCTCTCTCGAAAGTAGACCATCTCCCTAGAAGCTCGACCCATCTCCCTAGAAGCTCGACCCATCTCCCTAGAAGCTCGACCCATCTCCCTAGAAGCTCGACCCATCTCCCTAGAAGCTCGACCCATCTCCCTAGAAGCTCGACCCATCTCCCTAGAAGCTCGACCCATCTCTCTAGAAGCTCGACCCATCTCTCTAGAAGCTCGACCCATCTCTCTAGAAGCTCGACCCATCTCTCTAGAAGCTCGACCCATCTCTCTAGAAGCTCGACCCATCTCTCTAGAAGCTCGACCCATCTCTCTAGAAACTAGACCATCTTTCTAGAAACCTCAGTAGAAACTAGACCATCTCTCTAGAAACTAGACCATCTCTCTAGAAACTAGACCATCTCTCTAGAAACTCGACCCATCTCCCTAGAAACTCGACCCATCTCTCTAGAAACTCGACCCACCTCTCTAGAAACTCGACCCACCTCTCTAGAAACTCGACCCACCTCTAGAAACTCGACCCACCTCTCTAGAAACTCGACCATCTCCCTAGAAACTCGACCATCTCCCTAGAAACTCGACCATCTCTCTAGAAACTAGACCATCTCTCTAGAACACAGGTGTCAAACTCATTCCACGGAGGGCCGAGTGTCTGCGGGTTTTCGCTCCTCCCTTGTACTTGATTGATGAATTAACATCACTAATTAGTTAGGAACTCCCCACACCTGGTTGTCTAGGGCTTTATTGAAAGGAAAAAACAAAAACCTGCAGACACTAGGCCCTCCGTGGAATGAGTTTGACACCCCTGCTCTAGAAGCTCGACCCATCTCTCTAGAAACTAGACCATCTTTCTAGAAACCTCAGTAGAAACTAGACCATCTCTCTAGAAACTAGACCATCTCTCTAGAAACTAGACCATCTCTCTAGAAACTAGACCATCTCTCTAGAAACTCGACCCATCTCTCTAGAAACTCGACCCATCTCTCTAGAAACTCGACCCATCTCCCTAGAAACTCGACCCATCTCTCTAGAAACTCGACCCATCTCCCTAGAAACTCGACCCATCTCCCTAGAAGCTCGACCCATCTCCCTAGAAGCTCGACCCATCTCTCTAGAAGCTCGACCCATCTCTCTAGAAGCTCGACCCATCTCTCTAGAAGCTCGACCCATCTCTCTAGAAGCTCGACCCATCTCTCTAGAAGCTCGACCCATCTCTCTAGAAGCTCGACCCATCTCTCTAGAAGCTCGACCCATCTCTCTAGCCATCTCTAGAAACTAGACCATCTCTCTAGAAGCTCGACCCATCTCCCTAGAAGCTCGACCCATCTCCCTAGAAGCTCGACCCATCTCTCTAGAAGCTCGACCCATCTCTCTAGAAACTAGACCATCTTTCTAGAAACCTCAGTAGAAACTAGACCATCTCTCTAGAAACTAGACCATCTCTCTAGAAACTAGACCATCTCTCTAGAAACTCGACCCATCTCTCTAGAAACTCGACCCATCTCTCTAGAAACTCGACCCATCTCTCTAGAAACTCGACCCATCTCTCTAGAAACTCGACCCATCTCTCTAGAAACTCGACCCATCTCTCTAGAAACTCGACCCATCTCTCTAGAAACTCGACCCATCTCCCTAGAAGCTCGACCCATCTCTCTAGCCATCTCCCTAGACGCTCGACCCGTCTCTCTAGAAGCTCGACCCGTCTCCCTAGAAACTCGACCCGTCTCCCTAGAAACTCGACCCGTCTCCCTAGAAACTCGACCCGTCTCCCTAGAAACTCGACCCGTCTCCCTAGAAACTCGACCCGTCTCTCTAGAAACTCGACCCGTCTCTCTAGAAACTCGACCCGTCTCCCTAGAAACTCGGCCCGTCTCCCTAGAAACTCGGCCCGTCTCCCTAGAAACTCGGCCCGTCTCCCTAGAAACTCGGCCCGTCTCCCTAGAAACTCGGCCCGTCTCCCTAGAAACTCGGCCCGTCTCCCTAGAAACTCGGCCCGTCTCCCTAGAAACTCGGCCCGTCTCCCTAGAAACTCGGCCCGTCTCCCTAGAAACTCGGCCCGTCTCCCTAGAAACTCGGCCCGTCTCCATAGAAACTCGACCATCTTTCTAGAAACCTCAGTAGAAACTAGACCATCTCTCTAGAAACTAAACCATCTCTCTAGAAACTAAACCATCTCTCTAGAAACTCGACCCATCTTCCTAGCCACCTCTCTAGAAACTCGCTCCGTCTCTCGAGCCGTCTCCTTAGAAACTCGACCCGTCTCCCTAGAAACTCGGCCCGTCTCCCTAGAAACTCGACCCGTCTCCATAGAAACTCGACCCGTCTCCATAGAAACTCGACCCGTCTCCCTAGAAACTCGACCCGTCTCCCTAGAAACTCGACCATCTTTCTAGAAACCTCAGTAGAAACTAGACCATCTCTCTAGAAACTAGACCATCTCCCTAGAAGCTCGACCCATCTCTCTAGAAGCTCGACCCATCTCTCTAGCCATCTCTCTAGAAACTCGACCCATCTCTCTAGAAACTCGACCCATCTCTCTAGAAACTCGACCCATCTCTCTAGAAACTCGACCCATCTCTCTAGAAACACGACCCATCTCTCTAGAAACACGACCCATCTCTCTAGAAACACGACCCATCTCTCTAGAAACTCGACCCATCTCTCTAGAAACTCGACCCATCTCTCTAGAAACTCGACCCATCTCTCTAGAAACTCGACCCATCTCCCTAGAAGCTCGACCCATCTCTCTAGCCATCTCTCTAGACGCTCGACCCGTCTCCCTAGAAGCTCGACCCGTCTCTCTAGAAACTCGACCCGTCTCTCTAGAAACTCGACCCGTCTCTCTAGAAACTCGACCCGTCTCTCTAGAAACTCGGCCCGTCTCTCTAGAAACTCGGCCCGTCTCCCCAGAAACTCGGCCCGTCTCCCCAGAAACTCGGCCCGTCTCCCCAGAAACTCGGCCCGTCTCCCCAGAAACTCGGCCCGTCTCCCCAGAAACTCGGCCCGTCTCCCCAGAAACACGGCCCGTCACCCTAGAAACTCGGCCCGTCTCCCTAGAAACTCGGCCCGTCTCCCTAGAAACTCGGCCCGTCTCCCTAGAAACTCGGCCCGTCTCCCTAGAAACTCGGCCCGTCTCCCTAGAAACTCGGCCCGTCTCCCTAGAAACTCGGCCCGTCTCCCTAGAAACTCGGCCCGTCTCCCTAGAAACTCGGCCCGTCTCCCTAGAAACTCGGCCCGTCTCCCTAGAAACTCGACCCGTCTCCCTAGAAACTCGACCCGTCTCCCTAGAAACTCGACCCGTCTCCATAGAAACTCGACCCGTCTCCCTAGAAACTCGACCATCTTTCTAGAAACCTCAGTAGAAACTAGACCATCTCTCTAGAAACTAAACCATCTCTCTAGAAACTAAACCATCTCTCTAGAAACTAAACCATCTCTCTAGAAACTAAACCATCTCTCTAGAAACTCGACCCATCTTCCTAGCCACCTCTCTAGAAACTCGCTCCGTCTCTCGAGCCGTCTCCTTAGAAACTCGACCCGTCTCCCTAGAAACTCGACCCGTCTCCCTAGAAACTCGACCCGTCTCCCTAGAAACCTCAGAAGAAACTAGACCATCTCTCTAGAAACTAGACCATCAATCTAGAAACCTCAGTAAAAACTAGACCATCTCTCTAGAAACTAGACCATCTTTCTAGAAACCTCAGTAGAAACTAGACCATCTCTCTAGAAACTAGACCATCTCTCTAGAAACTAGACCATCTCTAGAAACTAGACCATCTCTCTAGAAACTAGACCATCTCTCTAGAAACCTCAGTAGAAACTAGACCATCTCTCTAGAAGCTCGACCAATCTCTCTAGAAGCTCGACCCATCTCTCAAGCCATCTCTCTAGAAACTAGACCCATCTCCCTAGAAACTCGACCCATCTCCCCAGAAGCTCGACCCATCTCCCCAGAAGCTCGACCCATCTCCCTAGAAGCTCGACCCATCTCTCTAGCCATCTCCCTAGAAACTCGACCATCTCTCTAGAAGCTCGACCCATCTCCCTAGAAACTAGACCATCTCCCTAGAAACTAGACCATCTCCCTAGAAACTAGACCATCTCCCTAGAAACTAGACCATCTCCCTAGAAACTAGACCATCTCCCTAGAAACTAGACCATCTCCCGAGAAACTAGACCATCTCCCTAGAAACTAGACCATCTCCCTAGAAACTAGACCATCTCCCTAGAAACTAGACCATCTCCCTAGAAACTCAACCCATCTCCCTAGAAACTAGACCCATCTCCCTAGAAACTAGACCCATCTTCCTAGAAACTAGACCCATCTTCCTAGAAACTCGACCCATCTCTCTAGAAACTAGACCCGTCTCTCTAGAAACTCGACCCGTCTCTCTAGAAACTCGCTCCGTCTCCCTAGCCACCTCTCTAGAAACTCGACCCGTCTCCCTAGAAACTCGACCCGTCTCCCTAGAAACTCGGCCCGTCTCCCTAGAAACTCGGCCCGTCTCCCTAGAAACTCGGCCCGTCTCCCTAGAAACTCGGCCCGTCTCCCTAGAAACTCGGCCCGTCTCCCTAGAAACTCGACCCGTCTCCCTAGAAACTCGACCCGTCTCCCTAGAAACTCGACCCGTCTCCCTAGAAACTCGACCCGTCTCCCTAGAAACTCGGCCCGTCTCCCTAGAAACTCGGCCCGTCTCCCTAGAAACTCGGCCCGTCTCCCTAGAAACTCGGCCCGTCTCCCTAGAAACTCGGCCCGTCTCCCTAGAAACTCGGCCCGTCTCCCTAGAAACTCGACCCGTCTCCCTAGAAACTCGACCCGTCTCCCTAGAAACTCGACCCGTCTCCCTAGAAACTCGACCATCTTTCTAGAAACCTCAGTAGAAACTAGACCATCTCTCTAGAAACTAAACCATCTCTAGAAACTCGCTCCGTCTCTCGAGCCGCCTCCCTAGAAACTCGGCCCGTCTCCCTAGAAACTCGGCCCGTCTCCCTAGAAACTCGGCCCGTCTCCCTAGAAACTCGGCCCGTCTCCCTAGAAACTCGGCCCGTCTCCCTAGAAACTCGGCCCGTCTCCCTAGAAACTCGGCCCGTCTCCCTAGAAACTCGGCCCGTCTCCCTAGAAACTCGGCCCGTCTCCCTAGAAACTCGGCCCGTCTCCCTAGAAACTCGGCCCGTCTCCCTAGAAACTCGGCCCGTCTCCCTAGAAACTCGGCCCGTCTCCCTAGAAACTCGGCCCGTCTCCCTAGAAACTCGGCCCGTCCCCCTAGAAACTCGGCCCGTCCCCCTAGAAACTCGGCCCGTCTCCCTAGAAACTCGGCCCGTCTCCCTAGAAACCTCAGAAGAAACTAGACCATCTCTCTAGAAACTAGACCATCATTCTAGAAACCTCAGTAAAAACTAGACCATCTCTCTAGAAACTCGCTCCGTCTCCCTACTCACCTCTCTAGAAACTCGGCCCGTCTCCCTAGAAACTCGGCCCGTCTCCCTAGAAACTCGGCCCGTCTCCCTAGAAACTCGGCCCGTCTCCCTAGAAACTCGGCCCGTCTCCCTAGAAACTCGGCCCGTCTCCCTAGAAACTCGGCCCGTCTCCCTAGAAACTCGGCCCGTCTCCCTAGAAACTCGACCCGTCTCCCTAGAAACTCGACCCGTCTCCCTAGAAACTCGACCCGTCTCCCTAGAAACTCGACCCGTCTCCCTAGAAACTCGACCCGTCTCCCTAGAAACTCGACCATCTTTCTAGAAACCTCAGTAGAAACTCAACCATCTCTCTAGAAACTAAACCATCTCTAGAAACTCGACCCATCTTCCTAGCCACCTCTCTAGATACTCGCTCCGTCTCTCGAGCCGTCTCCCTAGAAACTCGACCCGTCTCCCTAGAAACTCGGCCCGTCTCCCTAGAAACTCGGCCCGTCTCCCTAGAAACTCGGCCCGTCTCCCTAGAAACTCAACCCGTCTCCCTAGAAACTCGACCCGTCTCCCTAGAAACCTCAGAAGAAACTAGACCATCTCTCTAGAAACTAGACCATCTCTCTAGAAACCTCAGTAGAAACTAGACCATCTCTCTAGAAACCTCAGTAGAAACTAGACCATCTCTCTAGAAACCTCAGTAGAAACTAGACCATCCCTCCAGCCACCTCTCAAGAAACTGGACCCTCTCTCCAGCCATCTCTCTAGAAACTCGACCCATGTCTCTAGCCACCTCTCTAGCCATCCCTGTAAGAGGCAGTGTCTCTCTCGCTGTTCCACTCTCCCTCCCACTGCCTCTCCTCTCGCTGTTCCGCTCTCCCTCCCACTGCCTCTCCTCTCGCTGTTCCGCTCTCCCTCCCACTGCCTCTCCTCTCGCTGTTCCGCTCTCCCTCCCACTGCCTCTCCTCTCGCTGTTCCGCTCTCCCTCCCACTGCCTCTCCTCTCGCTGTTCCGCTCTCCCTCCCACTGCCTCTCCTCTCGCTGTTCCGCTCTCCCTCCCACTGCCTCTCCTCTCGCTGTTCCGCTCTCCCTCCCACTGCCTCTCCTCTCGCTGTTCCGCTCTCCCTCCCACTGCCTCTCCTCTCGCTGTTCCGCTCTCCCTCCCACTGCCTCTCCTCTCGCTGTTCCGCTCTCCCTCCCACTGCCTCACCTCTGTTCCAATCTGTGTCTCCCACTGACTCTCCTCTCGCTGTTCCCCTCTTGCTCTCCCCCTCCTGTCTCTCCCCTTTTTCGTCCTCTGTTCCACTCTCTCTCTGCCTCTCTCCTTTTATATGTTAGAATGCAACCCCTCCCAGCTTGGAAACAAGTTTGAATCACTTAAAAACAAATTCCTCTCAGAAAAACCTCTCCTACAATGAGATATTCATTACCAGACTTTGAAGACAAGTACTGTTGTTGGGTTGGGAAGAAATCTCCAGTCAAGTGGGATTAAAAGATCATATTAGTAAAGGGACAGTTGAGTAAATTACTCTGGCAAATGTTTTATTTTTCACATGAAAGCATTGTAATTGACGGAGTAAACAGGAATGTAAGAGAGAGGAGCTGCTGTGACTTGTTCTCCTCAGAGAGCAGCGAGTGGGAAGACTGCCCCCATGTGGTTGAGAAGGAAGCTAAACTGTCTGACCGATATGTCCCTTTGGTAAACACCGCAGAACTTGACTCATATGTCATGGGAACTTCAAAATACGATGATTTTTTACATCTATAGTCAGGTGAAAGTGAGTGATTACTGACCTAAATTCCTCATATGCTGTCAAACAGGGCTCTCCAACCCTGTTCCTGGAGAGATACCCTCCTGTAGGTTTTGACTCCAACCCTGTTCCTGGAGAGATACCCTCCTGTAGGTTTTGACTCCAACCCTGTTCCTGGAGAGCTACCCTCCTGTAGGTTAACTCCAACACTGTTCCTGGAGAGAGAAACCCTCCTGTAGGTTTTAACTCCAACCCTGTTCCTGGAGAGATCCACCCTCCTGTAGGTTTTAACTCCAACCCTGTTCCTGGAGAGATAAAACCTACAGGAGGGTTTCTCTCCAGGAACAGGGTTGGAGTTAAAACCTACAGGAGGGTTTCTCTCCAGGAACAGGATTGGAGTTAAAATCTACAGGAACAGGGTTGGAGTTAAAACCTACAGGAGGGTTTCCCTCCAGGAACAGGGTTGGAGTTAAAACCTCCCACGAGGGTTTCCCTCCAGGAACAGGGTTGGAGTTAAAACCTCCCACGAGGGTTTCCCTCCAGGAACAGGGTTGGAGTTAAAACCTCCCACGAGGGTTTCCCTCCAGGAACAGGGTTGGAGTTAAAACCTACAGGAGGGTAGCTCTCCAGGAACAGGGTTGGAGTTAAAACCTCCAGGAGGGTCTCTCTCCAGGAACAGGGTTGGAGTTAAAACCTACAGGAGGGTTTCTCTCCAGGAACAGGGTTGGAGTTAAAACCTACAGGAGGGTATCTCTCAAGGAACAAGGTTGGAGTTAAAACCTACAGGAGGGTAGCTCTCCATGAACAGGGTTGGAGTTAAAACCTACAGGAGGGTATCTCTCCAGGAACAGGGTTGGAGTTAAAACCTACAGGAGGGTTTCTCTCCAGGAACAGGGTTGGAGTTAAAACCTACAGGAGGGTATCTCTCAAGGAACAAGGTTGGAGTTAAAACCTACAGGGGGGTCTCTCTCCAGGAACAGGGTTGGAGTTAAAACCTACAGGAGGGTAGCTCTCCATGAACAGGGTTGGAGTTAAAACCTACAGGAGGGTTTCTCTCCAGGAACAGGGTTGGAGTTAAAACCTCCCACGAGGGTTTCTCTCCAGGAACAGGGTTGGAGTTAAAACCTACAGGAGGGTAGCTCTCCAGGAACAGGGTTGGAGTTAAAACCTACAGGAGGGTTTCTCTCCAGGAACTGGGTTGGAGTTAAAACCTACAGGAGGGTATCTCTCAAGGAACAAGGTTGGAGTTAAAACCTACAGGGGGGTCTCTCTCCAGGAACAGGGTTGGAGTTAAAACCTACAGGAGGGTAGCTCTCCATGAACAGGGTTGGAGTTAAAACCTACAGGAGGGTAGCTCTCCATGAACAGGGTTGGAGTTAAAACCTACAGGAGGGTATCTCTCCAGGAACAGGGTTGGAGTTAAAACCTCCCACGAGGGTTTCTCTCCAGGAACAGGGTTGGAGTTAAAACCTACAGGAGGGTATCTCTCCAGGAACAGGGTTGGAGTTAAAACCTACAGGAGGGTTTCTCTCCAGGAACTGGGTTGGAGTTAAAACCTCCAGGAGGGTAGCTCTCCAGGAACAGGGTTGGAGTTAAAACCTACAGGAGGGTAGCTCTCCAGGAACAGGGTTGGAGTTAAAACCTACAGGAGGGTTTCTCTCCAGGAACTGGGTTGGAGTTAAAACCTCCAGGAGGGTAGCTCTCCAGGAACAGGGTTGGAGTTAAAACCTACAGGAGGGTCTCTCTCCAGGAACAGGGTTGGAGTTAAAACCTACAGGAGGGTGTCTCTCCAGGAACAGGGTTGGAATTAAAACCTACAGGAGGGTATCTCTCCAGGAACAGGGTTGGAGAGCCCTGCTCTAAAAATAACCTCCATTACAATTAGGTGAGATTCAAAACGGATAAGACACAAAACGTTAAAAACGCTGAGTTGTAATTGACCGAACAGCTCAAAACAAACACAGCCCACATTTCTCAGAAACCCATGGGACCTTTCAGAAATATGACAAAATAGACACTGCAAAAGCCTTAAGACTGAACAGAATATGCTTTATGAACAAGCTACTGCCTTAGGCCTGAACAGAACATGCTACTGCCTTAGGCCTGAACAGAACATGCTACTGCCTTAGGCCTGAACAGAACATGCTACTGCCTTAGGCCTGAACAGAACATGCTACTGCCTTAGGCCTGAACAGAACATGCTACTGCCTTAGGCCTGAACAGAACATGCTACTGCCTTAGGCCTGAACAGAACATGCTACTGCCTTAGGCCTGAACAGAACATGCTACTGCCTTAGGCCTGAACAGAACATGCTACTGCCTTAGGCCTGAACAGAACATGCTACTGCCTTAGGCCTGAACAGAACATGCTACTGCCATAGGCCTGAACAGAACATGCTTTATGGGCCCCGGCCAAAAATCCTGCAATTTGTTCTTCAAATTTTATAAGATAAATAGAACTGATTGAAACATATTTGTTGAACAGGGCAGTAGGAAGTGCTGTACCACAATGATTACAAGGTCTCCTCTGACTGTCCGTGTTTTTCCATGTTCTCCTGTCTCTATGGTCGGGCTATGGTCACAGAGTCCGTACATTGGTAACTTCTTTGTATGTTTGACGAGTTGTGCTAATTAAATATCTCTGTTTAGAATTTGGTAACTTTGAAGTTTGTGATTAAATTAAGCCAATAATTAGACATTTTCTATTTGTTATTCTCCCTCCTCCCTTTCTCTCTCCCCCTCCCCTGCGGTCTTTATCCGGCAGTGATCCATGGATGGACCCGTGGTTTCAACTCACTGCTTCCGACAATTACCCCCAATGCAGCGTGGGAACGTCAGACTAAAGGCAGGGGCCTGTCAATCACACGTGCACGTGTGTGTGTGTGTGTGTGTGTGTGTGTGTGTGTGTGTGTGTGTGTGTGTGTGTGTGTGTGTGTGTGTGTGTGTGACTGCCACATAAGACACAGTCTCCACGGTAACTTCCTGGACCAGACCAGTTCTACTGCTGCTCCTTGGGATCAGTCTCTCTTCTCTCTCTGCCTTCTGAGATGTGAAAACACTGTTTCCACCATTACAGCTGAGGGATAGGAACGTTCCCAGTGAGACTGACGTTCAGCTGGTGGACATTCGAATTGAAGCAGGTAGGGCATGGTAGCCAACAAAACAGCAATACGTCCTGACTGACAGAAGGACTAGGAAATCACTATGTACGTGGTGTAGAATTAGTAGTGACGGCTGGCCAGCCACACGGTACAGCCCTAGATCAGAGGACTGACAGAAGGCTGATGCCTGACGGATCAATAGGGTCTGTGTGTGAATGGATGGTCCGTAATGGACGATAGACCCGAGTCTGTGACGGTGAAGCCCCTTAAAGATGGTGGTCTGATTAAGGTTGTGTTTGTTGGGGCCGTGGGCCAGGCAGAGAACCAGGTTGTGTTTGTTGGGGCCGGGGGCCAGGCAGAGAGCCAGGTACCTGATTCCCAAACAACACCCTATTCACTGAGTGGACTAAACATTGATTTGAATGAAGTGAATCCAGTGAATCCAGCTGAAACCTATGATCCCTTATTGATGTCACAATCAGTGTAGATGAAGGGGAGGAGACAGGTTAAAGAAGGCTTTTGAGACATGGATTATGTATGTGTGCCATTCAGAGGGTGAACGGGCAAGACAAAAGATTTAAGTGCCTTTGAACAGGGTATGGTGGTAGGTGCCAGGCGCACCGGTTTGTGTCAAGAACTGCAACGCTGCTGGGGTTTTCAAACTCAACCGTTTCCAGTGTGTATCAAGAATGGTCCACCACCCAAAGGACAACTGACACAACGTTGGACAGCATTAGAGTCAACGTGGGCCAGCATCCCTGTGGAAAGCATTGGAGTCAACATGGGCCAGCATCCCTGTGAGAAGCATTGGAGTCAACATGGGCCAGCATCACCGTGGGAAGCATTAGAGTCAACATGGGCCAGCATCACCATGGGAAGCATTGGAGTCAACATGGGCCAGCATCCCTGTGAGAAGCATTGGAGTCAACGTGGGCCAGCATCACCGTGAGAAGCATTGGAGTCAACATGGGCTAGCATCACCGTGGGAAGCATTGGAGTCAACATGGGCCAGCATCACTGTGGAAAGCATTAGAGTCAACATGGGCCAGCATCCCTGTGGGAAGCATTAGAGTCAACGTGGGCCAGCAACCCTGTGGAAAGCATTAGAGTCAACATGGGCCAGCATCACCGTGGGAAGCATTAGAGTCAACGTGGGCCAGCAGCCCTGTGGAAAGCATTGGAGTCAACATGGGCCAGCATCACCGTGGGAAGCATTAGAGTCAACGTGGGCCAGCAGCCCTGTGGAAAGCATTGGAGTCAACATGGGCCAGCATCACCATGGGAAGCATTAGAGTCAACGTGGGCCAGCATCACCGTGGGAAGCATTAGAGTCAACGTGGGCCAGCATCACCGTGGAACGCCGTCGAATACCTTGTAGAGTCCACGCCCCGAACGAATCGAGGCTGTCCGGAGGGCAAAAGGGGGGGGGGGGGGGGGGGGGTGCAAGTCAATATTAGGAAGGTGTTAATGTTTCGTACACTATGTAGTGGACTACTTTTGACCATAGCACTCTGGTAAAAAGACGGCGCTACCTATTCCCTACGGAGTACCCTGAGACCCCTCGAGGGCTTAGCTATTCCTGATGTCCTGTATTACCTCTAAGTGTTGACGCAATCACCCCAACCGATAGTACACTCGTGTCCCCGCGGCGATCGGTTCATAAGAAAGCATCCTATCAGGATGCCAAGGAATCGGGTTTCCTCCTGAACTAGCATAATTTTCCAGTTCCCCCCCCCAGGGGCACGCCATTGATACTAGTCAAAGGGATATTTTGGGATTTTGGCGATGATGCCCTTTATCTACTGACCCAGAGTCAGATGAGGTCCTTTTATCTACTGACCCAGAGTCAGATGAGGCCCTTTTATCTACTGACCCAGAGTCAGATGAGGCCCTTTTATCTACTGACCCAGAGTCAGATGAGGCCCTTTTATCTACTGACCCAGAGTCAGATGGGGTCCTTTTATCTACTGACCCAGAGTCAGATGAGGCCCTTTTATCTACTGACCCAGAGTCAGATGGGGTCCTTTATCTACTGACCTAGAGTGAGATGAGGCCCTTTATCTACTGACCCAGAGTCAGATGAGGTCCTTTATCTACTGACCCAGAGTCAGAAGAGGCCCTTTATCTACTGACCCAGAGTCAGATGAGGCCCTTTATCTACTGACCCATAGTCAGATGAGGCCCTTTATCTACTGACCCAGAGTCAGATGAGGCCCTTTATCTACTGACCCAGATGAGGCCCTTTATCTACTGACCCAGAGTCAGATGAGGTCCGTTTATCTACTGACCCAGAGTCAGATGAGGTCCGTTTATCTACTGACCCAGAGTCAGATGAGGCCCTTTATCTACTGACCCAGAGTCAGATGAGGCCGTTTATCTACTGACCTAGAGTCAGATGAGGCCCGTTATCTACTGACCCAGAGTCAGATGAGGCCCTTTATCTACTGACCCAGAGTCAGATGAGGCCCTTTATCTACTGACCCAGAGTCAGATGAGGCCCTTTATCTACTGACCCAGAGTCAGATGAGGCCCTTTATCTACTGACCCAGAGTCAGATGAGGCCCTTTATCTACTGACCCAGAGTCAGATGAAGCCCTTTATCTACTGACCCAGAGTCAGATGAAGCCCTTTATCTACTGACCCAGAGTCAGATGAGGCCCTTTATCTACTGACCCAGAGTCAGATGAAGCCCTTTATCTACTGACCCAGAGTCAGATGAAGCCCTTTATCTACTGACCCAGAGTCAGATGAGGTCCTTTATCTACTGACCCAGAGTCAGATGAGGTCCTTTATTTTATTTAACTAGGCAAGTCAGTTAAGAACAAATTCTTATTTTCAATGACAGCCTAGGAACAGTGGGTTAACTTCAGGGGGAGAACAACAGATTTTTATCTTGTCAGCTCAGAGATTCGATCTTGCAACCTTTCTAGTCCAACGCTCTAACCACTAGGCTACCTGCCTCTAACCACTAGGCTACCTGCCTCTAACCACTAGGCTACCTGCCTCTAACCACTAGGCTACCTGCCTCTAACCACTAGGCTACCTGCCTCTAACCACTAGGCTACCTGCCTCTAACCACTAGGCTACCTGCCTCTAACCACTAGGCTACCTGCCTCTAACCACTAGGCTACCTGCCTCTAACCACTAGGCTACCTGCCTCTAACCACTAGGCTACCTGCCTCTAACCACTAGGCTACCTGCCTCTAACCACTAGGCTACCTGCCTCTAACCACTAGGCTACCTGCCTCTAACCACTAGGCTACCTGCCTCTAACCACTAGGCTACCTGCCTCTAACCACTAGGCTACCTGCCTCTAACCACTAGGCTACCTGCCTCTAACCACTAGGCTACCTGCCTCTAACCACTAGGCTACCTGCCTCTAACCACTAGGCTACCCACTAGGCTACCTGCCTCTAACCACTAGGCTACCTGCCGCCCAACGCTCTAACCACTAGGCTACCTGCCGCCCAACGCTCTAACCACTAGGCTACCTGCCGCCCAACGCTCTAACCACTAGGCTACCTGCCGCCCAGCGCTCTAACCACTAGGCTACCTGCCGCCCAACGCTCTAACCACTAGGCTACCTGCCGCCCAGCGCTCTAAACACTAGGCTACCTGCCGCCCAACGCTCTAACCACTAGGCTACCTGCCGACCCAGAGTCATATGAACTTGTGGATACCATTTGTATATCTTTGCGTGCTATTTATGCTTATAAAAGTCCCGTACCATTATTTTATATTACATTTCATTTGAATCATCAAATCAAATGTTACTGGTCACATACACATGCTTAGCAGATGTTATTGCGAGAGTAGCGAAATGCTTGTGCTTCTACTTCCTGCCCATTCTGATAATGGGCAGGAAGAGGGGGAAAAGACATCAGCTGTATGCACTCAATAGCAAATGGAGGCCGTGCGCTTTCCCGCCCGTCCGTTTTTACAAGGCTGCAGATTGGGCCGGTTTTATAGTGGAGCTGTGCTTAATATAAGCAGCTGAGAAAAAAAACAACAGTCATTTCGCTCCACACATCTAGCACTGTTTACAGACCATGCTGCGCGACAGGTGATATTTCACCCAAACTCTCTCTGTATGCCATGGGCTCTCCAAACTCTCTCTGTATGCCATGTTATCTCCAAACTCTCTGTATATGCCATGGGCTCTCCAAACTCTCTGTATATGCCATGGGCTCTCCAAACTCTCTCTGTATGCCATGGGCTCTCCAAACTCTCTCTGTATGCCATGGGCTCTCCAAACTCTCTCTGTATGCCATGGGCTCTCCAAACTCTCTCTGTATGCCATGGGCTCTCCAAACTCTCTCTGTATGCCATGGGCTCTCCAAACTCTCTCTGTATGCCATGGGCTCTCCAAACTCTCTCTGTATGCCATGGGCTCTCCAAACTCTCTCTGTATGCCATGGGCTCTCCAAACTCTCTCTGTATGCCATGGGCTCTCCAAACTCTCTCTGTATGCCATGGGCTCTCCAAACTCTCTCTGTATGCCATGGGCTCTCCAAACTCTCTCTGTATGCCATGGGCTCTCCAAACTTGATCCTGCAGCTACGTAGTGCTTCATTTGTCAAACCAAATTGAATCTGTTCGGGAACATCTGATACTAACATGGTTTTCGCAACTAAACATATTTAGAACCGAATTCGAGCCGTTCGATCCTATGTAGCAAAAAAACTTTTTTTTTTTTTTTTACATTGGATAAAATTAGAGACTCCGAGCTAGAAAATTGTAAATCATACACTGCATTTGAGGAACAATGGGAAAGTAATTCTGCTTTGAAAGTTGCTAAACTTGTAACACGACTTCTGAGAAAATGGCACTTGAATGGTACATCTACTGGAGAGCTCTTCTTTGTCTCCACCCATTCAGCATCGTTCACACACTCTTAAGCCAGCCCCACCCATCTCTTTAAGGTTTCACATGTGAGGCCATGTGCTAAACAGAGTGAGTAAGGTCGTGTAGTAAACAACCAAAGATTTCCAGACTAAAACTGGTGAATGCAGTAGCAAAAATCTAATCCATGGCCTAAATCCTAATCTGACTTTGGTGCAGGTCATGTTGTTCTTCAATAAACTATATCAAATAAAATCTATGTTTATTTGCCACATGCACAAGATACAGAAGGTGTAAACAGTACAGTGAAAGGATAACTTGCATATTTGCATAGTAGCAATATCAAAACTGGCAAGTGTCCCTGTAAATATGTTATAATTATTACATTTACGTCATTTAGCAGACGCTCTTATCCAGAGCGACTTACAAATTGGTGCATTCACCTTATGATATCCAGTGGAACAGCCACTTTACAATAGTGCATCTAAATATTTTAAGGGGGGGGGGGGGGGGGTCAGAAGGATTACTTTATCCTATCCTAGGTATTCCTTAAAGAGGTGGGGTTTCAGGTGTCTCCGGAAGGTGGTGATTGACTCCACTGTCCTGGCGTCGTGAGATGGAGTCGTATTAGATGATTCTTAGCCAGGCACACTTGTCTAAATGGATGGGTCATATGAAGGAAATGCTATGCATTTCCTTCACAGCAGGCAGCCTAGCTGCCTTGGATATATTTACCATATCATATGGAGACAAATCTGCAAATGATTAAAACCTTCCAATAGAACTACATTTAAAAAACAATTTAGTTACGAATTGAACTTTAAATGAGTTGACTCTTCACATGAGATGATTTTACTGAACAAAATAAGGGAATAGTGAATAATCCCCAATGATCCATCACATTTTTATTTATTTTACCTTTATTTAACCAGGTAGGCAAGTTGAGAACAAGTTCTCATTTACAACTGCGACCTGGCCAAGATAAAGCAAAGCAGTTCGACACACAACATCAGAGTTACACATGGAGTAAAACAAACAAACAGTCAATGATACAGTAGAAAAATAAGTCTATATACAATGAGGTGAGATAAGGGAGGTAAAGGCAAAAAAAGGCCATGGTGGCGAAGTAAATACAATATAGCAAGTAAAAACACTGGAATGGTAGATTTGCAGTGGAAGAATGTGCAAAGTAGAAATAGAAATAATGGGGTGCAAAGGAGCAAAATAAGTAAATAAATAAATACAGTAGGGGAAGGGGTAGTTGTTTGGGCTAAATTATAGATGGGCTATGTACAGGTGCAGTAATCTATGAGCTGCTCTGACAGCTGGTGCTTAAAGCTAGTGAGGGAGATAAGTGTTTCCAGTTTCAGAGATTTTTGTAGTTCGTTCCACATCTCCAAAAAACGTTTTCAAAATACATCTGTAAAATGATAAGAGGTTGTCTTCCTCTCAGGCTTCGATGTCTTCTCTTCTCTTCAAAAACCTCCTCAATGTCCACCTCTTGAACATCAGACTCTGAGGCCTCATCTTCACTGTCACTTTCCAACCTTGTTGAGGATGGCTCGTTGTCAGGCTCAAAAAGCGTCACATTTCCCCGGATGGCCACCAATTTTTCAACCCTTGTATTGGTCAGCCTGTTGCGTGCTTTAGTGTGTGTGTGTTCCCAAACAAAGACCAGTTGTGCTCTGAGGTGGCTGATGTTGGTGGGATTTGGAGGATGATGGAGGCAACAGGGGAAAGAGCCTCCGATCCACAAAGTCCCTTCCACCAGGTGGCTGATGAGATATGTTGGCACGACTGCCATATTGCATCTCCATCTCAAAGCCCTTACTTGGAAGTGTACTTCGCCAGACTGCCAAGAACCTTGCCCTCATCCAAGCCAAGGTGGCGAGACACGGTAGTGATGACACCATAGGCCTTGTTGATCTTTGCACCAGACAGGATGCTCTTGCCAGCATACTTGGGGTCCAACATGTACGCTGCGGCGTGTACGGGCTTCAGGCAGAAGTATTCACGCATTTTGATGTATTTCAGAACTGCAGTTTCCTCTGCTTGGAGCAACAGTGAAGTGGGCAGGGCAGTATGGATTTTTCTGCTTACATCTGCAAGCAGTCTGAACATCAGACAGGATGGCATTGTCTCCCTCAATCCGTGCAATGTCTACTGCTATAGGTTTCAGGAGTTTCAGGCTGCTTACCACTCTCTCCCAAAATACATCATCCAGGAGGATCCTCTTGATGGGGCTATCCATATCGGCAGACTGTGATATGGCCATTTCTTGGAGACTCCTTCCCCTCCAGGAGACTGTCAAACATGATGACAACACCACCCCAACGGGTGTTGCTGGGCAGCTTCAATGTGGTGCTCTTATTCTTCTCACTTTGCTTGTTGTGGTAGATTGCCGCTATAACTTGATGACCCTTCACATACCTAACCATTTCCTTGGCTCTCTTGTAGAGTGCATCCATGGTTTTCAGTGCCATGATGTCCTTAAGGAGCAGATTCAATGCATGAGCAGCACAGCCAATGGGTGTGATGTGAGGGTAGGACTCCTCCACTTTAGACCAAGCAGCCTTCATGTTCGCAGCATTGTCTGTCACCAGATCAAATACCTTCTGTGGTCCAAGGTCATTAATGACTGCCTTCAGCTCATCTGCAATGTAGAGACCCGTGTGTCTGTTGTCCCTTGTGTCTGTGCTCTTACTGGTTGAGGGGTGGATATGATGTAGTTAATTATTCCTTGCCCACAAACATTCGACCACCCATCAGAGATGATTGCAATGCAGTCTGCTTTCTCTATGATTTTCTTGGCCTTCCCTTGAACTCTGTTGAACTCTGCATCCAGACAATGAGTAGATAAAGCATGTCTGGTTGGAGGGGTGTATGCTGGGAGAAGAACATTCAGAAATCTCTTCCAATACACATTGCCTGTGAGCATCAGAGGTGAACCAGTTGCATACGCAGCTCGAGCAAGACATTCATCAGCATTTCTCTGACTACGTTTCTCCATTGAGTCAAAAAAAACTTCTGATTCCAGGAGGACCATGAGCTGTTGCTATTGGTAAGGTGTCTGATTCATAATTTTCACCTCAAATAGAAGTAGAGGGACTTTTGTCAGAGATTGCTTGTTGTGAGCGCTGAGGGAACTTTATGCACTTGGCCAGAGGAGTCTGCATCTTTGTTGCATTCTTCACATATTAGTTGGCACAGTATTTTCAAATGTACACAGCTTTTCCTTCTACATTAGCTGCAGTGAAATGTCTCCACACATCAGATAGTGGCCGTGGCATTTTCCTGTAAAGATGAGGAAAAAAAGAAAAATACAATTCCATGTACGGATAAATAGTTAAGCAGTTAGATTAAACAACTCCTTTGTAAGAATAAATGTTTTAAAATGAAACATGTATGGAAACAGGTGAATTAACACTCCTCAGTTAGCAGGCTCAAGCAAGCTAAAACCCACATGGTAGCAAAAACTAACTAGCAGAAATTGTTAACAAGTTTGAAATGATTTAAACACAGTATTGTAATCAAAACTTACCAAAAAAGCATGTAGTCCTTGGCTCAGACAGTGTAGTAGTGTGGACTCAACAGCATCTCATTAGTGTGCAAGATCCTGAGAATCAGCTGTACATGTGATGGGGGAATGCACTCTGCATGCAGAGGGTTGCAATTCCATTGAATTGGGAATAGTTTAACCAATATATGCCACAAGACCTACCATTCCCTCATGTGTATCCCACAAAAAAAGGTTCACTGTTATAAGCTAACTTTTGTGAAGAATTTAAGCAAAATTCCCAAAATTCCAGAGCTTAACTTCTTATGGAGGACCTCTGGAAAGTTACCGGAAGGTTTCCGACCCTTTGCAACCCCTACTCGTGACCGCCGGTGTGGCGGTCACCTCAACAGCCCTAAATGTATTTGGGGCTTCTTGGAAGTGGACTGGAGATCTTTGGAAGAAAGTTTTTCCTGAAGCAATTCCGTCCTAACACACTTGGCCTACATTCCAGACGAGTATTGATTATTCAGTAATCAAATCAGCTGATCAGCGTCAAGAGTAGGTTATACACAATCGCGTTAGACATGGTTAGGGTAGTATGCTAACACAATTGACATTTGGTCTTGTCTAGTCCTCTACTCAGTCACACAAGAGCAGCAGCACCGTGTGAATATATGGGGATTCTCAGGGGGGGGGGGTTAGCAGCAAGTAATTGGAATGGTATCAGGACAAACTAACACACTTAAGCCTACATTCCAAATGATTAGGGTCCATTGATTACTCAATAATCAAATCATGTGATCAGCTTCAAGGGTATCAATCATTTTCACTGGGCAGCCCAACCAAAAGGCTGCATCGCACCGTGAACATGTGACCACATCATCAGCCAACCACAAAAGGGGTGACCCGCCTGGCCCTGAGGTGACCTCTGAGCTGACCTCGGGTTTGACTTATGACCCCCCCGCGTGATCAGGCCTCTTAAAGAGGAGAGGATGGAAGGAGCTAGCTACTGACACACAGAGCTGCTCCGATACTAGATTCTGTGTCTAAATGTAACTCTTCTTCTTGTTTGAGTCTTTTATGTTACTACTACAGAAATAATTCAATACTGTGGGTGTGTCTGCTCGAGGACATTCAAACAAGACATTACAGGCAAGTGCTGCTGTTACTGGATAGAGAGAGACAAACGATTAAGGGGCCAACTCCAGAAGGAGTCACCTTTTCATACGGTGTCCTAAAACTGGGCCAACATTGGTTTTGTTCTCTCCTCAACACATGCTTCGTCTAGTTGTATAGAGGGCGTGAGGACCCAACAATACAACTGCACCGAGTGCTACTTAATAACCAAGTCGTGTATTGTGTTCTGTCACAGTAGCGTGAATACACAGGAGTCCTTCTGTATGTCAGGGCTCAACATCTCTATCCTAAACTCTCTTTTCTGCCAAGACTCTGATTAGCCGTGACCTGACAGAGGACAAACACAAAAGTGAGTGCTATGGGGCCATATCTATTTAGTTCAGTTACCTTCGCTTTCTTGGAAACAATGATGGCCATCTTGAAGCATGTGAGGACAACAGACTGGGACAGGGAGAGATTGAATATGTCTGTAAACACACCAGCCAGCTGGTCTGAGCATGCTCTGAGGACGCGGTTATGGATGCCGTCTGTGCCGGCGGCCTTGCGAGGGTTAACACTTACTCACGCCGGCCACGATAAAACGAGAGCTCGCAGTCCACGAAGCGGGCGAAGAATGTGTTTTTAGCTTGTCCGGGAGCAGGACATCGGTCTCCCGTAACGTGGCTGGTTTTCCCTCAATAATCCGTGACTGTCTGGAGTCCCTGCAACATACGTCTCGTGTCTGAGCAGTTAAATTGCGACTCCACTTTGTCTCTTGTACTGACGTTTTGCCTGTTTGATTGCCTTACGGCGGGGATAACTGGACTGTTTGTACTCAGCCGTATTCCCAGTCACCTTGCCGTGGTTAAATGCAGTGGTTCACGACTTTCAGTTTTGCGCGAATGCTGCCATCTATTCACAGGTTTCTGGTTTGGGTAGGTTTTAATAGTCACAGTGGGTACAACATCCTCTATACACTTCCTGGTGAACTCAGTCACCGTGTCAGTCTATACTTGAAATGTTATTCTCAGAGATGACCCGGGAACATGTCCCAGTCCGCGTGATCAAAACAATCTTGGAGCACGGATTCCGATTGGTCAGACTAACGTCGAACAGTCCTTACTACGGGTACGTCCTGTTTGAGTTCCTGCCTATAGGAAGGCAGAAGCAGGAGGCGTGATCTGATTTGCTGAAGGGAGGGCGGGCCTTGTAGCCTTTAACAGGATGTTGATTGGGCCCTGTGGAATGTTGCCCCACTCCTCTTCAATGGCTGTGCAAAGTTACTAAATCACTAACAGGGATGTAAACACATTTGTACACAACACTGGAGAGAAATAAGATGTGTGTATGGAACATTTCTGGGATCTTATTTCAGCTCATGAAACATGGGAGCAACACCTTACATGTTGTGTTCATATTTTGGTTCAGTATTTTCTTTAAACATGTTTTACTCAGTCAGTCTAATCACCCAGTAAATAAAGCAGTGGAATGGAGTGGAATGGAGGAGTGGAGTGGAAGTGGAATGGAGTGGAATGGAGGAGTGGAGTGGAAGTGGAATGGAGTGGAACGGAGGAGTGGAGTGGAAGTGGAATGGAGTGGAATGGAGGAGTGGAGTGGAAGTGGAATGGAGTGGAACGGAGGAGTGGAGTGGAAGTGGAATGGAGTGGAACGGAGGAGTGGAGTGGAAGTGGAATGGAGTGGAATGGAGGAGTGGAGTGGAAGTGGAATGGAGTGGAACGGAGGAGTGGAGTGGAAGTGGAATGGAGTGGAATGGAGGAGTGGAGTGGAGTAGAGGTCGACCGATTAAATCGGAATGGATGTTTAATTAGGATGTTTAATTAGGATGTTTAATTTGGGCCGATGTCAAGTTTTCATAACAATCGGAAATTTGGCCGTTTTTGGTTTTGGTTTTTTTCTACACCTTTATTTAACTGGGCAAGTCAGATAAAATTAAATTCTTATTTTAAATGACGGCCTACCAGGGAACAGTGGGTTAACTGCCTTGTTCAGGGGCAGAACGACAGATGTTTACTATTCAGTCTTGCAACCTTACGGTTTACTAGTCCAACGCTCTAACCACCTGCCTCACGAGGAGTCTGACTGTTACGCGAATGCAGTAAGAAGCCAAGGTAAGTTGCTAGCTAGCATTAAACTTATCTTATAAAAAACAATCAATCAATCATAATCACTAGTTAACTACACATGGTTGATGATATTACTAGTTTATCTAGCGTGTCCTGCGTTGCATATAATCGATGCGGTGCGCATTCACGAAAAAGGACTGTCGTTGCTCCAACGTGTACCTAACCATAAACATCAATGCCTTTCTTAAAATCAATACACAAGTATATTTTTAAACCTGCATATTTAGTTAATATTGCTTGCTAACATGAATTTCTTTTAACTATGAAAATTGTGTCACTTCTCTTGCAACAGTGTCCGGGTATATGCAGCAGTTTGGGCCGCCTGGCTCGTTGCGAACTGTGTGAAGACTATTTCTTCCTAACAAAGACAGCCAACTTCGCCAAACGGGGGATGATTTATCAAAAGCACATTTGCGAAAAAAGCACAATCGTTGTACGACTGTACCTAACCATAAACATCAATGTCTTTCTTAAAATCAATACACAGAAGTATATATTTTTAAACCAGCATATTTAGCTAAAAGAAATCCAGGTTTGCAGGCAATATTAACCAGGTGAAATTGTGTCACTTCTCTTGCGTTCATTGTGCGCAGAGTCAGGGTATATGCAACAGTTTGGGCCGCCTGGCTCGTTGCGAACTAATTTGCCAGAATTTTACGTAAAAATAACATAAAATTGAAGGTTGTGCAATGTAACAGGAATATTTAGACTTATGGATGTCACCCGTTAGATAAAATACGGAACCATATTTCACTGAAAGAATAAACGTTTTGTTTTCGAGATGATAGTTTCTGGATTCGACCATATTAATGACCTAAGGCTCGTATTTCTGTGTGTTAATATGTTATAATTAAGTCTATGATTTGATACAGCAGTCTGACTGAGCGATGGTAGGCACCACAGCAGGCTCGTAAGCATTCATTCAAACATCACTTTCGTGCATTTTGCCAGCAGCTCTTCGCTTCAAGCATTGCGCTGTTTATGACTTCAAGCCTATCAACTCCTAAGATTAGGCTGGTGTAACCGATGTGAAATGGCTAGCTAGTTAGCGGGGTGCGCGCTAATAGCGTTTCAAATGTCACTCGCTCTGAGACTTGGAGTAGTTGCTCCCCTTGCTCTGCATGGGTAACGCTGCTTCGAGGGTGGATGTTGTCGATGTGTTCCTGGTTCGAGCCCAGGTAGGAGCAAGAAGAGGGACGGAAGCTATACTGTTACACTTGCAATACTAAAGTGCCTATAAGAACATCCAATAGTCAAAGGTATATGAAATACAAATCGTATAGAGAGATATAGTCCTATAATTCCTATAATAACTATAACCTAAAACTTCTTACCTGGGAATATTGAAGACTCATGTTAAAAGGATCCACCAGCTTTCATATGTTCTCATGTTCTGAGCAAGGAACTTAAACGTTAGCTTTTTTACATGGCACATATTGCACTTTTACTTTCTTCTCCAACACTTTATTTTTGCATTAATTAAACAAAATTGATCATGTTTCATTATTTATTTGAGGCTAAATTGATTTTATTGATGTATTATATTAAGTTAAAATAAGTGTTCATTCAGTATTGTTGTAATTGTCATTATTACAAATAAATAAAAATACATTAAAAAAAATGATGATTAAAAAATATTATAATAATAAAAAATATATATATATTTAAAAAAAAATACTAAAATCGTCCGATTAATCGGTATCGGCTTTTTTTGGTCATCCAATAATAGGTATCGGTATCGGCTTTGAAAACTCATAAAATCGGTCGACCTCTGGAATAGAGTCCTTCTATTTTCTAACCAGTCAGTCTAAATCACTGCCTTTTCCCATTTCTTCCGGCAGGAGGGTCTCCATAGCTCTAGTCTCTGGTTAGTATCACTCTTCACCTTCTCTCTGTCCCAGACCTTCCCTCCACCCTCTCCCTCCTTTCCCCATCCATACTGCTTCAAATCAGGCACTGGGTCCTGCTCAGAGAACCATCACTACCCACTATGACAGCCCGCCCCTCCTGCCCTTTGCCCTGGCTATCGCTGAGTATGAAAACCAGACCCCCTTCTATTCCCCTGCACTTAGCTCACATGCTAACAGTTCTAGCATTATCCAATGGGCTCTGGTCAAAAGAAGTGCACTAGATAGGGGATAGGGTGCCAATTGGGCAGCAGTCAATCTGACATTAACCAGCCATGCGTTTCCATTATACAGAGAGGGCAGCAGCCAATCTGATATTAACCAGCCATGTGTTTCCATTATACAGAGAGGGCAGCAGCCAATCTGACATTAACTTGCCAATCTGACATTAACCAGCCAATCTGACATTAACCAGCCATGTGTCTCCATTATACAGAGAGGGCAGCAGCCAATCTGACATTAACCAGCCAATCTGACATTAACCAGCCAATCTGACATTAACCAGCCAATCTGACATTAACCAGCCAATCTGACATTAACCAGCCAATCTGACATTAACCAGCCAATCTGACATTAACCAGCCAATCTGACATTAACCAGCCAATCTGACATTAACCAGCCATGCGTTTCCATTATACAGAGAGGGCAGCAGCCAATCTGACATTAACCAGCCATGTGTCTCCATTATACAGAGAGGGCAGCAGCCAATCTGACATTAACCAGCCAATCTGACATTAACCAGCCAATCTGACATTAACCAGCCAATCTGACATTAACCAGCCAATCTGACATTAACCAGCCAATCTGACATTAACCAGCCAATCTGACATTAACCAGCCATGTGTCTCCATTATACAGAGAGGGCAGCAGCCAATCTGACATTAACCAGCCAATCTGACATTAACCAGCCAATCTGATATTAACCAGCCAATCTGATATTAACCAGCCATGCGTTTCCATTATACAGAGAGGGCAGCAGCCAATCTGACATTAACCAGCCAATCTGACATTAACCAGCCAATCTGACATTAACCAGCCAATCTGACATTAACCAGCCAATCTGACATTAACCAGCCATGTGTTTCCATTATACAGAGAGGGCAGCAGCCAATCTGACATTAACCAGCCAATCTGACATTAACCAGCCAATCTGATATTAACCAGCCAATCTGACATTAACCAGCCAATCTGACATTAACCAGCCATGTGTTTCCATTATACAGAGAGGGCAGCAGCCAATCTGACATTAACCAGCCATGCGTTTCCATTATACAGAGAGGGCAGCAGTCAATCTGACATTAACCAGCCATGTGTCTCCATTATACAGAGAGGGCAGCAGCCAATCTGATATTAACCAGCCATGTGTTTGATGTAAATATACCCCAGGCCCACATTATGACACAAGGCAGGTGTAAATATACCCCAGGCCCACATTATGATACAAGGCAGGTGTAAATATACCCCAGGCCCACATCATGATACAAGGCAGATGTAAATATACCCCAGGCCCACATTATGATACAAGGCAGATGTAAATATACCCCAGGCCCACATTATGATACAAGGCAGATGTAAATATACCCCAGGCCCACATTATGATACAAGGCAGATGTAAATATACCCCAGGCCCACATTATGATACAAGGCAGATGTAAATATACCCCAGGCCCACATTATGATACAAGGCAGATGTAAATATACCCCAGGCCCACATTATGATACAAGGCAGATGTAAATATACCCCAGGCCCACATTATGATACAAGGCAGGTGTAAATATACCCCAGGCCCACATTATGATACAAGGCAGGTGTAAATATACCCCAGGCCCACATTATGATACAAGGCAGATGTAAATATACCCCAGGCCCACATTATGATACAAGGCAGGTGTAACTATACCCCAGGCCCACATGATATTTCCAGACAGTTTGTTTGCAGAGGAGTACACTCCTGAGCAAAACCTATTCTCATTCAGATGGATGTTAGCATCACATCTTAGAGCTCTGTCTATATTTCATAAAGAAAGGACATAACCCAGAGGAGGAATTCACACAGCAAGAATCGACAAGACTCTGCCTGAAGCTCTCACTGCATGCCAAATGGCAGCCTGTTCCCTAGATAGTGTTCTACTTTTGTAGTAGTGCACTAATAGTAGTGCACTATATAGGGAGTAAGGTGTCCCTGAACAGCTAACAATCCTCAGCAAACATCCTGAAGACAACACAGAGACAAAGACCTGGGCTCATTAGAAGAATGGTCATCCTAACAGCATTCCGGGTGAAGCTGGTTGAGAGAATGCCAAGTGTGTGCAAAGCTATCGACACGTCAAAGAGTGGCTAATTTGAAAAATCTCAAATATATTTTGATTTGTTTAACACTTTTTTGGTTACTACTATGATTCCATATGTGTTATTTCATTGTTTTGATGTCTTCACTATTATTCTACGATGTAGAAACTAGAAAAAAATAAAGGAAAAACCCTTGAATGAGTAGGTGTCTCCAAACTTTTGACTGGTACTGTAAGTCTTCGTGGGAGACGTGGCGTTCTCTCTGAGGGTAAACCTGATGCGACCATATCCAAGGAAGATACACTAAATACATGTGACTAGACATACGAAGTGAAGATTAAACCAATATAGGAAGTTGAAATGATATGATCTGGCATTGCGATAAGAAGGGCCTATGTCCAAAGCATAGGCTACACAGTTGTTACAGTACATCGATAGCCTTCATGTTCCTGTTCAATACTAATGGAAACACTTATTTTATCAACAACAAAAAAAAGAAGGTTCTTCTTGCCTTGATGACGCCAAGAAGATCTACAACTACCGACCCTCAAGAGCCCAAAGAATTTCAGAACTGCTTTGGGATCCTTGCTGCAAGATGGAGGTTGTCCCAGAGAAAGCTGAGACCATTGGGGTCGGCAGGTATCCTAGCGGTTAGAGCATTGGGCGGCAGGTAGCCTAGTGGTTAGAGCGTTGGGCGGCAGGTAGCCTAGAGGTTAGAGCGTTGGGCGGCAGGTAGCCTAGTGGTTAGAGCGTTGGGCGGCAGGTAGCCTAGCGGTTAGAGCGTTGGGCGGCAGGTAGCCTAGCGGTTAGAGCGTTGGGCGGCAGGTAGCCTAGCGGTTAGAGCGTTGGGCGGCAGGTAGCCCAGCGGTTAGAGCGTTGGGCGGCAGGTAGCCTAGCGGTTAGAGCGTTGGGCGGCAGGTATCCTAGCGGTTAGAGCGTTGGGCGGCAGGTAGCCTAGAGGTTAGAGCGTTGGGCGGCAGGTAGCCTAGCGGTTAGAGCGTTGGGCGGCTGGTAGCCTAGCGGTTAGAGCGTTGGGCGGCAGGAAGCCTAAAGGTTAGAGCGTTGGGCGGCAGGTAGCCTAGTGGTTAGAGCGTCGGGGCGGCAGGTAGCCTAGTGGTTAGAGCGTCGGGGCGGCAGGTAGCCTAGAGGTTAGAGCGTCGGGGCGGCAGGTAGCCTAGAGGTTAGAGCGTCGGGGCGGCAGGTAGCCTAGAGGTTAGAGCGTCGGGGCGGCAGGTAGCCTAGAGGTTAGAGCGTCGGGGCGGCAGGTAGCCTAGAGGTTAGAGCGTCGGGGCGGCAGGTAGCCTAGCGTTTAGAGCGTCGGGGCGGCAGGTAGCCTAGCGTTTAGAGCGTCGGGGCGGCAGGTAGCCTAGCGTTTAGAGCGTCGGGGCGGCAGGTAGCCTAGAGGTTAGAGCGTCGGGGCGGCAGGTAGCCTAGAGGTTAGAGCGTCGGGGCGGCAGGTAGCCTAGAGGTTAGAGCGTCGGGGCGGCAGGTAGCCTAGCGGTTAGAGCGTTGGGGCGGCAGGTAGCCTAGCGGTTAGAGCGTTGGGGCGGCAGGTAGCCTAGCGGTTAGAGCGTTGGGGCGGCAGGTAGCCTAGCGGTTAGAGCGTTGGGGAGGCAGGTAGCCTAGCGGTTAGAGCGTTGGGGCGGCAGGTAGCCTAGCGGTTAGAGCGTTGGGGCGGCAGGTAGCCTAGCGGTTAGAGCGTTGGGCGGCAGGTAGCCTAGCGGTTAGAGCGTTGGGGGGCAGGTAGCCTAGCGGTTAGAGCGTTGGGGGGCAGGTAGCCTAGCGGTTAGAGCGTTGGGGGGCAGGTAGCCTAGCGGTTAGAGCGTTGGGGGGCAGGTAGCCTAGCGGTTAGAGCATTGGGGGGCAGGTAGCCTAGCGGTTAGAGCGTTGGGCGGCAGGTAGCCTAGCTGGTTAGAGCGTTGGGCGGCAGGTAGCCTAGAGGTTAGAGCGTTGGGGCGGCAGGTAGCCTAGCGGTTAGAGCGTTGGGGCGGCAGGTAGCCTAGCGGTTAGAGCGTTGGGGCGGCAGGTAGCCTAGCGGTTAGAGCGTTGGGGCGGCAGGTAGCCTAGCGGTTAGAGCGTTGGGGCGGCAGGTAGCCTAGCGGTTAGAGCGTTGGGGCGGCAGGTAGCCTAGCGGTTAGAGCGTTGGGGCGGCAGGTAGCCTAGCGGTTAGAGCGTTGGGGCGGCAGGTAGCCTAGCGGTTAGAGCGTTGGGGCGGCAGGTAGCCTAGCGGTTAGAGCGTTGGGGCGGCAGGTAGCCTAGCGGTTAGAGCGTTGGGGCGGCAGGTAGCCTAGCGGTTAGAGCGTTGGGGCGGCAGGTAGCCTAGCGGTTAGAGCGTTGGGGCGGCAGGTAGCCTAGCGGTTAGAGCGTTGGGGCGGCAGGTAGCCTAGCGGTTAGAGCGTTGGGGCGGCAGGTAGCCTAGCGGTTAGAGCGTTCGGGCGGCAGGTAGCCTAGCGGTTAGAGCGTTGGGGCGGCAGGTAGCCTAGCGGTTAGAGCGTTGGGCGGCAGGTAGCCTAGCGGTTAGAGAGTTGGGCGGCAGGTAGCCTAGAGGTTAGAGCGTTGGGGCGGCAGGTAGCCTAGCGGTTAGAGCGTTGGGGCGGCAGGTAGCCTAGCGGTTAGAGCGTTGGGGCGGCAGGTAGCCTAGCGGTTAGAGCGTTGGGGCGGCAGGTAGCCTAGCGGTTAGAGCGTTGGGGCGGCAGGTAGCCTAGCGGGTTCGAGCGTTGGGGCGGCAGGTAGCCTAGCGGTTAGAGCGTTGGGTGGCAGGTAGCCTAGCGGTTAGAGCGTTGGGGGGCAGGTAGCCTAGCGGTTAGAGCATTGGGGGGCAGGTAGCCTAGCGGTTAGAGCATTGGGGGGCAGGTAGCCTAGCGGTTAGAGCGTTGGGGGGCAGGTAGCCTAGCGGTTAGAGCATGGGGGGCAGGTAGCCTAGCGGTTAGAGCGTTGGGGGGCAGGTAGCCCAGCGGTTAGAGCGTTGGGGCGGCAGGTAGCCTAGCGGTTAGAGCGTTGGGGGGCAGGTAGCCTAGCGGTTAGAGCATTGGGGGGCAGGTAGCCTAGCGGTTAGAGCGTTGGGGGGCAGGTATTCTAGTGGTTAGAGCGTTGGGGCGGCAGGTAGCCTAGTGGTTAGAGCGTTGGGAGGCAGGTAGCCTGGTGGTTAGAGCGTTGGGAGGCAGGTAGCCTAGTGGTTAGAGCGTTGGGGGGCAGGTAGCCTAGTGGTTAGAGCATTGGGGGGGGAAGGTAGCCTAGCAGTTAGAGCTTGTCAGAATTTGTGGGGTTTTGGTTGTCCACCAACCTCTTGAAGGTTGACCACAAGTTCTCAATGGGACCTCCCGGGTGGCGCAGTGGTCTAGGGCACTAAATCGCAGTGCTAGCTGCGGCACCAGAGTCTCTGGGTTCGTGCCCAGGATGGGCTGGGTTCGCGCCCAGGCTCTGTCGCAGCCGGCCGCAACCGGGAGGTCCGTGGCATAGCGTCGTCCGGGTTAAGGAGGGTTTGGCCGGTAGGGATATCCTTGTCTCAGTATGTAAAATGTAATAAAATGTATGCACTCTACTGTAAGTCGCTCTGGATAAGAGCGTCTGCTAAATGACAAAAAAAAAAAAAAAAAAAAAAGTCAGGGGAGTTTCCTGGCCATGGAACCAAAATATCAATGTTTTGTTCCCCGAGCCACTTAGTTACCACTTTTGCCTCATGGCAAGGTGCTCCATCATGATGGAAAAGGCATTGTTCGTCACCAAACTGTTCCTAAGATGGTTGGGAGAAGTTGCTCTCGGAGGATGTGTTGGTACCATTCTTTATTCATGGCTGTGTTCTTAGGCAAAATTGTGAGTGAGCCCACTCCCTTGGCTGAGAAGCAACCCCACACATGAATGGTCTCAGGATGCTTCTTTGCTGCCGTTATTGACACCAAGCCATCCTCCAAAAGTCTTCGCCTCACTGTGCCTGCATATGTACTCACATCTGCCTGCTGCCATTCTTGAGCAAGCTCTGTACTGGTAGTGCTCCGATCCCGCAGCGGAATCAACTTTAGGAGACGGTCCTGGCGATTGCTGTACTTTCTTGGGCGCCCTGAAGCCTTCTTCACAACAATTGAACCACTCTCCTTGAAGTTCATGATGATCCGATGAATGGTTGATTTACGTACAATCTTACTGGCAGCAATATCATTGCCTGTGAAGCCCTTTTTGTGCAAAGCAATGATGACGACATGTGTTTCCTTGCAGGTAATCATGGTTGACAGAGGAAGAACAATGATTCTAAGCACCACCCTCCTTTTGAAGTTTCCAGTCTGTTATTCGAACTCAGTCAGCATGACAGAGTGATCTCCAGCCTTGTCCTCGTCAACACTCACACCTGTGTTAACTTCTTGGCTGGGAGGCAATATTGAGTAGCTTTGATGAATAAGGTGCCCAGAGTAAACTACCTGCTACTCAGGCCCAGAAGCTAAGATATGCATAGTATTAGTAGATTTGGATAGAAAACACTCTGAAGTTTCTAAAACTGTTTGAATGATGTCTGTGAGTATAACAAAACTCATATGGCAGGCAAAAACCTGAGAAATAATCCAACCAGGAAGTGGGAAATCTGAAGTTTGTAGGTTTTCAAGTCTTTTGCCTATCCAATATACAGTGTAAAATTTGGTCCGATTGCACTTCCTAACGCTTCCACTAGATGTCAACAGTCTTTAGAACCTTGTTTCAGGCTTCTATTGTGAAGGGGGAGCGAATAAGAGCTGTTTGAGTCAGGGGTCTGGCAGAATGCCATGAGCTAAGTCAGGTGTGCGCCCGTGAGAGCTAGCTGCGTTCCTTTTCCTTTCTAAAGACAAAGGAATTGTCCGGTTGGAATATTATTGAAGATTTATGATAAAAACATCCTAAAGATTTATTCTATACATCGTTTGACATGTTTCTACGAACTGAAATGGAACTGTCGTCTGAACTAAGTGCCAGCGTCGTGTGAATTTGGATTTATGAACTAAACGCGAGAACAAAAAGGAGGTATTTGGATATAAATTATGGACTTTATCGAACAAACATTTATCGTGGAACTGGGATTCCTGGGAGTGCATTCTGATGACTCCACAACATGGCGGATATCTGTATGGCTTATTTGGGCTCTGAGCGCAGTACTCAGATTATTGCATGGTGTGCTTTTTCCTTAAAGCTTTTTTGAAATCTGACACAGCGGTTGCATTAAGGAGAAGTGGATCTAAAATTCCATGCATAACACTTGTATCTTTTATCAATGTTTATTATGAGTATTTCTGTAAATTGATGTGGCTCTCTGCAAAATCACTGGATGTTTTGGAGGCAAAACATTACTGAACATAATGCGCCAATGTAATCTGAGATTTTTGGATATAAATATGAACGTTATCGAACAAAACATAAATGTATTGTGTAACATGAAGTCCTATGAGTGTCATCTGATGAAGATCATCAAAGGTTTGGAGCAGTGGATTCTTCCTTGCTGAGTGGCCTTTCAGGTTTTCGATATAGGACTCATGTTACTGTGGATATAGATACTTTTGTACCTGTTTCCTCCAGCATCTTCACAAGGTCATTTGCTGTTGGTCTGGGATTGATTTGCACTTTTCGCACCAAAGTATGTTCATCTCTAGGAGACAGAACGCGTCTCCTTCCTGAGCGGTATGACGGCTGCATGGTCCCATGGTGTTTATACTTGCGTACTATTGTTTGTACAGATGAGTTTGGAAATTGCTCCCAAGGATGAGCCAGACTTGTGGAGGTCAACAATTTTTTTCTGAGGTCTTGGCTGATTTCTTTTGATTTTCCTATGACGTCAAGCAAAGAGGCACTGAGTTTGAAGGTAGGCCTTGAAATACATCCACAGGTACACCTCCAATTTACTCAAATTATGTAAGTAAGCCTATCAGAAGCTTCTAAAGCCATGATGTCATTTTCTGGATTTTTCCAAGCTGTTTAAAGTCAGTCAACTAAATTCAAAAGTGTATGTAAACTTCTGACCCACTGGAATTGGGATACAGTGAATTATAAGTGAAATAATCTGTAAAAACAATTGTTGGAAAAATGACTTGTGTCGTGCACAACGTAAATGTCCTAACCAACTTGCCAAAACTATAGTGTGTTAACAAGAAATTTGTGGATTGGTTGAAAAACGAGTTTAAATAACTCCAATCTAAGTGCATTTAAACTTCCGACTTCAACTGCATAGCTAATATCGTCCGAATCCGATATGTTCACCGATATATCATGTATTCCTAATTATGATGTTACAGTCTCTACCCACTGGCAGAGTAACAGTAGTATTCTGTTACAGTCTCTACCCACTGGCAGAGTAACAGTAGTATTCTAGAACAGTCTCTACCCACAGGCAGAGTAACAGTAGTATTCTGTTACAGTCTCTACCCACTGGCAGAGTAACAGTAGTATTCTGTTACAGTCTCTACCCACTGGCAGAGAAACAGTAGTATTCTGTTACAGTCTCTACCCACTGGCAGAGGAAGAGTAGTATTCAGTTACAGTCTCTACCCACTGGCAGAGGAACAGTAGTATTCTGTTACAGTCTCTACCCACTGGCAGAGTAACAGTATTATTCTGTTACAGTCTCCACCCACTGGCAGAGGAACAGTAGTATTCTGTTACAGTCTCCACCCACTGGCAGAGTAACAGTAGTATGATGTTACAGTCTCTACCCACTGGCAGAGTAACAGTAGTATTCTGTTACAGTCTCCACCCACTGGCAGAGTAACAGTAGTATTCTGTTACAGTCTCTACCCACTGGCAGAGTAACAGTAGTATTCTGTTACAGTCTCCACCCACTGGCAGAGTAACAGTAGTATTCTGTTACAGTCTCCACCCACTGGCAGAGTAACAGTAGTATTCTGTTACAGTCTCTACCCACTGGCAGAGGAACAGTAGTATTCTGTTACAGTCTCTACCCACTGGCAGAGGAACAGTAGTATGATGTTAGTCTCCACCCACTGGCAGAGTAACAGTAGTATGATGTTACAGTCTCTACCCACTGGCAGAGGAAGAGTAGTATTCTGTTACAGTCTCTACCCACTGGCAGAGGAAGAGTAGTATTCTGTTACAGTCTCCACCCACTGGCAGAGGAACAGTAGTATTCTGTTACAGTCTCTACCCACTGGCAGAGTAACAGTAGTATTCTGTTAGTCTCTACCCACTGGCAGAGGAGCAGTAGTATTCTGTTACAGTCTCTACCCACTGGCAGAGGAACAGTAGTATTCTGTTACAGTCTCTACCCACTGGCAGAGTAACAGTAGTATTCTGTTACAGTCTCTACCAACTGGCAGAGTAACAGTAGTATTCTGTTACAGTCTCCACCCACTGGCAGAGAAACAGTATTATTCTGTTACAGTCTCTACCCACTGGCAGAGTAACAGTAGTATTCTGTTACAGTCTCCACCCACTGGCAGAGTAACAGTAGTATTCTGTTACAGTCTCTACCCACTGGCAGAGTAACAGTAGTATGATGTTACAGTCTCTACCCACTGGCAGAGTAACAGTAGTATTCTGTTACAGTCTCTACCCGCTGGCAGAGTAACAGTAGTATTCTAGAACAGTCTCTACCCACAGGCAGAGTAACAGTAGTATTCTGTTACAGTCTCTACCCACTGGCAGAGTAACAGTAGTATTCTGTTACAGTCTCTACCCACTGGCAGAGTAACAGTAGTATTCTGTTACAGTCTCTACCCACTGGCAGAGAAACAGTATTATTCTGTTACAGTCTCTACCCACTGGCAGAGAAACAGTATTATTCTGTTAAAGTCTCTACCCACTGGCAGAGAAACAGTATTATTCTGTTACAGTCTCTACCCACGGGCAGAGTAACAGTATTATTCTGTTACAGTCTCTACCCACGGGCAGAGTAACAGTAGTATTCTGTTACAGTCTCTACCCACTGGCAGAGTAACAGTAGTATTCTGTTAGTCTCTACCCACTGGCAGAGTAACAGTATTATTCTGTTACAGTCTCCACCCACTGGCAGAGTAACAGTAGTATTCTGTTACAGTCTCTACCCACTGGCAGAGTAACAGTAGTATGATGTTACAGTCTCTACCCACTGGCAGAGTAACAGTAGTATTCTGTTACAGTCTCTACCCACTGGCAGAGGAACAGTAGTATTCTGTTACAGTCTCTACCCACTGGCAGAGGAACAGTAGTATTCTGTTACAGTCTCTACCCACTGGCAGAGTAACAGTAGTATTCTGTTACAGTCTCTACCCACTGGCAGAGTAACAGTATTATTCTGTTACAGTCTCCACCCACTGGCAGAGTAACAGTAGTATTCTGTTACAGTCTCTACCCACTGGCAGAGTAACAGTATTATGATGTTACAGTCTCTACCCACTGGCAGAGTAACAGTAGTATTCTGTTACAGTCTCTACCCACTGGCAGAGTAACAGTAGTATTCTGTTACAGTCTCTACCCACTGGCAGAGTAACAGTAGTATTCTGTTACAGTCTCTACCCACTGGCAGAGGAACAGTAGTATTCTGTTACAGTCTCTACCCACTGGCAGAGTAACAGTAGTATTCTGTTACAGTCTCTACCCACTGGCAGAGTAACAGTATTATTCTGTTACAGTCTCCACCCACTGGCAGAGTAACAGTAGTATGATGTTACAGTCTCTACCCACTGGCAGAGTAGCAGTAGTATGATGTTACAGTCTCTACCCACTGGCAGAGTAACAGTAGTATTCTGTTACAGTCTCTACCCACTGGCAGAGTAACAGTAGTATTCTGTTACAGTCTCTACCCACTGGCAGAGTAACAGTAGTATTCTGTTACAGTCTCTACCCACTGGCAGAGTAACAGTAGTATTCTGTTACAGTCTCTACCCACTGGCAGAGTAACAGTAGTATTCTGTTACAGTCTCTACCCACTGGCAGAGTAACAGTATTATTCTGTTACAGTCTCTACCCACTGGCAGAGAAACAGTAGTATTCTGTTACAGTCTCTACCCACTGGCAGAGGAACAGTAGTATTCTGTTACAGTCTCCACCCACTGGCAGAGTAACAGTAGTATTCTGTTACAGTCTCTACCCACAGGCAGAGTAACAGTATTATTCTGTTACAGTCTCTACCCACTGGCAGAGTAACAGTAGTATTCTGTTACAGTCTCTACCCACTGGCAGAGAAACAGTATTAATCTGTTACAGTCTCTACCCACTGGCAGAGAAACAGTATTATTCTGTTACAGTCTCTACCCACTGGCAGAGAAACAGTAGTATTCTGTTACAGTCTCTACCCGCTGGCAGAGTAACAGTAGAATTCTAGAACAGTCTCTACCCACAGGCAGAGTAACAGTAGTATTCTGTTACAGTCTCTACCCACTGGCAGAGTAACAGTAGTATTCTGTTACAGTCTCTACCCACTGGCAGAGTAACAGTAGTATTCTGTTACAGTCTCCACCCACTGGCTTAGTAACAGTAGTATTCTGTTACAGTCTCCACCCACTGGCAGAGTAACAGTAGTATTCTGTTACAGTCTCTACCCACTGGCAGAGTAACAGTAGTATTCTGTTACAGTCTCTACCCACGGGCAGAGTAACAGTATTATTCTGTTACAGTCTCTACCCGCTGGCAGAGTAACAGTAGTATTCTGTTAGTCTCCACCCGCTGGCAGAGTAACAGTAGTATTCTGTTACAGTCTCCACCCACTGGCAGAGTAACAGTATTATTCTGTTACAGTCTCTACCCACGGGCAGAGTAACAGTAGTATTCTGTTAGTCTCTACCCACTGGCAGAGTAACAGTATTATTCTGTTACAGTCTCTACCCACTGGCAGAGTAACAGTAGTATTCTGTTACAGTCTCTACCCACTGGCAGAGTAACAGTAATATTCTGTTACAGTCTCCACCCGCTGGCAGAGTAACAGTAGTATTCTGTTAAAGTCTCTACCCACTGGCAGAGTAACAGTAGTATTCTGTTAAAGTCTCTACCCACTGGCAGAGTAACAGTAGTATTCTGTTACAGTCTCTACCCACTGGCAGAGAAACAGTATTATTCTGTTACAGTCTCTACCCACTGGCAGAGAAACAGTAGTATTCTAGAACAGTCTCTACCCACAGGCAGAGTAACAGTAGTATTCTGTTACAGTCTCTACCCACTGGCAGAGGAACAGTAGTATTCTGTTACAGTCTCCACCCACTGGCAGAGTAACAGTAGTATTCTGTTACAGTCTCTACCCACTGGCAGAGAAACAGTAGTATTCTGTTACAGTCTCTACCCACTGGCAGAGTAACAGGTAACAGTAGTATTCTGTTACAGTCTCTACCCACTGGCAGAGAAACAGTATTATTCTGTTACAGTCTCCACCCACTGGCAGAGTAACAGTAGTATTCTGTTACAGTCTCTACCCACTGGCAGAGTAACAGGTAACAGTAATATTCTGTTACAGTCTCTACCCACTGGCAGAGAAACAGTATTATTCTGTTACAGTCTCCACCCACTGGCAGAGTAACAGTAGTATTCTGTTACAGTCTCTACCCACTGGCAGAGTAACAGTAGTATTCTGTTACAGTCTCTACCCACTGGCAGAGTAACAGTAGTATTCTGTTACAGTCTCTACCCACTGGCAGAGTAACAGTAGTATTCTGTTACAGTCTCTACCCACTGGCAGAGGAACAGTAGTATTCTGTTACAGTCTCTACCCACTGGCAGAGTAACAGTAGTATTCTGTTACAGTCTCTACCCACTGGCAGAGTAACAGTATTATTCTGTTACAGTCTCCACCCACTGGCAGAGTAACAGTAGTATGATGTTACAGTCTCTACCCACTGGCAGAGTAGCAGTAGTATGATGTTACAGTCTCTACCCACTGGCAGAGTAACAGTAGTATTCTGTTACAGTCTCTACCCACTGGCAGAGTAACAGTAGTATTCTGTTACAGTCTCTACCCACTGGCAGAGTAACAGTAGTATTCTGTTACAGTCTCTACCCACTGGCAGAGTAACAGTAGTATTCTGTTACAGTCTCTACCCACTGGCAGAGTAACAGTATTATTCTGTTACAGTCTCTACCCACTGGCAGAGAAACAGTAGTATTCTGTTACAGTCTCTACCCACTGGCAGAGGAACAGTAGTATTCTGTTACAGTCTCCACCCACTGGCAGAGTAACAGTAGTATTCTGTTACAGTCTCTACCCACAGGCAGAGTAACAGTATTATTCTGTTACAGTCTCTACCCACTGGCAGAGTAACAGTAGTATTCTGTTACAGTCTCTACCCACTGGCAGAGAAACAGTATTAATCTGTTACAGTCTCTACCCACTGGCAGAGAAACAGTATTATTCTGTTACAGTCTCTACCCACTGGCAGAGAAACAGTAGTATTCTGTTACAGTCTCTACCCGCTGGCAGAGTAACAGTAGAATTCTAGAACAGTCTCTACCCACAGGCAGAGTAACAGTAGTATTCTGTTACAGTCTCTACCCACTGGCAGAGTAACAGTAGTATTCTGTTACAGTCTCTACCCACTGGCAGAGTAACAGTAGTATTCTGTTACAGTCTCCACCCACTGGCAGAGTAACAGTAGTATTCTGTTACAGTCTCCACCCACTGGCAGAGTAACAGTAGTATTCTGTTACAGTCTCTACCCACTGGCAGAGTAACAGTAGTATTCTGTTACAGTCTCTACCCACGGGCAGAGTAACAGTATTATTCTGTTACAGTCTCTACCCGCTGGCAGAGTAACAGTAGTATTCTGTTAGTCTCCACCCGCTGGCAGAGTAACAGTAGTATTCTGTTACAGTCTCCACCCACTGGCAGAGTAACAGTATTATTCTGTTACAGTCTCTACCCACGGGCAGAGTAACAGTAGTATTCTGCTACAGTCTCTACCCACTGGCAGAGTAACAGTATTATTCTGTTACAGTCTCTACCCACTGGCAGAGTAACAGTAGTATTCTGTTACAGTCTCTACCCACTGGCAGAGTAACAGTAATATTCTGTTACAGTCTCCACCCGCTGGCAGAGTAACAGTAGTATTCTGTTAAAGTCTCTACCCACTGGCAGAGTAACAGTAGTATTCTGTTAAAGTCTCTACCCACTGGCAGAGTAACAGTAGTATTCTGTTACAGTCTCTACCCACTGGCAGAGAAACAGTATTATTCTGTTACAGTCTCTACCCACTGGCAGAGAAACAGTAGTATTCTAGAACAGTCTCTACCCACAGGCAGAGTAACAGTAGTATTCTGTTACAGTCTCTACCCACTGGCAGAGGAACAGTAGTATTCTGTTACAGTCTCCACCCACTGGCAGAGTAACAGTAGTATTCTGTTACAGTCTCTACCCACTGGCAGAGAAACAGTAGTATTCTGTTACAGTCTCTACCCACTGGCAGAGTAACAGGTAACAGTAGTATTCTGTTACAGTCTCTACCCACTGGCAGAGAAACAGTATTATTCTGTTACAGTCTCCACCCACTGGCAGAGTAACAGTAGTATTCTGTTACAGTCTCTACCCACTGGCAGAGTAACAGGTAACAGTAGTATTCTGTTACAGTCTCTACCCACTCGCAGAGAAACAGTATTATTCTGTTACAGTCTCTACCCACTGGCAGAGAAACAGTAGTATTCTAGAACAGTCTCTGCCCACTGGCAGAGTAACAGTAGTATTCTGTTACAGTCTCTACTCACTGGCAGAGGAACAGTAGTATTCTGTTACAGTCTCTACCCACTGGCAGAGGAACAGTAGTATTCTGTTACAGTCTCCACCCACTGGCAGAGTAACAGTAGTATTCTGTTACAGTCTCTACCCACTGGCAGAGAAACAGTATTATTCTGTTACAGTCTCTACCCACTGGCAGAGAAACAGTATTATTCTGTTACAGTCTCCACCCACTGGCAGAGAAACAGTAGTATGATGTTACAGTCTCTACCCACTGGCAGAGTAACAGTAGTATTCTGTTACAGTCTCTACCCACTGGCAGAGTAACAGTAGTATTCTGTTACAGTCTCTACCCGCTGGCAGAGTAACAGTAGTATTCTGTTACAGTCTCCACCCACTGGCAGAGAAACAGTAGTATTCTAGAACAGTCTCTACCCGCTGGCAGAGTAACAGTAGTATTATGTTACAGTCTCTACCCACTGGCAGAGAAACAGTAGTATTCTAGAACAGTCTCTACCCACTGGCAGAGGAACAGTAGTATTCTGTTACAGTCTCTACCCACTGGCAGAGGAACATTTACATTTACATTTAAGTCATTTAGCAGACGCTCTTATCCAGAGCGACTTACAAATTGGTGCATTCACCTTATGACATCCAGTGGAACAACCACTTTACAATAGTGCATCTAAATCTTTTAAGGGGGGGGGGGGGGGGGCAGAAGGAACAGTAGTATTCTGTTACAGTCTCCACCCACTGGCAGAGTAACAGTATTATTCTGTTACAGTCTCTACCCACTGGCAGAGAAACAGTATTATTATGTTACAGTCTCTACCCACTGGGAAGGAACATGTATTAAACCTCCCAGAGAGAGAGAGTATTCTATATGAACTGGTGAGAGAGTGATTAGGTTTTTCTGAACTGTGTGTATGCAGGCATGCATGTGAAACAGAAAGAGGGTGAATGCCACGTCTAGTCAATAGAGCAACAGGGCATTAGGGAGGATGTGAGAGACCAGTGCAGACGTCCATTGTTCCTTATCCTAAACTTTTAATAAATGAAACATAAACAAAAACAAGACGGAGACCAGTGGGCTTTCCTGCTCTGCACTTAAACACACGCATCTGGTGTGCATTACTCCTGGAAACCATGAGGAGAGGATGGCCAGGGCTAGTTCAGGAGATTCCTCAGGCTCAGCCTTGCGCTGGTTAAACCAGCATGAATGTCCTAAGAGATATAAAGCCATACAATATACATGTAATGCCGTAAAACCCTCTAGAGTCAGTTTAAGCTAGAGATATCTGCTTCACAATAGACTGCATCCGCTTACGTCGGCCTTCCGTATCTACGGTGGAAGGTGGCAGAGTTACAGCAGTATGTCAGACCAGGAGACATCTAGAAAATCAGTTGTCACGGGAAAGTCTGTAGCGTCCGAACGGTTTGGTTTACAAACTCATATGACCATACCATAGAAAGATGAGACTCTCACGAACATGTTGGTTGTTTTGGGATACCATCCCCACAAGACTTATCTGAAGATAACCCGGTACCAAGAGTGTAACCCGGTACCAAGAGTGTAACCCGGTACCAAGAGTGTAACCCGGTACCAAGAGTGTAACCCGGTACCAAGAGTTTAATCATTATTCCAAACAGAAATTAGAGTTTCTATTGGACAAATTTAGGTAAGTCCCTCCCTGTTTTGTTCAGCTTGCTTCCATTTTGAGAAATGTTTTACATCGCCATAATGAATACAACCCAGTTTGGAAAAAGTTAACAGATGTATTTTAGTGCCCAAAACAAAAGTGGTTAAATATTGGATAAACAAACCTGAAATATACTGATCTGTCTTATTTCTCTCAGATATAGGACAGAAACTTCACAAAATTAATTTTGATTAATTTGTTGACTATATGTTTTGCCATGAATTAATATATTATTAAATGCATTATGGCCAAATTCAACGGTTCATTCAACAAAAAAATTTAACTATCTTTTTTTTTATATATATACCCACAAGGGGTCCTAAAGTTCTAAATCAACTAGCTAAATGATCATTGGAATGACCTTCTTAAAACAATTCCACTGTTAGCTGGGTAGAAGCCCAGCCTTGACTATGGAAAAGGAACAGCAGACATTTGACAAAACCAGGGGGAAAGCTTCAAGTGGACAGACACTTTAAAAACAAGGCACTGAACAGCACTAGACCACCAGCCAAGGGTTTGCTATGGTGTTCACTTGAGTTATTGCAATCGCAGTTGATCTCAAATGATGTAAATTGAGATACAAGTCCCTAGAATTTAATTGAACAAGAACACATTGCTTACACACTTGACTTATGAAATCAACTCATTTATGGCTGCAAAGATGCCCTGTGGACGTGAGGCGAGACTTCTCAAATGTACAGCAACAGCTCCCTCTAGTTGTGGTCTAAATGACTAGTACTAACTTAAGAACACAGTGAACAAAACATTAATTACACCTTCCTAATATTGAGTTGGCACATGGACTCTTGAAGGTGTCGAAAGCTGTTGACCCAAAACTGCGCGGTCTGCGGTTGTGAGGCCAGTTGGACATACTGCCAAGTTCTATAAAAACGATGTTGGACGCGGTTTATGGTAGAGAAATTAACATTTCATTTTCCATACGCACAAAATGTTGTGCAGAAATTTGTTTACATCCCTGTTAGTGAGCATTTCTCCTTTGCCAAGACAATCCATCCACCTGACAGGTGTGGCATTTCAAGATAAATAAAAAGCATGATAATTACACATGTGCACCTTGTGCTGGGGACAAAAGGCCACTCTAAAAGGTGCAGTTGTGTTACACAACACAATGCTACAGATGTCTCAAGTTGAGGAAGCCTGCAAGATTTTCCACCAGAGCCGTTTCCAGATAATTTAATGTTAATCTCTCTACCATAAGCCGCCTCCAATGTCATTTTAGACAACTTGGCAGTATGTCCAAGCGGCTTCACAACCGCAGACCATGTGTAACGCCAGCCCAGGACCTAGACATCCAGTTTCTTCACCTGCGGGATGGTCCGAGACCAGCCACCAGGACAGCTGAAGAACCAGAGGAGTATTTCTATAATAAAGCCCTTTTGTGGGGGAAAAAACTGGGCCTGGTTCCCCAGTGGGTATACCCTTCCAAGCCCACCTATGGCTGCGCCCCTGCCCAGTCATGTGAAATCCATAGATTAGGGCCTGATGAATTTATTTAAATTGACTGATTTCCTTATATGAACTGGAACTCAGTTAAAAAAAAATGAAATTGTTGCATGTTGCGTAATATAAATACACACACACACACACACACACACACAGAGAGAGAGAGAGAGAGATCGAGAACCAAATAACTGATAAAAAAAAACACTATTTTGTAATGAAGGTCTACAGTAGCCTCAACAGTCGTCAAAAACGAGTCTAAATAAATAAAAATGGTATATTTTTTGCTCATATGATTTCAAATACGAGTCGTCTGAAGTAGGCAGTGCCATTAGTAAGTAAACTGTGATAGGACCAAAGAGTTAATCAATGGGATTTTTCCTCTCCATGGTTGCAGAATCTTATCTATTTTTGCTAACTTTCTAACTGAAATTGTGGTAAATTCATTTATATTTCTTGAGATGTGAATACCGAGTATGTTTATGATCTCTCTCATCATCACTCAATACCTAGGTTTACCTCCACTGTATTCACATCCTACCATACCTTGGTCTGTACATTATTCCTTTAAACTATTTTATCGCCCCCAGAAACTTCCTTTTACTCTCTGCTCTAGTAGCTCTAGGCGACCAATTCTCATAGCTTTTAGCCGTACCCTTATCCTACTTCTCCTCTGTTCCTCTGGTGATGTAGAGGTGAATCCAGGCCCTGCAGTACCTGGCTCCACTCCTATTCCCCAGGCGCTCTCTTTTGATGACTTCTGTAACCGTAATAGCCTTGGCTTCATGCATGTTAACATTAGAAGCCTCCTCCCTAAGTTTGTTTTGTTCACTGCTTTAGCACACTCTACCAACCCGGATGTTTTAGCCGTGTCTGAATCCTGGCTTAGAAAGACCACCAAAAATTCAGACATTTTTATCCCCAATTACAATATTTTCAGACAAGATAGAACGGCCAAAGGGGGCGGTGTTGCAATCTACTGCAAAGACTGCCTGCAGAGTTCTGTTATACTATCCAGGTCTGTTCCCAAACAATTTGAACTTCTACTTTTAAAAATCCACCTCTCTAAAAGCAAGTCTCTCACCGTTGCCGCCTGCTATAGACCACCCTCTGCCCCCAGCTGTGCTCTGGACACTATATGTGAACTGATTGCCCCCCATCTATCTTCAGAGCTCGTGCTGCTAGGCGACCTAAATTTGAACATGCTCAACACCCCAGCCACCCTACAATCTAAGCTTGATGCCCTCAATCTCACACAAATTATCAATGAACCTACCAGGTACCACCCCAATTCCGTAAACACGGGTACCCTCATAGATATCATCCTAACAAACTTGCCCTCCAAATACACCTCTGCTGTTTTCAACCAAGATCTCAGCGATCACTGCCTCATTGCCTGCATCCGTAATGGGTCAGCGGTCAAACGACCTCCACTCATCACTGTCAAACGCTCCCTGAAACACTTCAGCGAGCAGGCCTTCCTAATCGACCTGGCCGGGGTATCCTGGAAGGATATTGATCTCATCCCGTCAGTAGAGGATGCCTGGTCATTTTTTTTAAATGCCTTCCTCACCATCTTGAATAAGCATGCCCCATTCAAGAAATTTAGAACCAGGAACAGATATAGCCCTTGGTTCTCTCCTGACCTGACTGCCCTTAACCAACAGAAAAACATCCTATGGCGTTCTGCATTAGCATCGAACAGCCCCCGTGATATGCAACTTTTCAGGGAAGCCAGAAACCAATATACACAGGCAGTTAGAACAGCCAAGTTAGCTTTTTCAAGCAGAAATTTGCTTCCTGCAACACAAATTCAAAAAAGTTCTGGGACACCGTAAAGTCCATGGAGAATAAGAACACCTCCTCCCAGCTTCCAACCGCTCTGAAGATAGGAAACACTGTCACCACCGACAAATCCACTATAATTGAGAATTTCAATAAGCATTTTTCTACGGCTGGCCATGCTTTCCACCTGGCTACCCCTACCCCGGACAACAGCACTGCCCTCCCCTCTGCTACTCGCCCAAGCCTTCCCCATTTCTCTTTCTCCCAAATACAGTCAGCTGATGTTCTTAATGAGCTGCAAAATCTGGACCCTTACAAATCAGCCGGGCTAGATAATCTGGACCCTTTCTTTCTAAAACTATCTGCTGAAATTGTTGCCACCCCTATTACTAGCCTCTTCAACCTCTCTTTCGTGTCGTCTGAGATCCCCAAAGATTGGAAAGCAGCTGCGGTTATCCCCCTCTTCAAAGGGGGGGACACCCTTGACCCTAACTGCTACAGACCTATATCTATCCTACCCTGCCTTTCTAAGGTCTTCGAAAGCCAAGTCAACAAACAGATTACCGACCATTTCGAATCACACCACACCTTCTCCGCTATGCAATCTGGTTTCAGAGCTGGTCATGGGTGCACCTCAGCCACGCTCAAGGTCATAAACGATATCGTAACCGCCATCGATAGGAAACAATACTGTGCAGCCGTATTCATTGACCTGGCCAAGGCTTTTGACTCTGTCAATCACCACATCCTCATTGGCAGACTCGACAGCCTTGGTTTCTCTAATGATTGCCTCGCCTGGTTCACCAACTACTTCTCTGATAGAGTTCAGTGTGTCAAATCGGAGGGTCTGTTGTCCGGGCCTCTGGCAGTCTCTATGGTGGTGCCACAGGGTTCAATTCTTGGACCGACTCTCTTCTCTGTTTACATCAATGATGTCGCTCTTGCTGCTGGTGATTCTCTGATCCACCTCTACGCAGACGACACTATTCTGTATACTTCTGGCCCTTCTTTTGACACTGTGTTAACAACCCTCCAGGCGAGCTTCAATGCCATACAACTCTCCTTCCGTGGCCTCCAACTGCTCTTAAACACAAGTAAAACCAAATGCATGCTCTTCAACCGATCGCTGCCTGCTCCTGCCCGCCTGTCCAACATCACTACTTTGGACGGCTCTGACTTAGAATATGTGGACAACTACAAATACCTAGGTGTCTGGTTAGACTGTAAACTCTCCTTCCAGACCCACATCAAACATCTCCAATCCAAAGTCAAATCTAGAATTGGCTTCCTATTCCGCAACAAAGCATCCTTTACTCATGCTGCCAAACATACCCTTGTAAAACTGACCATCCTACCAATCCTCGACTTCGGTGATGTCATTTACAAAATAGCCTCCAAAACCCTACTCAATAAATTGGATGCAGTCTATCACAGTGCCATCCGTTTTGTCACCAAAGCCCCATATACTACCCACCACTGCGACCTGTACACTCTCGTTGGCTGGCCCTCGCTTCATACTCGTCGCCAAACCCACTGGTTCCAGGTCATCTACAAGACCCTGCTAGGTAAAGTCCCCCCTTATCTCAGCTCGCTGGTCACCATAGCAGCACCTACCTGTAGCACGCGCTCCAGCAGGTATATCTCTCTAGTCACCCCCAAAACCAATTCTTCCTTTGGACGCCTCTCCTTCCAGTTCTCTGCTGCCAATGACTGGAACGAACTACAAAAATCTCTGAAACTGGAAACACCTATCTCCCTCACTAGCTTTAAGCACCAGCTGTCAGAGCAGCTCATAGATTATTGCACCTGTACATAACCCATCTACAATTTAGCCCAAACAACTACCTCTTTACCTACTGTATTTATTTATTAATTTATTTTGCTCCTTTGCACCCCATTATTTCTGTCTCTACTTTGCACTTTCTTCCAATGCAAACCAACCATTCCAGTGTTTTTTTTAGTTTTTATTTTACTTGCTGTGTTGTACTCACTTCGCCTCCATGGCCTTTTTATATTTTTATTTATTTATACATATATCTGTTTGCCTTCACCTCCCTTATCTCACCTCACTTGCTCACATTGTATATAGACTTATTTTTTTTTCACTGTATTATTGACTATATGTTTGTTTTTACTCCATGTGTAACTATGTGTTGTTGTATGTGTCGAACTGCTTTGCTTTATCTTGGCCAGGTCGCAATTGTAAATGAGAACGTGTTCTCAACTAGCCTACCTGGTTAAATAAAGGTTAAATAAAATAAATAAATAAAAATAAAATAAAATACAATGAGACTGTGCAGGGATCCAGACTAGAAACTAGAGTCATCAACATACAATGAGACTGTGCAGGGATCCAGACTAGAAACTAGAGTCATCAACATACAATGAGACTGTGCAGGGATCCAGACTAGAAACTAGAGTCATCAACATACAATGAGACAGTGCAGGGATCCAGACTAGAGTCATCAACATACAATGAGACTGTGCAGGGATCCAGACTAGAAACTAGAGTCATCAACATACAATGAGACTGTGCAGGGATCCAGACTAGAAACTAGAGTCATCAACATACAATGAGACAGTGCAGGGATCCAGACTAGAAACTAGAGTCATCAACATACAATGAGACAGTGCAAGGATCCAGATTGTGGACTAGAGTCATCAACATACGAGTAGAATGGTTATGGTTATATACAGAGAGTACCGAGTCGATGTGAAGGGGTAAAAGCTTTTGTTTTTAAATCCCCTGGATTTCTAACTCCTTGATGTTCTTGTTGGATCTAATTTTAATACCTAGCATTTCAATGGCCATAATAAATAGCTTACCATTCACATACTTTGCTAATGCAGCTAATTTAGCCTACTCAACAACCTGATAGAGAGGAATGCTATTTACTCTAGCTAGCTGGCTAAGGAACACTGCAACTCTTCCAAGTCAAGGTAAGCTTTCGGCTTTATTCATTTATTCCCACCGGGGCCCGCCCGTGGGAGATTCAAGTTCCTCGCTGTCCACATCACTAAGAACGTATCATAGTCCAAACACCAACAGTCGTAAAGAAGGCAAGACCACGCCTCTTCCCCCTCAGGAGGCTGAGAAGATTTGGCATGGACCCTCAGATCCTCAAAAAGTTCTACAGCTGCACCATCGAGAGCATCTTGACTGGCTGCATCACCGCTTGGTATGGCAACTACTTGACATCTGACCTCAAGGCGCTACAGAGGGTAGTGTGTACGGCCCAGTACATCACCGGGGCCGAGCTCTCTGCCATCCAGGACCTCTATACCAGGCGGTGTCAAAGGAAGGGCCAAAACCGTGTTAAAGACTCCAGCCACAGACTGTTCTCTCTGCAACCGCACGGCAAGTGGTACCAATGCACCAAGTCTGGAACCAACAGGACCCTGAACAGCTTCTACACCCAAGCCATTAGACTGCTAAATAGTTAATCAAAATGGCTACCCGGACTATCTCCATTGACACTTTTTTGCACTAACTCACAAAGTTCTTTGCACATACGCTGCTGCTACAGTCTATTATCTATCCTGTTGCCTGGTCACGTTATCTTTACCTATATGTAAATATCTACATCGGTTACCTCATACCCCTTCACATCGACTCGGTACTGTATATAACCATAATACTCGTTATTTCTATTCGTTATTCACTGTGTATTTAATCCTTGTGTTAGTATTTCTATATTATTATTTTTAATCTCAACTTTAACTCTGCATTGTTAGAAAATAGCCCGTAAGTAAGCATTTCACTGTTAGTCTACATCGGCTGTTTATGAAACATGTGACAAATACAATTTTACTTGATTTGTTGTTCACCTTAGTCCACAAGCGAAGGGAAAGGTGAAAGGAGGAGCGCGTAGACGTGAGAAGGAGTTATACATCGAGCCAGTGATGAGGCTGTATGTGGCTGCTATTAAAAGTGAACTGTGTATTCAGGTGATCAGGGGTGTATTCATTCCGCCAATTCTGTTGAAAAATGTTTCCTAAATGGAAGCCAGCGCGATGATTTTGCAACTGTTTGGACTAATGATTACACCCCAGATCAGCTAGATGCAGGCAAGAGTGTGCAAGGTGGGATTGAATGTGTCACTGTCTGCCACCTTGACGACTTCAACTTGTCTCTTGACCTGTACACCTACATTATAAACGTTCATTCATAGGCTAGTTTGTATCAACCTCATGTGTATAGGGCAAATTCAAGTATCACGTAGTAGCCTAAACCTATCGATGTTACATTGAACTGGGTGAATATGAATGACAGTAACCTAAACCTATCACTGTTACATTGAACTGGGTGAATGGAATATGAATGACAGTCATCCAATATGCTGTAATAGAAATAATGTCATGCTCATTAAAAAAAATGAATGGTCCTCCCTAATCTTTAACGGCACAAACCGCCATTGCTTATGCTTAGTAGTTGCCAAAGTTCTGGAGCATGTCTTTAACCATTTTAAAATGTCAACTTCAATGGAGTAGGGATGTCCCAAGGATCCCAGATTACAAGGACCATCATATCCAATCATCAAATGGGTCAAACATGACAGAATAAAATTGCTTATCAGTTACCCGAAGACAGAGCAATAACAGTCAGATGAATAAAACAACGTTAGTCCACTTCTTTGGGGTGTCTTTCCACTTACCTTGACAACAACCTTGTGAGAAGCCATTCTTGTTGAGTCTAGTAGTAGTAACTACGACCGGAAACAAACATGTAACGTTAATGTTCTTTAGATTTGCCCACGCCATATCCTTTCATAAACATCACAATGATTTATGTTACCTGATGGGGAACCACAAAGTAACCTAACTGTGGCTTTTGCTTGAGTCACAATAGCTAGCATACATTAAATATCCAGCTATGGAACAACGGATAATAATTGCAATACTTATTTTACCAGACTACTGTAGATGTTACTGTTGCGTAACATTAGCTACAAAACTTTTCTTGCTGAACAAGAACATGACGTACAAGATAATCAGCTAAACAAATTAACGTTAGGTAGCTTGTAAGCCGTGTTTGTTGTATTTACCGTAGCTAACAAGCAAGAAACCGACTGTTATGCAATTATCTGACTTCAGGACGAGCTGTAACGTTGGCCTGCTACGTTTATTTAATAGCTGCATACCAACTTATTTTCCGCGGATGTCACTAGTTACCACAGCCACAAAGTACAAATGGGGCTTTATCGTAAAAATCCATTAAAACAAAAGTTATGGTTAGCATTGTAGTTAGGTTTCAGGTTAGGGTTAGTTTTAAAATCAGATAAAAAAAATATTAACTGTAGAAATAGGCGGGGTTTAGACCTAATTATGACTTTCTGGCTATGGTAACTAGTTACGACCATTTTCCGCCGAATGTTTTGAAAATGTATCACGTGACTTTTAGGACCCCATAGCGGGTCTTTGTTGTCATGGAAATGGTTTAGCTGCCCAACAGAAGCCTTTGTTTCTCATCAAATAACCTCCAGGAAAATACACATTTCACCATAAACAACGAATAGAATAATTCATATACTATTATCATACACATTTCACCGTGTATAGGTACAATCATTTCTGAGTAATCGGATTTAATCAACGTAATATATTATATTGTAATCAGGTATTTTTCTATATGCCTAAAACGAACAGCTGTCATATTTTCGACCACAGAACAATCAATACAGTAGCGTACTGTTGCTGTTTCGCAGCTCTAAAATGTGAGTTAAATGTGTTTAAAGACAGAAAAAGTCCAAGGCTATATTTAGCAATACCAAACGGTGTACTAAACATTTGTAATCGAGCAAAATCACACCCGAATTTATCAGAGAATGTGTGATATGATAGTATGAGGTAACACTGACTTGCCATGCAACAATTCATTTGGAGGGCTTCTCGTCTTGTGTCTTCAGCTCTAATGATTTGTGCATGAAAGAATAAGTAACTATGTCTCGAGTTACCAAGAAAGCGTCATCTGTCTGTACAGACAGCCCACTGAGCATGAGTGAAGTCTGTCGGAAGATGACACTGATGAGACAGATCCTCACTTCTTGTTTCGGACCCAATGGCAGACTGAAACAAGTCCATAACAACGTTGGTGGACACGTCCTGACCACCTCCACCTCTACATCCCTACTTCAAGCTGTTTCCTCATCGGAGCCGTTACTCAAACTTATAACTGCCTCCATCCTAAACCACCTGTCTCGGTTCAGTGACTGTGGTCTGTACACTGGCATCCTCTGTTTTTCCCTCATTGACCATGTCCAGAAGTCAGGCTTGAGACCAAGTGTTGCCATCAAAATCAACAAACAACTATTGGAGGTTTGCACCAGTTTCCTCAACCAGGAGGACTGTGGCTGTAAAGTGAATGTCGATTTCAACAGCTGCCAGAGCTTGATGACACTAGCCAGGAGTGTCATCTCTAGCAAACCTGCCTGTGTGTTGACTGAGGGCGAACAACAGCATATCAGCATGTTGGCTGTCCATGCCTTTCTACTGACTGTCCCCTGTGGTGACACCCCAGGCTCCCCAGACAGAGTCCGTCTTGGTAGGACTGTGACTGTCTCTATCGAGGGACAGTTTGTGCTAGATTCTGCAGTGTTTCCAGGTCTTCTGGTGAATGTCCCAGACATGCAGCTTCACCCCACAGACTCGGAGAGAACCAGACGGGGACCCGGTCCCTTCAGACTGGCCCTGTTCACGGTGTCTCTCTCAGGGGATCTATCTGAGTTCGGAGAGGGGTCCCTGGAGGTAATGGTATACCTTACTTTTACCACTAAATGCAATATTTTAGTAACCCCAAACAGAAATCTACGGCAGGGTAGCTTAGTGGTTAGAGTGTTGGGCTAGTAACGGAAAGGTTGCATGTTCAAATCCCCGAACTGACAAGGTACAAATCTGTCGTTCTGTTCCTGAACAAGGCTGAACACTGTTCCAAGGCCGTCATTGAAAATAAGAATTTGTTCTTAACTGACTTGCCTCAAGGTTTTTATTCAATAACGCATTTTAACTTGAATGTTTTCTTTGTCTGTTTGTCAATGCAATATCCATGTATTTCAAAGTCTAAATGACTGCCTTGTGGCTGTTATTATTAAACATTTGATCTGGAAAGGTGCACTGTGGAGCCCCTGACCCAGAAGACCTCATCCTGGATGAGTTACTGAAGCTGGGAGAGCAGGCAGTTACAGACCAGGTGGAGGTGTTTATGTGTCAGAGAGTAATACACCCTGTACTGCAGCATTACCTCTGGAGGCACGGGGTCTTGGTCGTAGAGAGACTCGGCATTGCACTCATCCAGCCCATTGTTCAAATGACAGGTAATGTAATATACTGTAGTTATCAGTAATGCTTTACCCAGCATAGATGTATCATTATTTTGTAGTAGGTAGGTGAGAATAAAATACATTTATGAGCCTACTTTCTATTTTGTTATAATACATGGGTTTTTATATATAAATATAAATCCTACTAGATTCGAGAAAGCACTGGTTTTCATATCTCCCACTGTTCCAGGTGCTCAAGCAGTGGCATTGTACCAGACCCCTATCCCTCCTGAGGCCTATGGCCAGGTGAAAGGCTGCTGTGTCAGGACCGTTGGATCCAGAAAGATGCTGCATCTCCTTCCACCTGGGGAACCAGCACCAGCTGTCTGCACTATGGTCCTCTGCCACAGGAACGACACCATGCTCAACGAACTGAAGGTAGACTAGACTGAGCCGTTTGTGTTTTACGTGTAACGTAGATAAGAAGGTGAAGTAAACTCACTCCACAGCTAGCTTGAAATGTTGCCAATGTTGGTGCGATACAATTGGAGGCGTGCTGACCCTGGTTCAAGCACATTCAGAGGCTTGTTGAGGAAGGCAACGCTAAGGTAGTACCCTTTACATGTGCTCAATAAACTGTAGGTAGACACACGACACCCTTTACATATCTTCAATAAACTGTAGGTAGACACACTGACACCCTTTACATACGTTCAATAAACTGTAGGTAGACACACTGACACCCTTTACATACGTTCAATAAACTGTAGGTAGACACACTGACACCCTTTACATGTGCTCAATAAACTGTAGGTAGACACACTGACACACTTTACATACGTTCAATAAACTGTAGGTAGACACACTGACACCCTTTACATACGTTCAATAAACTGTAGGTAGACACACTGACACCCTTTACATACGTTCAATACACTGTAGGTAGACACACTGACACCCTTTACATACGTTCAATACACTGTAGGTAGACACACTGACACCCTTTACATACGTTCAATAAACTGTAGGTAGACACACTGACACCCTTTACATACGTTCAATAAACTGTAGGTAGACACACTGACACCCTTTACATACGTTCAATAAACTGTAGGTAGACACACTGACACCCTTTACATACGTTCAATAAACTGTAGGTAGACACACTGACACCCTTTACATATGCCTAATAAACTGTAGGTAGACACACTGACACACTTTACATATGCTCAAATAGTCAAATAATAACAGTCAAGCTATAACAGTCTACCTATACTCTGAATGTAATCCAAGCCTGTCTTAGAAGTGTAATCTAGTTCCTCTCATTGTTTAATATCATGTTAGAATGTTGCTAAACGTTTTTCTTGTGTTGATCTGTTGTTATTCTGTGTCTCTGTGGTTGTGATGTTCCAGGCTGTGTGTCAGAGGGCAGAGCATGTGTTGAGGCTGACCCTGAGAGACCCAGTAGCTCTGTTGGGAGGAGGATGCACCGAGACACACATGGCAGCCTACATCAATAACAAGGTCTGTAGTACAGTGGTTGCTCCTTTAAAAGTTGAGTCATACTGCAGCACACGTTGTGGGCTGCTGCAGCAGCACTCTGTGGCACGTTATTTAATTGTCTGCCATGTTTTACGTTAATGCAAGTTAGTGCTAGTTTGACCAGCAGAGGGCGACGTTGAGAAGCATTTGATAGTCTCCAATATTGGCATTACTAGAAAATGTAAAACCTTTTTTTGTAATAACATAGTACATGGGATTGATTTTAAGAAATTTGGCTTAATTAATTTGATTAGTTTTATGGTGTTTCTATTCTGAGAAGAACGTAACCGTCAGGGTTTCCGTTAGGATGGAACGGAAAATATTGTGCTGTACAACGTGACGTTAGGGAGTAGGATACAGAATAAGAGGACTGGAGGATTCTAAATTAATATCTAAGGGGCATAACATTTCCACACCCTAAATGTAGTGTAACCAAAACGAATTTCGCCTATGGTAGGCTTACAGTATATCTAAAATATATATATAAATAATTCAATGACGTGACCCTTCGCCAACAATTACATTTAGAGGATTGGAGGATTCTAAATTCATATCTAAGAGGCATTTTCCATTAGGATCTGTGAGAATATCTAAGGGGCTTTTATATAATTATAAATGAATTAATAATAATAATCGCTTTGTTAAAAAGTAACAATATTTTGTAGATTATTTCGGGGTGGTTTTAAACGACAGTGAGGGATTGTAATCTGAATAAAGGCCAAAATAATATTTATAAATGCCAAAATATAGCCCTGCTAATAGCCACAATGATGCTGTACAACGTGATCGTGTGTTTGAAAGAGTATTTTCCAGTAAGCAACTATTTGTTTACCTTCATTAGACAACTTTGTTCCAATATTTCTGTAAATCAGTGATATTTATTCCCATAGTATTTCGTTATGGATCTATAACTAAATCAACATCTACATTTTGAAAGAGTATTTTTATCATTATTTTATTAACGAAAGCATAAAGATGCTGATGAAGAAATACAGTACTTTACAGTATATGCTTTTACATTAGGATAATAAAGCATTTAAAGCATTTTGAAGATATAAGCCCCCTGCATTTGTTTATTAGGCTACTTTGCAGTCTGACAAGTAAACATAGCCTACAGTACATACTGTAGTAAACATGGGAAAATGCCTAATTCCTTACATAACGGAGAGCAGGCCATGTCCAGATTTTCTCAGTGACCTTAAAACTTCTTCTTAATAGGGGGCGCTATTTTCACTTTGGTAAAAAAATCGTGCCCAAATTAAACGGCCTCGTACTCTGTTCTGGATCATACAATATGCATATTATTATTACTATTGGATAGAAAACACTCTGACGTTTCTAAAGCCGTTTGAATTATATCTGTGAGTAAAACAGAACTCATTTGGCAGCAAACTTCCAAACAGGAAGTGAAAATTTTGAAAATGGGGCTCTGTGTCAGGGCCTGCCTATTCAACTGGCTTATATTTATGGATCTGTATGCACTTCATACGCCTTCCACTAGATGTCAACAGGCAGTACAATGTTGAATGGGGTGTCTAGCTTGATGTGAGACCGAATGAGAGCTTTTGGAGTGACAGGTCCGCCTTATTGGCAGTATTGAACTGCGCACCAGGGAACCCCACATTATCTTCTGAAATGCGTTAGGTATACACGACGAAATGCTCCGGCTCGGACTTTATTGGATACATATGAGAAAAACATCATAAAGATGGATTTTCAACCGAGTTTGACCAGTGTATTCAACGTTTATTGTAAATTTTGGAATTTTTCGTTCCATGCGTCCAGAGTTCTTGGACATGTGTGCTCCACATGGCTAGCCAAAGTTGCCAATTCGACAGAAGAAATGGACATTCTAAAACAAACAACGATTTATTCTGGAACTAGGACTCCTTGCACTACATTCTGATGGAAGATCATCAAAGGTAAGTACTAGTAGTACTTTGTACTAAAGTTATTTATTTTTTATCTAACACAGCGGTTGCATTAAGAACTAGTGTATCTTTCATTTGCTGTACAACATGTATTTTTTAGTAAAGTTTATGATGAGTTTTTTGGTTAGATTACGTGACTGTCCAAAATTTCTCCGGACGATTTGGTGCATTATGGCTACGTATTCACAATGTAAAACCACGATTTGTAGCTCTAAATATGCACATTTTCGAACAAAAAATAAATGTATTGTATAACATGATGTTATAAGACTGTCATCTGATGAAGTTGTTCAAAGGTTAGTGATTCATTTTATCTCTATTTGTGGGTTTTGTGAAAGCTATGTTGGCGGTGAATAAATGGCGTTGTGTGTTTGGCTATTGTGGTGAGCTAATATAAATATATATTGTGTTTTCGCTGTAAAACACTTAAAAAATCGGAAATGATGGCTGGATTCACAAGATGTTTATCTTTCATTTGCTGTATTGGACTTGTGATTTTCATGAAATTATATTACATGATATCCCTGTGGCGCTAGGCTAGGCTATGCTAGTCAGCTTTTTTGATGATGAGGATCCCGGATCCGGGAGGGAGAAGCGGTAGAGGTTTTAAGTACCTTCAATAATTGCTGTACTTGAGAATGCGGGCACGTGGGAGACCGCGGTTCAAATCCCCGACGGGTAGGAAGGAGTAGGCTGTCCTTGTAAATAAGAATTTGTTCTCAACTGGATGCGTTATTTCATAGTTGTGATGTCTTCACTATTATTCTGCAATGTAGAAATGTAAAAATAAAGAAAAATTCCTGGAATGAGTAGTTGTGTCCAAACTGGTACTTGCTTAATTCATTTGATTAACATTATGGTGTTTCTATTCCATGAAAAACCAAAAACCCTCTGTGTTTCTGTTAGGATGGAACGATAAATATGGCGCTGTACAACGTGACGGTCGGCAGTACAGTACTGGCTATTTAACTAAAGAATCCCAATGTCGTCCGGGCAGGGCAGGCGGGAGACCGGGGTTCAATTCCCCGACGGGAAGGAAGGAGTAGGCTGTCCTTGTAAATTAGGTAGTTGTTGTGGAGTTGTTAGATTACTTGTTAGATATTACTGCACGGTCGGAACTAGAAGGACACGCATTTCGCTACATTCACATTAACATCTGTTAACCATGTGTACGTGATCAATCAAATTTGATTTGATTTCTGATTTGATTAGGACACCAGTCTACCATGACACTATACTGTACCTAACAGTCTACGTCAGTAACAAGGTCTGTAGGACACCAGTCTACCATGACTCCAGTCTACCATAACACTATACTGTACCTAACAGTCTACGTCAGTAACAAGGTCTGTAGGACACCAGTCTACCATGACACTATACTGTACCTAACAGTCTACGTCAGTAACAAGGTCTGTAGGACACCAGTCTACCATGACTCCAGTCTACCATAACACTATACTGTACCTAACAGTCTACGTCAGTAACAAGGTCTGTAGGACACCAGTCTACCATGACACTATACTGTACCTAACAGTCTACGTCAGTAACAAGGTCTGTAGGACACCAGTCTACCATGACTCCAGTCTACCATAACACTATACTGTACCTAACAGTCTACGTCAGTAACAAGGTCTGTAGGACACCAGTCTACCATGACTCCAGTCTACCATAACACTATACTGTACCTAACAGTCTACGTCAGTAACAAGGTCTGTAGGACACCAGTCTACCATGACTCCAGTCTACCATAACACTATACTGTACCTAACAGTCTACGTCAGTAACAAGGTCTGTAGGACACCAGTCTACCATGACTCCAGTCTACCATGACACTATACTGTACCTAACAGTCTACGTCAGTAACAAGGTCTGTAGGACACCAGTCTACCATGACTCCAGTCTACCATGACACTATACTGTACCTAACAGTCTACGTCAGTAACAAGGTCTGTAGGACACCAGTCTACCATGACACTATACTGTACCTAACAGCCTACGTCAGTAACAAGGTCTGTAGGACACCAGTCTACCATGACACTATACTGTACCTAACAGCCTACGTCAGTAACAAGGTCTGTAGGACACCAGTCTACCATAACACCAGTCTACCATGACACTATACTGTACCTAACAGTCTACGTCAGTAACACGGTGTGTAGGACACCAGTCTACCATGACACTATACTGTACCTAGCAGTCTACGTCAGTAACACGGTGTGTAGGACACCAGTCTACCATGACACTATACTGTACCTAGCAGTCTACGTCAGTAACACGGTGTGTAGGACACCAGTCTACCATGACACTATACTGTACCTAGCAGTCTCTGTAGGACACCAGTCTACCATGACACTATACTGTACCTAACAGTCTCTGTAGGACACCAGTCTACCATGACACTATACTGTACCTAACAGTCTACGTCAGTAACAAGGTCTGTAGGACACCAGTCTACCATGACACTATACTGTACCTAACAGCCTACGTCAGTAACAAGGTCTGTAGGACACCAGTCTACCATGACTCCAGTCTACCATGACACTATACTGTACCTAACAGTCTACGTCAGTAACACGGTGTGTAGGACACCAGTCTACCATGACTCCAGTCTACCATAACACTATACTGTACCTAACAGTCTACGTCAGTAACAAGGTCTGTAGGACACCAGTCTACCATAACACTATACTGTACCTAACAGCCTACGTCAGTAACAAGGTCTGTAGGACACCAGTCTACCATGACACTATACTGTACCTAACAGCCTACGTCAGTAACAAGGTCTGTAGGACACCAGTCTACCATGACTCCAGTCTACCATGACACTATACTGTACCTAACAGTCTACGTCAGTAACAAGGTCTGTAGGACACCAGTCTACCATGACACTATACTGTACCTAACAGTCTACGTCAGTAACAAGGTCTGTAGGACACCAGTCTACCATGACTCCAGTCTACCATAACACTATACTGTACCTAACAGTCTACGTCAGTAACAAGGTCTGTAGGACACCAGTCTACCATGACACTATACTGTACCTAACAGCCTACGTCAGTAACAAGGTCTGTAGGACACCAGTCTACCATAACACTATACTGTACCTAACAGCCTACGTCAGTAACACGGTCTGTAGGACACCAGTCTACCATAACACCAGTCTACCATAACACTATACTGTACCTAACAGTCTACGTCAGTAACAAGGTCTGTAGGACACCAGTCTACCATGACTCCAGTCTACCATAACACTATACTGTACCTAACAGCCTACGTCAGTAACAAGGTCTGTAGGACACCAGTCTACCATGACACTATACTGTACCTAACAGTCTACGTCAGTAACAAGGTCTGTAGGACACCAGTCTACCATGACACTATACTGTACCTAACAGTCTACGTCAGTAACAAGGTCTGTAGGACACCAGTCTACCATGACACTATACTGTACCTAACAGCCTTTATAAATAAATTGGTGTTATTAACACCCTAAGGTTGATTTCCCCCGTGGAAATGTAATTAGCATAATAAAAGAATCCCTATAAAAAAAAAGATGTCAATTTAACTTGGAGATATCATGGGCTGTGTCTCAATTCACTCCATCCTCCAATGTCGGCCGTCCTCGTCTGCGGTGGAAGGTGGCAGAGCTACAGCGGTGTTGGTCAGACCATGAGACGTGCCGAAAATCGGTCTTCTCACAAAATCGTATGTATTGTCCGAACGGTTTGGGCTACAAAACTATTATGACTCCTCTATGGAAAGATGAGACTCTCTGAAGTGTCCGAACAGTTTGGCCTCCAAACTATTATGACTCCTCTATGGAAAGATGAGACTCTCTGTAGTGTCTGAACGGTTTGGGCTACAAAACTATTATGACTCCTCTATGGAAAGATGAGACTCTCTGAAGTGTCCGAACAGTTTGGCCTCCAAACTATTATGACTCCTCTATGGAAAGATGAGACTCTCTGTAGTGTCCGAACGGTTTGGCCTCCAAACTATTATGACTCCTCTATGGAAAGATGAGACTCTCTGAAGTGTCCGAACAGTTTGGCCTCCAAACTATTATGACTCCTCTATGGAAAGATGAGACTCTCTGTAGTGTCTGAACGGTTTGGGCTACACACTATTATGTGTAAAGGTGGGACTCTCACGAGCACGTTTATGTCGGGTGTTTTTGTCTAGGACGCCCACAGGCCTCGTCAGAAGGTCCAGTCCATTCAGAAAGTATTCAGACCCCTTGACTTTTTCCCACATTTTGTTACGTTACAGCCTCATTCTAAAATTGATTAAATACGTGTTTTTCCTCATCAATCGCAGACAATACCCCATAATGACTCAATACCCCATAATGACTCAATACCCCATAATGACTCAATACCCCATAATGACACAATACCCCATAATGACTCAATACCCCATAATGACAAAGAAAAACAGGTTTAAAAAAAATGTTTCCTAATCTTTCTTATATTTCTCAGGATAGACACTAAAGAACTGTACTAAAATGTAAACTTCCTTTACATTTTTTGGGGGGCAGGGGGACTATCTGTTGTTCCATGCAGCAAGCAATACAAATATATATCCTAATCTTTAAGATATAGGACAGACACTTTAGAACCAACTTTATTTAGATTTTTGGGGGGGGACTATCTGTTGTTCCATGTAGTGAATCTGTTATTCAATGCGTTTGTATGGGCTAATAGCAGTAAGGCCAAATACAATCTTTCATTAAATAATTGTAAAAAAAATTATATATAATTGTGGGATACTTCAAGGGGCTTTTAAAATTCAAAATCAACTAGCTATTTGATCCATGGTATGACCTTCTTAAAACAATTCCATATAGCTTAGTACACCCCCCCCCCCGGCTTAGACTCTGATGGATTAAGCACTAATAACACGCTAACAGTTATTACTGTTAACCAATAAGGTTTATAACATTGTTATTACATACTGCTCAATAACACTGGTCCAGATATACTCATATTTATGACTGATTTCATGTGGTCCAGAAATACTCATTTATGACTGATTTCATGTGGTCCAGAAATACTCATTTATGACTGATTTCATGTGGTCCAGAAATACTCATTTATGACTGATTTCATGTGGTCCAGAAATACTCATTTATGACTGATTTCATGTGGTCCAGAAATACTAATTTATGACTGATTTCATGTGGTCCAGAAATACTCATTTATGACTGATTTCATGTGGTCCAGAAATACTCATTTATGACTGATTTCATGTGGTCCAGAAATACTCATTTATGACTGATTTCATGTGGTCCAGAAATACTCATTTATGACTGATTTCATGTGGTCCAGAAATACTCATTTATGACTGATTTCATGTGGTCCAGAAATACTCATTTATGACTGATTTCATGTGGTCCAGAAATACTCATTTATGACTGATTTCATGTGGTCCAGAAATACTCATTTATGACTGATTTCATGTGGTCCAGAAATACTAATTTATGACTGATTTCATGTGGTCCAGAAATACTCATTTATGACTGATTTCATGTGGTCCAGAAATACTCATTTATGACTGATTTCATGTGGTCCAGAAATACTCATTTATGACTGATTTCATGTGGTCCAGAAATACTCATTTATGACTGATTTCATGTGGTCCAGAAATACTCATTTATGACTGATTTCATGTGGTCCAGAAATACTCATTTATGACTGATTTCATGTGGTCCAGAAATACTCATTTATGACTGATTTCATGTGGTCCAGAAATACTCATTTATGACTGATTTCATGTGGTCCAGAAATACTCATTTATGACTGATTTCATGTGGTCCAGAAATACTCATTTATGACTGATTTCATGTGGTCCAGAAATACTCATTTATGACTGATTTCATGTGGTCCAGAAATACTAATTTATGACTGATTTCATGTGGTCCAGAAATACTCATTTATGACTGATTTCATGTGGTCCAGAAATACTCATTTATGACTGATTTCATGTGGTCCAGAAATACTAATTTATGACTGATTTCATGTGGTCCAGAAATACTAATTTATGACTGATTTCATGTGGTCCAGAAATACTCATTTATGACTGATTTCATGTGGTCCAGAAATACTCATTTATGACTGATTTCATGTGGTCCAGAAATACTCATTTATGACTGATTTCATGTGGTCCAGAAATACTCATTTATGACTGATTTCATGTGGTCCAGAAATACTCATTTATGACTGATTTCATGTGGTCTTATGTGCCTCAATTTGTAGAGCATGGAGCTTAAAACGTCAAAGGTTCGATTCCCGCTGTGGCTACCCACTGAAAAATACATTCACGAACGATTACGAGGCTTTGGATCAAAGGGTCTGGAAAATGGCGTATATATTTATATTATTATATTATATTTTTTATATAGTCGCTCTGGATAAGAGCGTCTGCTAAATGACTTAAATGTAAATGTAAATGTAATATTAGCCGATTTTAAATGATTGAATTCTAATGTTTTGTAATTCCGTCACAGGGCACTACTGAAGCAGCGGAGGCAGCGGTATCCCTGGGAGTCTCCCAGTCTCAGTACCTACTGGGACTGAACGGGTTCTGCTCCTCCCTGGAGACCGTAGCCTTGGCCCTGGAGCACGATGGAGGAACCAGCCTCGTAGACCTCACCTACGCCCACCACTGGTCTGTGCCCCAAGGAGAGGCTATTCATTCGGGTACTGTGCTCCAGGGAGAGGGACTCCAGCCGGGTGATGGAGGTGAGGTTCCAGACACCTGTGGCTGCGGCCTGGTGGAGAGGAGCGGCAGGCCTGGGCCGGAGCTGGAGTGGACCCCCCTCAACACCAGGTACCCACCATAGATCCATGAATATGTTGATGTTGTATGTTATTATATGTTATTGTATGTTGTTGTATGTGATGTATGTTGTTGTATGTGATGTATGTTGTTGTATGTGATGTATGTTGTTGTATGTGATGTATGTTGTTGTATGTGATGTATGTTGTTGTATGTGATGTATGTTATTGTATGTTGTTGTATGTGATGTATGTTGTTGTATGTGATGTATGTTATTGTATGTTGTTGTATGTGATGTATGTTGTTGTATGTGTTGTATGTGATGTATGTTGTTGTATGTGATGTATGTTATTGTATGTGATGTATGTGTTGTATGTTATTGTACGTGATGTATGTTATTGTATGTGATGTGTGTTGTTGTATGTTGTTGTATGTGATGTATGTTATTGTATGTGATGTATGTTATTGTATGTGTTGTATGTGATGTATGTTATTGTATGTTATTGTATGTGATGTATGTTATTGTATGTCGTTGTATGTTATTGTATGTGATGTATGTTGTTGTATGTTATTGTATGTTGTTCAAACCAAACTTTATTCATCACATGCGCCGAATACAACAAGTGTAGACTTTACCGTGAAATGCAGTTGTATGTATTTGTATGTGATGTATGTTATTATGTGATCTATGTTGTTCTATGTGATGTATGTTATTATGTGATGTATGTTGTTGTATGTGATGTATGTTATTGTATGTGATGTGTGTTATTGTATGTGATGTATGTTGTTGAATGTGATGTGTGTTGTTGTATGTTATTGTATGTTATTGTATGTGATGTATGTTATTGTATGTGATGTATGTTATTGTATGTGTTGTATGTGATGTATGTTGTTGTATGTGATGTGTGTTGTTGTATGTTATTGTATGTGCTATATGTTATTGTATGTGATGTATGTTATTGTTGTAACAGTCCTGACCTGTTTTATGTTGTTTTTATGTGTTTATGGTCAGGGCATGTGTTTTGGGTGGGCAGTCTATGTTATTCGTTTCTATGTTGGTTTTGGTTTGCCTGGTATGGCTCTTGATTAGAGGCAGGTGGTTTGCATTTTCCTCTAATCAAGAGTCATATTTAGGTAGGGCATTATCACTGTGTGTCTGTGTTATGTCTTACACCATACGGGATTGTTTCGGTTGTTCGTTTCGTTTTCGGTTTATGTAGTCTGTTCCTGTGTCAGCGTGCTTCGTGTATATGTAAGTTCGGTTGTTCAGGTCTGTCTACATCGTTTTGTTATTTTGTTAGTTATATCCAGTATAGTTCATTTTCGTCTTTGTCTATTTTGTTTATTTAATAAATCATTATGTGTTCAAACTTCGCTGCGCCTTGGTTCCCTCAATACTCCTCCTTTTCCGAAAATGGAGAGGAGGAGGAACGCCTTAACAGAATCACCCACCAAAATACAGAGACCAAGCGGTATGGGAATGCTCGAGGGAGCAATAAGGATTTCTGGACTTGGGAGGAGATATTGGACGGTAGAGGACCTTGGGCTCAACCAGGGGAATATCGCCGTCCTAAGGAGGAGAAGAGGGCAGCCACAGCCCAGGAGCGCTGGTATGAGGAGGCAGCGCGACGACGCGGTTGGGAGCCCGTGAGTAAGACCCAAAAATTTCTTGGGGGGGGGCACACGAGGAGTGTGGTAAAGCCGGGTAGGATACCCGAGCCAACTCCCCGTGCTTACCGTGGAGGTAGAAGGCGTCGTACTGGTAAGACACCGTGTTATGCGGTAAAGCGCACGGTGTCCCCAGTACGCGTGCTTAGCCCAGTGCGGGCTATTCCACCTTGCCGCACTGGGAGGGCTAAGTTGGGCATCGAGCCGGGTGCCATGAAGCCGGCCCAACGTAGCTGGTCTCCAGTACGTCTCCTCGGGCCGGTGTACATGGCACCAGCCTTACAGGTGGTGTCCCCGGTTCGCCTGCATAGCCCAGTGCGGGCTATTCCACCTCGCCGCACTGGCAGGGCTACGGGGTTCATTCAACCTGGTAGGGTTGGGGAGGCTTGGTGCTCAAGAGCACGTGTCCTCCTTCACGGTCCGGTATATCCGGTGCCACCTCCATGTACCAGTCCTCCGGTGGCAGCCCCCCGTACCAGGCTGTCTCTCCGGGTTCTCTCTCCTGCTGTTTCCTCCTCTCCAGCGCAGCCGGTGCCTAGACCACGCACCAGGCTGTCTCTCCTTCTCCTCCCTACAGAGCTATCTGTCTCCCCAGCGCCATCTGAGCCATCCGTCTCCCCAGCGCCATCTGAGCCATCCGTCTCTCCAGCGCCATCTGAGCCATCCGTCTCCCCAGCGCCGTCTGAGCCATCCGTCTGCCATGAGCCTGCAAAGCCGCCCGTCTGCCATGAGCCTGCAAAGCCGCCCGTCTGCCATGAGCCTACAGAGCCATCCGCCAGACAGGAGCCGCTAGAGCCGTCAGCCAGACAGGAGCCGCTAGAGCCGTCAGCCAGACAGGATCTGCCAGAGCCGCCAACCAGACAGGATCTGCCAGAGCCGCCAACCAGACAGGATCTGCCAGAGCCGCCAACCAGACAGGATCTGCCAGAGCCGCCAGCGAGCCATGAGCAGCCAGAGCCGTCAGAGAGCCATGAGCAGCCAGAGCCGTCAAAGAGCCATGAGCAGCCAGAGCCGTCAAAGAGCCATGAGCAGCCAGAGCCGTCAGTGAGCCATGAGCAGCCAGAGCCGTCAGAGAGCCATGAGCAGCCAGAGCCGTCAGAGCGCCATGAGCGTCGAGAGCCGTCAGCCTGCCATGAGCGTCGAGAGCCGTCAGCCTGCCATGAGCGTCGAGAGCCGTCAGCCTGCCATGAGCGTCAAGAGCCGTCAGCCTGCCATGAGCGTAGAGAGCCGTCAGCCAGCATGGACCTGCCAGAGCCGTCCAAACAGGACCTGCCAGAGTCCTTCAGCCGGGATCTGCCCCTTGTCCCGGTGTTGCCCCTTGTCCCGGTGCTGCCCCTTGTCCCGGTGCTGCCCCTTGTCCCGGTGCTGCCCCTTGTCCCGGTGCTGCCCCTTGTCCCGGTGCTGCCCCTTGTCCCGGTGCTGCCCCTTGTCCCGGTGCTGCCCCTTGTCCCAGTGATGGTCCTTATCCTGGTGCTGCCCCTTGTTCTGGTGCTGCCCCTTGTCCCGGTGCTACCCCTTGTCCCGGTGCTGCCCCTTGTCCTGGTGCTAGCTGTTTATTTAGGGGAAGGTAGTGTTAGGGTGGGCATTAAAAGGGGTAGAAAGAAGAGGGGAGTGACTATGGTGGTATGGGGACAGCGTCCTGAGCCGGAACCACCACCGTGGTCAACTGCCCACCCGGACCCTCCCCTGGACTTTGTGCTTGTGCGCCCGGCGTGCGCATCTTGAGGGGGGGGTACTGTAACAGTCCTGACCTGTTTTATGTTGTTTTTATGTGTTTATGGTCAGGGCATGTGTTTTGGGTGGGCAGTCTATGTTATTCGTTTCTATGTTGGTTTTGGTTTGCCTGGTATGGCTCTTGATTAGAGGCAGGTGGTTTGCATTTTCCTCTAATCAAGAGTCATATTTAGGTAGGGCATTATCACTGTGTGTTTGTGGGTGATTGTCTCCTGTGATGTCTATCGTGTTGTCGATGTTTTTTCACTTATGGAGCTGTTTGGCTGTTCGTTCGTTTTGATGTCCGTTCCTGTTCGTAAGTTTACGTTTGTCCATGTAAGTTTATGTTCAGGTTCCGTTGTACGTCGTTTTCTTATTTTGTAGTTTTGAAAGTGTTTTGTTTTGTTTAGTCTACGTCGTATGTGTAATAAAAATGGCTTATTTCCCTAACTCCGCATTTTGGTCCGAAGATCCTTCTCTCCTCACCTCATCTGAGGATGAGGAGAGCGACAGCTGTAACAATTGTATGTGATGTGTGTTGTTGTATGTTATTGTACGTGATGTATGTTGTTGTATGTGATGTGTGTTGTTGTATGTTATTGTATGTGATGTATGTTGTTGTATGTTATTGTATGTGATGTATGTTGTGTATGTTATTGTATGTTGTTCAAACCAAACTTTATTCATCACATGCGCCGAATACAACAAGTGTAGACTTTACCGTGAAATGCAGTTGTATGTATTTGTATGTGATGTATGTTGTTGGTTTTTTTTGTATGTAGAAGTGGATGTGTGTATGTCCTCTGAATAAACAAGCTTTACGTTCACCAGGTACCCTTTACGTCCTGCCCCTCTGGTTGTGGGTAAGGACACTACCCCTCAGCTCAGGGTGCTGGACTCCTTCACAGCCAAACTCAATGCTCTGCAGGTTGCCGTGGAAATGGCTAATGTGGTACTGGATATTAGATACGTCATCCAAGATGTCAACTGACACCAAACCTCTCAATTCAATTCAAAGGGGCTTTATTGGCACGGAATGTGTTTACATTGTCATTGTTTTGTTTACAGTTTATTTCAATCAGCTTTTAACAGTAAACAACGACACACAAAACTTTCAAGAGAATAACAACATTTAAAATATGATATTACTAGCGGGTAAAAAAAATCTAGTATAACATTTAAAATGTTACATAAGCTAGGTGTTGTGACAATGTGCAAATAGTAGACTGTACGAATGACAGGGGTGGGAATGAGTAGGCAGATAGATATGAGTAGGCAGATAGATATGAGTAGGCAGATAGATATGAGTAGGCAGATAGATATGAGAAGGCAGATAGATATGAGTAGGCAGATAGATATGAGTAGGCAGATAGATATGAGTAGGCAGATAGATATGAGTAGGCAGATAGATATGAGTAGGCAGATAGATATGAGTAGGCAGATAGATATGAGAAGGCAGATAGATATGAGTAGGCAGATAGATATGAGTAGGCAGATAGATATGAGAAGGCAGATAGATATGAGTAGGCAGATAGATATGAGTAGGCAGATAGATATGAGTAGGCAGATAGATATGAGTAGGCAGATAGATATGAGAAGGCAGATAGATATGAGTAGGCAGATAGATATGAGTAGGCAGATAGATATGAGAAGGCAGATAGCTATGAGAAGGCAGATAGATATGAGTAGGCAGATAGATATGAGTAGGCAGATAGATATGAGTAGGCAGATAGATATGAGTAGGCAGATAGATATGAGAAGGCAGATAGATATGAGTAGGCAGATAGATATGAGAAGGCAGATAGATATGAGTAGGCAGATAGATATGAGAAGGCAGATAGATATGAGAAGGCAGATAGATATGAGTAGGCAGATAGATATGAGTAGGCAGATAGATATGAGAAGGCAGATAGATATGAGAAGGCAGATAGATATGAGTAGGCAGATAGATATGAGAAGGCAGATAGATATGAGAAGGCAGATAGATATGAGTAGGCAGATAGATATGAGTAGGCAGATAGATATAGCTTTTATTACACTGTTGTTTTTGACCCCTTTTCTTGTGGCAGCAGGTCACACGTCTTGCTACTGCGATTGCACACTGCGATATTTCGCCTAACAGATACAGGAGTTTGTTCAAAATTATATGTGTTCGAATTCTTTGTGGGTCTGTGTAATCTGAGGGAAATATGTATCTCTAATATGGTTGTACATTTGGCAGGAGGTTAGGAAGTGCAGCTCAGTTTCCACCTCATTTTGTGGGCGGTGGGCAGATATCCTGTCTTCTCTTGAGAGCCAGGTCTGCCTACGGCGGCCTTTCTCTAAAGCAAGGTTACGCTCACTGAGTCTGTACATAGTCAAAGCTTTCCTTAGGTTTGGGTCAGTCACAGTGGTCCGGTATTCTGCCACTGTGTACTCTCTGTTTAGGGCCAAATAGTGTTCTAGTTTGCTCAGTTTTTTGGGGAAAAATCTGTCAAGTGTGTCAAGTAATTATCTTTTAGTTTTTCTCATGATTTGGTTGGTTCTAATTGTGTTGCTGTCCTGGGGCTCTGTGGGGTCTGTTTGTGAACAGAGCCCCAGGACCAGCTGTTTTCTAGGTTCATCTCCTTGCGGGTGAGGGCTTTGTGCAATGTTTGGGCATCGCTTTCCTTTAGGTGGTTGTGGAATTTAATGTCTCTTATCTGGATTTTGATCCCTAGTGGGTATATATAGTATATATATGACTGGGATGTCAATTTTGGTAGTAAAAATAAAGAAAACCCCTGGAATGAGTAGGTGTGTCTACACTTTGACTGGTACTGCCTATGTAGACATATAGATAAATCTCTACTGTCTATATGTAGATATCTAGGTAAATCTACTGTCTATATGTAGATATCTAGGTAGTTCTCTACTGTCTATATGTAGATATCTAGGTTATGACCTCTACTGTCTATATGTAGATATCTAGGTAGATCTCTACTGTCTATATGTAGATATCCAGGTAGATGTCTACTGTCTATATGTAGATATCTAGGTAGATCTCTACTGTCTATCTGTAGATATCTAGGTAGATCTCTACTGTCTATATGTAGATATCTAGGTAGATCTCTACTGTCTATATGTAGATATCTAGGTAGATCTCTACTGTCTATATGTAGATATCTAGGTAGATCTCTACTGTCTATATGTAGATATCTAGGTAGATCTCTACTGTCTATATGTAGATATCTAGGTAGATCTCTACTGTCTATATGTAGATATCTAGGTAGATCTCCACTGTCTATATTTATATATCTAGGTTATGATCTCTACTGTCTATATGTAGATATCTAGGTTATGATCTCTACTGTCTATATGTAGATATCTACCTACAGTACCAGTCAAAAGTTTGGACACACCTACTCATTTAATTGTTTTTCATCATTTGTACTATTTTCTACATTGTAGAATAATAGTGAAGATGTCAAAACTATGTAATAACACATGTGGAACCATGTTGTAACCAAATAAGTGTTAAACAAATCAAAATACACTGCTCAAAAAAATAAAGGGAACACTTAAACAACACAATGTAACTCCAAGTCAATCACACTTCTGTGAAATCAAACTGTCCACTTAGGAAGCAACACTGATTGACAATAAATTTCACATGCTGTTGTGCAAATGGAATAGACAAAAGGTGGAAATTATAGGCAATTAGCAAGACACCCCCAAAAAAGGAATGATTCTGCAGGTGGTGACCACAGACCACTTCTCAGTTCCTATGCTTCCTGGCTGATGTTTTGGTCACTTTTGAATGCTGGCGGTGCTCTCACTCTAGTGGTAGCATGAGACGGAGTCTACAACCCACACAAGTGGCTCAGGTCGTGCAGTTCATCCAGGATGGCACATCAATGCGAGCTGTGGCAAAAAAAATTGCTGTGTCTGTCAGCGTAGTGTCCAGAGCATGGAGGCGCCATACCAGGAGACAGGCCAGTACATCAAGAGAAGTGGAGGAGGCCGTAGGAGGGCAACAACCCAGCAGCAGGACCGCTACCTCCGCCTTTGTGCAAGGAGATGCACTGCCAGAGCCCTGCAAAATGACCCCTAGCAGGCCACAAATGTGCATGTGTCTACTGTCTATATGTAGATATCTAGGTAGATCTCTACTGTCTATTTGTAGATATCTAGGTTATGATATACTGTCTATATGTAGATATCTATGTAGATCTCTACTGTCTATATGTAGATATCTAGATAGATCTCTACTGTTGTCATGACGTTGGCCTGTGGGTAAGGTTTTTGACCCCCCCATAAATACCTTTCTCCCTTCCTCTCTCTCTGACTCTACTGAAGGACTCTTGAATAGCCTTTGTTAAACAGAGAGTCTGGGAACATCAAACAAGTGGAGGGACAAGTGGAAGGAACCATATTTCGTTAATAGAACCAGCTGAAAATATGCGTTGGTACTTAATGACTATGATGTCAGATCGGTTGTCATCTGAGACATTATGACTGATGACAGGACGACATAAACTGTATCTGGGAAAGTCTACACATTCTAGTTATCAGATTCACATGGAATTGTTGTGCAATTTAAATGTTTAAATATGACACTATTTGTGAAAAGATTAAATGTAATTTTAGCTTTGGGTTTTCATAAAGTTAGAGCTTTGCTCAACCAGTGGCCCGCCCCTGTGAAGAGACATGGGTTATAAACTAGGAAACACACCCTTCTCTCTCTCCACTATATAAGCCCTTGACGAAAATGTAACTATCTGTTCCGAGGACGATAGGACGACGGTCCATACGTTAAAAAGGACTAACATATCAACTACAGAACTAAGCCAACCTCAGCGTGAGCTTTGGTTGTGAATGGTATAAACTTTGAACTCTTATTCACTAAAGAAGTGAGACATCCTAGCCGTTGACTTAGCAACAGCAGCTGTAAACTTGGGGTAGGAAAGGACGGACGACCTATCCCTTCTACCACACAACGACGATACTACAACGTATCCAATTTACCACCAGAGCCATTCTTCCGAGGACAGGAAGATCTCTGTTGGCCAACACGGCCAGCATCTACGACCAACCTACCGAAGCGCAGCTCAGAGTAAATATTTATTGCATTTTCCTTTTCCAAATGGGCGGTAATTTAGAAAGCATAAGACACTGTATTTACGAAAGCTTCTCCCTTTGTTCCTCAGTCTTCCCGCTCTTTCACTCAAACCCAACCCCCTTTTCTTTGTGTAACCAGCTGTCATATCTGTTCCGTCCACTAGGGACATTTTCATTTATGACATAATTCGTAATCAAGGTATGATTACAAATTAATATATATATATATATATATATATATATATATATATATATATATATATATATATATAATATATATTCTCAAATCATATCGTGAGGTCAACTAATACCTGATTAGTTAGGTATTTCGAAAATAAATAATTAAACCCAATTTTGTATTACTGATTCAACTTGTTAGCCAGGGTTCGTGAAGATAACCAAGAATTCTATGATGTTCAGATGAGACTGAAATAAGGTGACGATTAATATTGACTACTATTGATGGAAAATATTACTAGGTCTTTCAGAGTTTATTCGGAAGATAACAGCTCTATAAACACTTTTTCATGGTGCCCCGACTTTCTAGTTAATTACATTTACATGATTAGCTCAATCAGGTAATATTAATTACAGAGAAAAGATTTTATAGAATAGCATGTCATATCACTTAATCCGGCATAGCCAAAGACACGACACCGTCTATTGGTAGATATCTAGGTAGATCTCTACTGTTTATATGTAGATATCTAGGTAGATCTCTACTGTTTATATGTAGATATCTAGGTAGATCTCTACTGTTTATATGTAGATATCTAGGTTATTATCTCTACTGTCTATATGTAGATATCTAGGTAGATCTCTACTGTTTATATGTAGATATCTAGGTAGATCTCTACTGTCTATATGTAGATATCTAGGTAGATCTCTACTGTTTATATGTAGATATCTAGGTTATTATCTCTACTGTCTATATGTAGATATCTAGGTAGATCTCTACTGTTTATATGTAGATATCTAGGTTATTATCTCTACTGTCTATATGTAGATATCTAGGTAGATCTCTACTGTCTATATGTAGATATCTAGGTAGATCTCTACTGTCTATATGTAGATTTCTAGGTAGATCTCTACTGTCTATATGTAGATATCTAGGTGGATATCTACTGTCTATATGTAGATATCTAGGTGTCATGACGTGGCCCTATTTAGGTATAGCTAGTGGCTTCTCCCTCTCTCTCGCTCTCCTACACCCAGGTTTTGTTATCTCAGGTCGTAAATTCCTGGAGGAGACTCTCTCCCCCTGGCCATGCAGAAAGAGACACATAGAGAGAACAGGGGATTTCACATGGCGAACTCCTAAATCCCCAAAATGGGGATTTGATACAAAATGTCCACTTGTGGGAATAGTCCGTGGACACTTAAGGGACGGGTATGACGAGTGGGTTTCATTTGGTGACCTCAGAGAGGACAGGAAACACACAACTATATCTCTGAATATGTACATTTCTCAATTATGGGGTTTGCATCTAATTATTGTATAAAATTAATGAGTAAAGATGAAACTATTTGTGAAATGATGTAATATGCTGTTAAACCTTTAATGTGAAAGAACTGTATGCCCTTTAACATTTAACTAAGTCATTGGCCCCGTGAGCACAGACATGATCTGGCGTCATGAAACAGCTCTTTTCTACTGTTACGAATAAAAACCCCTCCTGAGGAAATCCTCTTCAGACCACAAAAACCTCTGTGTCCTCTAAGGTTACGATACCATTTCTGAATGGTACTCTGAAGTATCCATTTTAACCACGAAAGACTTGATCTTCAGGGAAGCAGAGAGAGAGAGACACTCCAATGAACTCTCCAGCAGACGGACGATTCCAACAGAGATCACGACGACACACTGAGCGTAAATATTGAATGTGTAAAGGATTAGCGTTTCAATTAATATAATTATCAACTGTGTAGTGATTCCTTGTTTGTCTTTCCCGCCTGTTCTCAGTCCACACCCACTTCCCTTTGTCCACCAAGCCGTCATATTGGCTTAGCCCACTAGGGAACCTCGCCTATCATTTCCTTGTAACCATATCTACTGTTTGTTTATGCATTTCTGTGATTATTTAGTTAGTTAATAAATAAATAAATGATTAAGACAATTGATGTATGAATGGTTCATAGTGAAGGCTGGGTTCGTGCAGATAACCAACAATTTACAATGTTTGGAATGAGACTAACGTGAGGTAACGAATAAATCATTAATTAGAAGACTAATTGATCAGATAATAAAATATCTGAAGAGTTTTATTAGGAAATTATAACTTGGTAATCTGAAGATTTTCCTTGGAGCCCCGACTTCCTAGTTAATTACAGTTACATGATTAGTTTAATCACGTAATAATAATAAATACAGAGAATTGATTTGATAAAATAACAGTCTTCACTTTAATGATGCCAAAGACACGACATAGGTTATGATCTCTACTGTCTATATGTAGATATCTAGGTAAATCTCTACTGTCTATATGTAGATATCTAGGTAAATCTCTACTGTCTATATGTAGATATCTAGGTAGATCTCTACTGTCTATCTGTAGATATCTAGGTAGATCTCTACTGTCTATATTTAGATATCTAGGTAAATCTCTACTGTCTATATGTAGATATCTAGGTAGATCTCTACTGTCTATATGTAGATATCTAGGTTTTAATCTATACTGTCTATATGTAGATCTCTAGCTAGATCTCTACTGTCTATATGTAGATCTTTACTGTCTATATGCAGATATCTAGCTAGATCTCTACTGTCTATATGCAGGTCATCTGATCATATCTAGACTTTGTCCCAAATGGCACCCTATTCCATAAATAAAGTACTGCACGACTTTTGACCAGAGGACCATATAGGGAATAGTGTGCTATTTGGAATGCAAGCCCGATCTAAAGAGCTTGTTTTGGGGGGTCTCCCAGTCCTATGGTTGGAATGCAGGAGCTTCATCTGTTTAGAAGATGAATGGAATCAGAGCTTTCCGTGACCTGGGGTAGTCATGGAATTTCTCATGGTAGAACCTGTGGCAGAGGGAGAGAACAAAGATCATGAATACATTTACACTCCCAGATTTAGCCTGGTCCTCCATTCTGACCTCTGACCTCTCGTTTCACGTCATTGTGTATCAAAACCGGATGTAAGGTTGAGAGATCAGGATGGGCGTACAAGGCCACCATAGGTTGGTCAAGCATCAACAACTAGGTAGATCTCTACACTCTATATGTAGATGTCTAGGTTATGTCATCTAAATCAAATCAAAGTTTATTTGTCACATGCGCCGAATACAACAGGTGTAGTAGACCTTACAGTGAAATTCTTACTTACAAGCCCTTAACCAACAATGCAGTTTTAAGAAAATACCCCCCCCCCCCCCCCTCCAAAAAGTAAGAGATAAGAATAACAAATAATTAAGAGCAGCAGTAAATAACAATACCGGGGCAATACAGGGAGTTATGGTACAGAGTCAATGTGGAGGCTATATACAGGGGGGGTACCGGTACAGAGTCAATGTGGAGGCTATATACAGGGAGTTACGGTACTGAGTCAATGTGGAGGGTATATACAGGGAGTTACGGTACTGAGTCAATGTGGAGGGTATATACAGGGAGTTACAGTACTGAGTCAATGTGGAGGCTATATACAGGGAGTTACGGTACTGAGTCAATGTGGAGGCTATATACAGGGAGTTACGGTACTGAGTCAATGTGGAGGCTATATACAGGGGGTACGGGTACAGAGTCAATGTGGAGGCTATATACAGGGAGTTACGGTACTGAGTCAATGTGGAGGCTATATACAGGGAGTTACGGTACTGAGTCAATGTGGAGGCTATATACAGGGAGTTACGGTACTGAGTCAATGTGGAGGCTATATACAGGGGGTAACAGTACAGAGTCAATGTGGATGCTATATACAGGGGGTACCGGTACAGAGTCAATGTGGAGGCTATATAAAGGGTGTTACGGTACAGAGTCAATGTGGAGAATATATACAGGGGGTACCGGTACAGAGTCAATGTGGAGGCTATATACAGGGGGTACCGGTACAGAGTCAATGTGGAGGCTATATACAGGGTGTTACGGTACAGAGTCAATGTGGAGGCTATATACAGGGGGTACCGGTACAGAGTCAATGTGGAGGCTATATACAGGGGGTACCGGTACAGAGTCAATGTGGAGGCTATATACAGGGGGTACCGGTACAGAGTCAATGTGGAGGCTATATACAGGGGGTACCGGTACAGAGTCAATGTGGAGGCTATATACAGGGGGTACCGGTACAGAGTCAATGTAGAGGCTATATACAGGGGGTACCGGTACAGAGTCAATGTGGAGGCTATATACAGGGTGTTACAGTACTGAGTCAATGTGGAGGCTATATACAGGGAGTTACGGTACTGAGTCAATGTGGAGGGTATATACAGGGAGTTACAGTACTGAGTCAATGTGGAGGCTATATACAGGGAGTTACGGTACTGAGTCAATGTGGAGGCTATATACAGGGAGTTACTTTACTGAGTCAATGTGGAGGCTATATACAGGGGGTACGGGTACAGAGTCAATGTGGAGGCTATATACAGGGAGTTACGGTACTGAGTCAATGTGGAGGCTATATACAGGGAGTTACGGTACTGAGTCAATGTGGAGGCTATATACAGGGAGTTACGGTACTGAGTCAATGTGGAGGCTATATACAGGGGGTAACAGTACAGAGTCAATGTGGATGCTATATACAGGGGGTACCGGTACAGAGTCAATGTGGAGGCTATATAAAGGGTGTTACGGTACAGAGTCAATGTGGAGAATATATACAGGGGGTACCGGTACAGAGTCAATGTGGAGGCTATATACAGGGGGTACCGGTACAGAGTCAATGTGGAGACTATATACAGGAGGTACCGGTACAGAGTCAATGTGGAGGCTATATACAGGGTGTTACGGTACAGAGTCAATGTGGAGGCTATATACAGGAGGTACCGGTACAGAGTCAATGTGGAGGCTATATACAGGGTGTTACGGTACAGAGTCAATGTGGAGGCTATATACAGGGGGTACCGGTACAGAGTCAATGTGGAGGCTATATACAGGGGGTACCGGTACAGAGTCAATGTGGAGGCTATATACAGGGGGTACCGGTACAGAGTCAATGTGGAGGCTATATACAGGGGGTACCGGTACAGAGTCAATGTGGAGGCTATATACAGGGGGTACCGGTACAGAGTCAATGTAGAGGCTATATACAGGGGGTACCGGTACAGAGTCAATGTGGAGGCTATATACAGGGTGTTACAGTACTGAGTCAATGTGGAGGCTATATACAGGGAGTTACGGTACTGAGTCAATGTGGAGGCTATATACAGGGAGTTACGGTACTGAGTCAATGTGGAGGCTATATACAGGGGGTACGGGTACAGAGTCAATGTGGAGGCTATATACAGGGAGTTACGGTACTGAGTCAATGTGGAGGCTATATACAGGGAGTTACGGTACTGAGTCAATGTGGAGGCTATATACAGGGAGTTACGGTACTGAGTCAATGTGGAGGCTATATACAGGGGGTAACAGTACAGAGTCAATGTGGATGCTATATACAGGGGGTACCGGTACAGAGTCAATGTGGAGGCTATATAAAGGGTGTTACGGTACAGAGTCAATGTGGAGAATATATACAGGGGGTACCGGTACAGAGTCAATGTGGAGGCTATATACAGGGGGTACCGGTACAGAGTCAATGTGGAGACTATATACAGGAGGTACCGGTACAGAGTCAATGTGGAGGCTATATACAGGGTGTTACGGTACAGAGTCAATGTGGAGGCTATATACAGGGGGTACCGGTACAGAGTCAATGTGGAGGCTATATACAGGGGGTACCGGTACAGAGTCAATGTGGAGGCTATATACAGGGGGTACCGGTACAGAGTCAATGTGGAGGCTATATACAGGGGGTACCGGTACAGAGTCAATGTGGAGGCTATATACAGGGTGTTACAGTACTGAGTCAATGTGGAGGCTATATACAGGGAGTTACGGTACTGAGTCAATGTGGAGGGTATATACAGGGAGTTACAGTACTGAGTCAATGTGGAGGCTATATACAGGGAGTTACGGTACTGAGTCAATGTGGAGGCTATATACAGGGAGTTACGGTACTGAGTCAATGTGGAGGCTATATACAGGGGGTACCGGTACAGAGTCAATGTGGAGGCTATATACAGGGAGTTACGGTACTGAGTCAATGTGGAGGCTATATACAGGGAGTTACGGTACTGAGTCAATGTGGAGGCTATATACAGGGGGTAACAGTACAGAGTCAATGTGGATGCTATATACAGGGGGTACCGGTACAGAGTCAATGTGGAGGCTATATAAAGGGTGTTACGGTACAGAGTCAATGTGGAGAATATATACAGGGGGTACCGGTACAGAGTCAATGTGGAGGCTATATACAGGGGGTACCGGTACAGAGTCAATGTGGAGACTATATACAGGAGGTACCGGTACAGAGTCAATGTGGAGGCTATATACAGGGTGTTACGGTACAGAGTCAATGTGGAGGCTATATACAGGGGGTACCGGTACAGAGTCAATGTGGAGGCTATATACAGGGGGTACCGGTACAGAGTCAATGTGGAGGCTATATACAGGGGGTACCGGTACAGAGTCAATGTGGAGGCTATATACAGGGGGTACCGGTACAGAGTCAATGTGGAGGCTATATACAGGGGGTACCGGTACAGAGTCAATGTAGAGGCTATATACAGGGGGTACCGGTACAGAGTCAATGTGGAGGCTATATACAGGGTGTTACGGTACAGAGTCAATGTGGAGGCTATATACAGGGGGTAACAATACAGAGTCAATGTGGAGGCTATATACAGGGGGTACCGGTACAGAATCAATGTGGAGGCTATATACAGGGGGTACCGATACAGAGTCAATGTGGAGGCTATATACAGGGGGTACCGGTACAGAGTCAATGTTGAGGTTATATACAGGGGGTACCGGTACAGAGTCAATGTGGAGGCTATATACAGGGGGTACCGATACAGAGTCAATGTGGAGGCTATATACAGGGGGTACCGGTACAGAGTCAATGTGGAGGTTATATACAGGGGGTACCGGTACAGAGTCAATGTGGAGGTTATATACAGGGGGTACCGGTACAGAGTCAATGTGGAGGCTATATACAGGGGGTACCGGTGTCGAGGAAATTGAGGTGATGGGTACAGTTGAAGTCGGATGTTTACATACACTTAGGTTGGAGTCATTAAAACTTGTTTTTCAACCACTCCACATATTTCTTGTTAACAAACTATAGTTTTGGCAAGTCGGTTAGGAGATCTACTTTCTGCATGACACAAGTAATTTTTCCAACAATTGTTCACAGAGATTTTTTCACTGTATCACAATTCCAATGGGTCAGAAGTTTACATACACTAAGTTGACTGTGCCTTTAAACAGATTGGAAAATTCCTGAAAATGATGTCATGGCTTTAAAAGCTTCTGATGGGCAAATTTACATCATTTGAGTCAATTGGAGGTGTACCTGTGGATGTATTTCAAGGCCTACCTTCAATCTCAGTGCCTCTTTGCTTGACATCATGGGAAAATCAAAAGAAATCAGCCAAGACCTCAGAAAATAAATTGTAGACCTCCACAAGTCTGGTTCATCCTTGGGAGCAATTTCCAAACGCCTGAAGGTACCATGTTCATCTGTACAAACATTAGTACGCAAGTATAAACACCATGGGACCATGCAGCCGTCATACTGCTCAGGAGGGAGACGCGTTCTGTCTACTAGAGATGAACGTACTTTGGTGCGAAAAGTGCAAATCAATCCCAGAGCAAAGGACCTTGTGAAGATGCTGGAGGAAACAGGTACACAAGTATCTATATCCACAGTAAAACGAGTCCTATATTGACATAACCTGAAAGGCCGCTCAGCAAGGAAGAAGCCACTGCTCCCAAACCGCCATAAAAAGCCAGACTACGTTTTGCAACTGAACATGGGGACAAAGATCGTAATTTTTGTAGAAATGTCCTCTGGTCTGATGAAACAAAAATAGAACTGTTTGGCCATAATGACCATCGTTATGTTTGGAGGAAAAAGGGGGATGCTTGCAAGCCGAAGAACACCATCCCAACCGTGACGCACAGGGCTGGCAGCATCATGTTGTGGGGGTGCTGCAAGACGGACTGGTGCACTTCACAAAATAGATGGCATCATGAGGAAAGAAAATTATGTGGATATATTGAAGCAACATCTCAAGACATCAGGCAGGAAGTTAAAGCTTGGTCGAAATTGGTCTTCCAAATGGACAATGACCCCAAGCATACTTCCATAGTTGTGGCAAAATAGCTTAAGGACAACAAAGTCAAGGTATTGGAGTGGCCATCACAAAGCACTGACCTCAATTCCATAGAAAATGTGTGGGCAGAACTGAAAAAGCTTGTGTGAGCAAGGAGGCCTACAAATCTGACTCAGTTACACCAGCTCTGTCAGGAGCAATGGGCCAAAATTCACCCAACTTATTGTGGGAAGCTTGTGGAAGGCTAACCGAAACGTTTGACCTATCTTAAACAATTTAAAGGCAATGCTACCAAATACTAATTGAGTGTATGTAAACTTCTGACCCACTGGGAATGTGATGAAAGAACAAAAAGCTGAAATAAATCATTCTCTCTACTATTATTCTGGAATGTCACATTCTTAAAATAACGTGGTGATCCTAACTGACCTAAGACAGGGAATTTTTACTAGGATTAAATGTCAGGAATTGTGAAAAACTGAGTTTAAATGTATTTGGATAAGGTGTATGTAAACTTCCGACTTCAACTGTACATGTAGGTAGAGTTATTAAAGTGACTATATATAGATAATAACAGAGAGTAGCAGCAGCGGAGAAGAGGGGAGGGCAATGCAAATAGTCTGGGTAGCCATTTTATTAGGTGTTCAGGGGTCTTATGGCTTGGGAGTAGAAGCTGTTTAGAAGCCTCTTAGACCTATACTTGGCGCTCCGGTACTGCTTGCCGTCCGGTAGCAGAGAAAACAGTCTATGCCTAGGGTGGCTGGAGTCTTTGACCATTTTTAGGGCCTTCCTCTGACACCGCCTAGTATATAGGTCCTGGATGGCAGGAAGCTCGGCCCCGGTGATGTACGGGGCCGTAGGCACTACCCTGTGTAGCGCCTTGCGGTCGGATGCCAGCAGTTTACATACCAGGCAGTGATGCAACCCGTCAGGATGCTCTCGATGGTGCAGCTGTATAACCTTTTGAGGATCTGAGGACCCATGCCAAATCTTTTCAGTCGCCTGAGGGGGAATAGGTTTTGTCGTGCCCTCTTCACGGCTGTCTTGGTGTGCTTGGACCATGTTAGTTTCTTGGTGATGTGGACGTCAAGGAACTTGAAGCTCTCAACCTGCTCTACTACAGCCCCATCGATGAGAATGGGAGCATGCTCGGTCCTCATTTTCCTTTAGTCCACAATAATTTCCTTTGTCTTGATCACGTTAAGGGAGAGGTTGTTGTCCTTGCACCACACGGTCAGGTCTCTGACCTCCTCCCTATAGGCTGTCTCATCGTTGTCGGTGATCAGGCCTACCACTGTTGTGTCATCAGCAAACTTAATGATGGTGTTGGAATTGTGCCTGGCCGTGCAGTCATGAGTCAACAGGGAGTACAGGAGGGGACTGAGCACGCACCCCTGAGGGGTCCACGTGTTAAGGATCAGCGTGGCAGATGTGTTGTTACCTACCCTTACCACCTGGGGGCATCCCGTCAAAAAGTCCAGGATCCAGTTGCAGAGGGAGGTGTTTAGTCCCAGGGTCCTGAGCAGAGTGATGAGCTTTGAGGGCACTATGGTGTTGAATGCTGAGCTGTAGTCAATGAATAGCATTCTCACATTGGTGTTCATTTTGTCCAGGTGTGAAAGGGCAGTGTGGAGTGCAATAGAGATTGCATCATCTGTGGATCTGTTGGTGCAGTTTACAAATTGGAGTGGGTCTAGGGTTTCTGGTGTTGATGTGAGCCATGACCAGCCTTTCAAAGCATTTCATGGCTACAGATGTGAGTGCTACGGGTTGGTAGTCATTTAGGCAGGTTACCTTAGTGTTCTTGTGCACAGGGACTATGGTGGTCTGCTTGAAACATGTTGGTATTACAGTCTCAGACAGGGAGAGGTTGAAAATGTCAATGAAGGCTTGCCAGTTGGTCAGCGCATGCTCGGAGTACACGTCCTGGTAATCCGTCTGGCCCTGCGGCCTTGTGAATGTTGACCTACGGAGAGCGTGCTCACACAGTTGTCCGGAACAGCTGATGCTCTCATGCATGTTTCAGTCTTACTTGCGAGCATAGAAGTTATTTAGCTTGTCTGGTTGGCTCGTGTCACTGGGTAGCTTTCGGCTGTGCTTCCCTTTGTAGTCTGTAATGGTTTGCAAGCCCTGCCACATCCGACGAGCGTCGGAGCCGTTGAAGTACAATTCAATCTTAGTTCTGCACTGAAGCTTTGCCTGTTTGATGGTTCATCGGAGGTCATAGCGGGATTTCTTATAAGCGTCCGGATTAGAGTCCCGCTCCTTGAAAGCGGCAGCTCTACCATTTAGCTCAGTGCGAATGTTGCCTGTAATCCATGGCTTCTGGTTGGGGCATGTACGTACAGTCACTTTGGGGACGACGTCCTCGATACACTTATTGATAAAGCCAGTGACTGATGTGGTGTACTCCTCAATGTCATCGGAAGAATCCCAGAACATGTTCCAGTCTGTGCTAGCAAAATAGTCCTGTAGTTTAGCATCTGCTTCATCTGACCACTTTTTTATAGACCGAGTCACTGGTACTTTCTGCTTTAATTTTTGCTTGTAAGCAGGAACAGGAGGATAGAATTATGGTCAGATTTGCCAAAAGGAAGGCGATGGAGAGCTTTGTACACGTCTCTGTGTGTGGAGTAAAGGTGGTCTAGAATTGTTTGCACATTTAACATGCTGATAGAAATGAGGTAAAATTGATTTAAGTTTCCCTGCATTAAAGTCCCCGGCCACTAGGAGCACCGCCTCTGGATGTTCTCCTGTTTGGTTATGGCGGAATACAGCTCATTGAGTGCAGTTTTAGTGCCAGCATCGTTCCGTGGTGGTATGTAGACAGCTACGAAAAATACAGAAGAAAACTCAGAAGGTCGATGGTGTGGTCTACAGCTTATCATGAGACACTCTACCTCGAGATTTCCTTAGATATTGTGCAGCAGCTGTCGTTTACATATATGCAAAGATCTCTACTGTCTATATGTAGATATCTAGGTGGATATCTACTGTCTATATGTAGATATCTAGGTGGATATCTACTGTCTATATGTAGATATCTAGGTAGATCTCTACTGTCTATATGTAGATATCTAGGTAGATCTCTACTGTCTATATGTAGATATCTAGATAGATCTCTACTGTCTATATGTAGATATCTAGGTAGATCTCTACTGTCTATATGTAGATATCTAGGTAGATCTCTACTGTCTATATGTAGATATCTAGGTAGTTCTCTACTGTCTATATGTAGATATCTAGGTTATGATCTCTACTGTCTATATGTAGATATCTAGATAGATCTCTACTGTCTATATGTAGATATCTAGGTAAATCTACTGTCTATATGTAGATATCTAGGTTATTATCTCTACATGTAGATATCTAGGTAGATCTCTACTGTCTATATGTAGATATCTATGTAGATCTCTACTGTCTACATGCAGATATCTAGGTAAATCTACTGTCTATATGTACATATCTATGTAGATCTCTACTGTCTATATGTAGATATCTATGTAGATCTCTACTGTCTATATGTAGATATCTATGTAGATCTCTACTGTCTAAATGTAGATCTCTACTGTCTATATGTAGATATCTAGGTAAATCTACTATCTATATGTAGATATCTATGTAGATCTCTACTGTCTATATATAGATATCTAGGTAGATCTCTACTGTCTATATGTAGATATCTAGGTAGATCTCTACTGTCTAAATGTAGATCTCTACTGTCTATATGTAGATATCTAGGTAAATCTACTATCTATATGTAGATATCTATGTAGATCTCTACTGTCTATATATAGATATCTAGATAGATCTACTGTCTATATGTAGATATCTAGGTAAATCTGTACTGTCTATATGTAGATATCTAGGTTATGATCTCTACTGTCTATATGTAGATATCTAGGTAGATCTCTACTGTCTATATGTAGATATCTAGGTAGATCTCTACTGTCTATATGTAGATATCTAGGTAGATCTCCACTGTCTATATGTAGATATCTAGGTTATGATCTCTACTGTCTATATGTAGATATCTATGTAGATCTCTACTGTCTATATGTAGATATCTAGATAGATCTCTACTGTCTATATGTAGATATCTAGGTTATTATCTCTATATGTAGATATCTAGGTGGATATCTACTGTCTATATGTAGATATCTAGGTTATTATCTCTACTGTCTATATGTAGATATCTAGGTGGATATCTACTGTCTATATGTAGATATCTAGGTAGATCTCTACTGTCTATATGTAGATATCTAGGTGGATATCTACTGTCTATATGTAGATATCTAGGTAGATCTCTAATGTCTATATGTAGATATCTAGGTAGATCTCTACTGTCTATATGTAGATATCTAGGTAGATCTCTACTGTCTATATGTAGATATCTAGGTAGATCTCTACTGTCTATTTACAGCTAATTTGATCATATCTGCACTTTGTCCCAATGGCACCCTATTCCCTACATAAAGTACTGCACTACGTTTTACCAGAGGACCAAATATTGAATAGGGTGCTACTTGTAAGGCTATATAACCTTTATAGATTATTTTGCTGTAGTCTGTTTATATTATGGTGCTGTAGACTGTATAGATTATGGTGCTGTAGTGTTATAGCCTGTATATATTATGGTGATGTAGTGTTATAGCCTGTATATATTATGGTGATGTAGTGTTATAGCCTGTATAGATTATGGTGATGTAGTGTTATAGCCTGTATATATTATGGTGATGTAGTGTTATAGCCTGTATATATTATGGTGTTATAGCCTGTATATATTATGGTGATGTAGTGCTATAGCCTGTATAGATTATGGTGATGTAGCCTGTATATATTATGGTGATGTAGTGTTATAGCCTGTATAGATTATGGTGATGTAGTGTTATAGCCTGTATAGATTATGGTGATGTAGTGTTATAGCCTGTATAGATTATGGTGCTGTAGTCTGTATAGATTATGGTGCTGTAGCCTGTATAGATTATGGTGATGTAGTGTTATAGCCTGTATAGATTATGGTGATGTAGTGTTATAGCCTGTATAGATTATGGTGCTGTAGCCTGTATAGATTATGGTGCTGTAGTGTTATTGCCTGTATATATTATGGTGATGTAGTGTTATAGCCTGTATACATTATGGTGATGTAGTGTTATAGCCTGTATAGATTATGGTGCTGTAGCCTGTGTATATTATGGTGATGTAGTGTTATAGCCTGTATAGATTATGGTGCTGTAGTGTTATAGCCTGTATAGATTATGGTGATGTAGTGTTATAGCCTGTATAGATTATGGTGCTGTAGTCTGTATAGATTATGGTGCTGTAGCCTGTATAGATTATGGTGATGTAGCCTGTATAGATTATGGTGATGTAGTGTTACAGCCTGTATATATTATGGTGCTGTAGCCTGTATAGATTATGGTGCTGTAGCCTGTATAGATTATGGTGCTGTAGTGTTATAGCCTGTATAGATTATGGTGATGTAGTGTTATAGCCTGTATAGATTATGGTGCTGTAGTCTGTATAGATTATGGTGCTGTAGCCTGTATAGATTATGGTGCTGTAGTGTTATAGCCTGTATAGATTATGGTGCTGTAGTGTTATAGCCTGTATAGATTATGGTGCTGTAGTGTTATAGTCTGTATATATTATGGTGCTGTAGCCTGTATAGATTATGGTGCTGTAGCCTGTATAGATTATGGTGCTGTAGTGTTATAGCCTGTATAGATTATGGTGATGTAGTGTTATAGCCTGTATAGATTATGGTGCTGTAGTCTGTATAGATTATGGTGCTGTAGCCTGTATAGATTATGGTGATGTAGCCTGTATAGATTATGGTGCTGTAGTGTTATAGCCTGTATATATTATGGTGTTGTAGCCTGTGTATATTATGGTGACGTAGTGTTATAGCCTGTATATATTATGGTGCTGTAGTGTTATAGCCTGTATATATTATGGTGACGTAGTGTTATAGCCTGTATAGATTATGGTGCTGTAGTGTTATAGCCTGTATAGATTATGGTGATGTAGTGTTATAGCCTGTATAGATTATGGTGCTGTAGTGTTATAGCCTGTATATATTATGGTGATGTAGTGTTATAGCCTGTATATATTATGGTGATGTAGTGTTATAGCCTGTATAGATTATGGTGATGTAGCCTGTATAGATTATGGTGCTGTAGTGTTATAGCCTGTATATATTATGGTGATGTAGTGTTATAGCCTGTATAGATTATGGTGATGTAGTGTTATAGCCTGTATAGATTATGGTGATGTAGTGTTATAGCCTGTATAGATTATGGTGATGTAGTGTTATAGCCTGTATAGATTATGGTGATGTAGCCTGTATAGATTATGGTGATGTAGTGTTATAGCCTGTATATATTATGGTGATGTAGCCTGTATATATTATGGTGATGTAGTGTTATAGACTGTATAGATTATGGTGCTGTAGTGTTATAGCCTGTATAGATTATGGTGATGTAGTGTTATAGCCTGTATATATTATGGTGATGTAGTGTTATAGCCTGTATAGATTATGGTGATGTAGCCTGTATATATTATGGTGCTGTAGTGTTATAGCCTGTATATATTATGGTGATGTAGTGTTATAGCCTGTATAGATTATGGTGATGTAGTGTTATAGCCTGTATATATTATGGTGATGTAGCCTGTATATATTATGGTGATGTAGTGTTATAGCCTGTATATATTATGGTGATGTAGTGTTATAGCCTGTATAGATTATGGTGATGTAGTGTTATAGCCTGTATATATTATGGTGATGTAGCCTGTATAGATTATGGTGATGTAGTGTTATAGCCTGTATATATTATGGTGATGTAGTGTTATAGCCTGTATATATTATGGTGATGTAGTGTTATAGCCTGTATAGATTATGGTGATGTAGTGTTATAGCCTGTATAGATTATGGTGATGTAGTGTTATAGCCTGTATATATTATGGTGATGTAGTGTTATAGCCTGTATTGATTATGGTGATGTAGTGTTATAGCCTGTATAGATTATGGTGATGTAGTGTTATAGCCTGTATAGATTATGGTGATGTAGTGTTATAGCCTGTATAGATTATGGTGATGTAGTGTTATAGCCTGTATAGATTATGGTGATGTAGTGTTATAGCCTGTATATATTATGGTGCTGTAGCCTGTATATATTATGGTGATGTAGCCTGTATAGATTATGGTGATGTAGTGTTATAGCCTGTATATATTATGGTGATGTAGTGTTATAGCCTGTATATATTATGGTGATGTAGTGTTATAGCCTGTATATATTATGGTGATGTAGCCTGTATATATTATGGTGATGTAGCCTGTATAGATTATGGTGCTGTAGTGTTATAGCCTGTATATATTATGGTGATGTAGTGTTATAGCCTGTATATATTATGGTGATGTAGTGTTATAGCCTGTATATATTATGGTGATGTAGTGTTATAGCCTGTATATATTATGGTGATGTAGCCTGTATATATTATGGTGATGTAGCCTGTATAGATTATGGTGCTGTAGTGTTATAGCCTGTATATATTATGGTGATGTAGTGTTATAGCCTGTATATATTATGGTGATGTAGTGTTATAGCCTGTATATATTATGGTGATGTAGCCTGTATATATTATGGTGATGTAGTGTTATAGCCTGTATATATTATGGTGTTGTAGCCTGTATAGATTATGGTGCTGTAGTGTTATAGCCTGTATAGATTATGGTGATGTAGTGTTATAGCCTGTATAGATTATGGTGATGTAGTGTTATAGCCTGTATATATTATGGTGCTGTAGTGTTATAGTCTGTATAGATTATGGTGATGTAGCCTGTATAGATTATGGTGATGTAGTGTTATAGCCTGTATATATTATGGTGATGTAGCCTGTATAGATTATGGTGATGTAGTGTTATAGCCTGTATATATTATGGTGATGTAGCCTGTATATATTATGGTGATGTAGTGTTATAGCCTGTATATATTATGGTGTTGTAGCCTGTATAGATTATGGTGCTGTAGTGTTATAGCCTGTATAGATTATGGTGATGTAGTGTTATAGCCTGTATATATTATGGTGATGTAGTGTTATAGCCTGTATAGATTATGGTGCTGTAGACTGTATAGATTATGGTGCTGTAGTGTTATAGCCTGTATAGATTATGGTGCTGTAGTGTTATAGCCTGTATAGATTATGGTGATGTAGTGTTATAGCCTGTATATATTATGGTGATGTAGTGTTATAGCCTGTATATATTATGGTGTTATAGCCTGTATATATTATGGTGATGTAGTGTTATAGCCTGTATATATTATGGTGATGTAGCCTGTATAGATTATGGTGATGTAGTGTTATAGCCTGTATATATTATGGTGATGTAGTGTTATAGCCTGTATAGATTATGGTGCTGTATTCTGTATAGATTATGGTGATGTAGTGTTATAGCCTGTATATATTATGGTGATGTAGTGTTATAGCCTGTATAGATTATGGTGCTGTAGTGTTATAGCCTGTATATATTATGGTGATGTAGTGTTATAGCCTGTATATATTATGGTGATGTAGTGTTATAGCCTGTATAGATTATGGTGATGTAGTGTTATAGCCTGTATATATTATGGTGATGTAGCCTGTATATATTATGGTGATGTAGTGTTATAGCCTGTATAGATTATGGTGCTGTAGGCTGTATAGATTATGGTGATGTAGTGTTATAGCCTGTATATATTATGGTGATGTAGTGTTATAGCCTGTATAGATTATGGTGCTGTAGTGTTATAGCCTGTATATATTATGGTGATGTAGTGTTATAGCCTGTATAGATTATGGTGCTGTATTCTGTATAGATTATGGTGCTGTAGTGTTATAGCCTGTATATATTATGGTGATGTAGCCTGTATAGATTATGGTGATGTAGCCTGTATAGATTATGGTGATGTAGCCTGTATAGATTATGGTGATGTAGTGTTATAGCCTGTATATATTATGGTGATGTAGCCTGTATAGATTATGGTGATGTAGCCTGTATAGATTATGGTGATGTAGCCTGTATAGATTATGGTGATGTAGTGTTATAGCCTGTATATATTATGGTGATGTAGCCTGTATAGATTATGGTGATGTAGCCTGTATAGATTATGGTGATGTAGCCTGTATAGATTATGGTGATGTAGTGTTATAGCCTGTATATATTATGGTGATGTAGCCTGTATAGATTATGGTGATGTAGTGTTATAGCCTGTATATATTATGGTGATGTAGTGTTATAGCCTGTATATATTATGGTGATGTAGCCTGTATAGATTATGGTGATGTAGTGTTATAGCCTGTATATATTATGGTGATGTAGCCTGTATAGATTATGGTGATGTAGTGTTATAGCCTGTATATATTATGGTGATGTAGTGTTATAGCCTGTATATATTATGGTGATGTAGTGTTATAGCCTGTATATATTATGGTGATGTAGTGTTATAGCCTGTATAGATTATGGTGATGTAGTGTTATAGCCTGTATAGATTATGGTGATGTAGTGTTATAGCCTGTATATATTATGGTGATGTAGTGTTATAGCCTGTATTGATTATGGTGATGTAGTGTTATAGCCTGTATAGATTATGGTGATGTAGTGTTATAGCCTGTATAGATTATGGTGATGTAGTGTTATAGCCTGTATAGATTATGGTGATGTAGTGTTATAGCCTGTATAGATTATGGTGATGTAGTGTTATAGCCTGTATATATTATGGTGCTGTAGCCTGTATATATTATGGTGATGTAGCCTGTATAGATTATGGTGATGTAGTGTTATAGCCTGTATATATTATGGTGATGTAGTGTTATAGCCTGTATATATTATGGTGATGTAGTGTTATAGCCTGTATATATTATGGTGATGTAGCCTGTATATATTATGGTGATGTAGCCTGTATAGATTATGGTGCTGTAGTGTTATAGCCTGTATATATTATGGTGATGTAGTGTTATAGCCTGTATATATTATGGTGATGTAGTGTTATAGCCTGTATATATTATGGTGATGTAGTGTTATAGCCTGTATATATTATGGTGATGTAGCCTGTATATATTATGGTGATGTAGCCTGTATAGATTATGGTGCTGTAGTGTTATAGCCTGTATATATTATGGTGATGTAGTGTTATAGCCTGTATATATTATGGTGATGTAGTGTTATAGCCTGTATATATTATGGTGATGTAGCCTGTATATATTATGGTGATGTAGTGTTATAGCCTGTATATATTATGGTGTTGTAGCCTGTATAGATTATGGTGCTGTAGTGTTATAGCCTGTATAGATTATGGTGATGTAGTGTTATAGCCTGTATAGATTATGGTGATGTAGTGTTATAGCCTGTATATATTATGGTGCTGTAGTGTTATAGTCTGTATAGATTATGGTGATGTAGCCTGTATAGATTATGGTGATGTAGTGTTATAGCCTGTATATATTATGGTGATGTAGCCTGTATAGATTATGGTGATGTAGTGTTATAGCCTGTATATATTATGGTGATGTAGCCTGTATATATTATGGTGATGTAGTGTTATAGCCTGTATATATTATGGTGTTGTAGCCTGTATAGATTATGGTGCTGTAGTGTTATAGCCTGTATAGATTATGGTGATGTAGTGTTATAGCCTGTATATATTATGGTGATGTAGTGTTATAGCCTGTATAGATTATGGTGCTGTAGACTGTATAGATTATGGTGCTGTAGTGTTATAGCCTGTATAGATTATGGTGCTGTAGTGTTATAGCCTGTATAGATTATGGTGATGTAGTGTTATAGCCTGTATATATTATGGTGATGTAGTGTTATAGCCTGTATATATTATGGTGTTATAGCCTGTATATATTATGGTGATGTAGTGTTATAGCCTGTATATATTATGGTGATGTAGCCTGTATAGATTATGGTGATGTAGTGTTATAGCCTGTATATATTATGGTGATGTAGTGTTATAGCCTGTATAGATTATGGTGCTGTATTCTGTATAGATTATGGTGATGTAGTGTTATAGCCTGTATATATTATGGTGATGTAGTGTTATAGCCTGTATAGATTATGGTGCTGTAGTGTTATAGCCTGTATATATTATGGTGATGTAGTGTTATAGCCTGTATATATTATGGTGATGTAGTGTTATAGCCTGTATAGATTATGGTGATGTAGTGTTATAGCCTGTATATATTATGGTGATGTAGCCTGTATATATTATGGTGATGTAGTGTTATAGCCTGTATAGATTATGGTGCTGTAGGCTGTATAGATTATGGTGATGTAGTGTTATAGCCTGTATATATTATGGTGATGTAGTGTTATAGCCTGTATAGATTATGGTGCTGTAGTGTTATAGCCTGTATATATTATGGTGATGTAGTGTTATAGCCTGTATAGATTATGGTGCTGTATTCTGTATAGATTATGGTGCTGTAGTGTTATAGCCTGTATATATTATGGTGATGTAGCCTGTATAGATTATGGTGATGTAGCCTGTATAGATTATGGTGATGTAGCCTGTATAGATTATGGTGATGTAGTGTTATAGCCTGTATATATTATGGTGATGTAGCCTGTATAGATTATGGTGATGTAGCCTGTATAGATTATGGTGATGTAGCCTGTATAGATTATGGTGATGTAGTGTTATAGCCTGTATATATTATGGTGATGTAGCCTGTATAGATTATGGTGATGTAGCCTGTATAGATTATGGTGATGTAGCCTGTATAGATTATGGTGATGTAGTGTTATAGCCTGTATATATTATGGTGATGTAGCCTGTATAGATTATGGTGATGTAGTGTTATAGCCTGTATATATTATGGTGATGTAGTGTTATAGCCTGTATATATTATGGTGATGTAGCCTGTATAGATTATGGTGATGTAGTGTTATAGCCTGTATATATTATGGTGATGTAGTGTTATAGCCTGTATAGATTATGGTGCTGTAGCCTGTATAGATTATGGTGATGTAGTGTTATAGCCTGTATATATTATGGTGATGTAGTGTTATAGCCTGTATAGATTATGGTGATGTAGTGTTATAGCCTGTATAGATTATGGTGATGTAGTGTTATAGCCTGTATAGATTATGGTGCTGTAGTCTGTATAGATTATGGTGCTGTAGCCTGCATAGATTATGGTGATGTAGTGTTATAGCCTGTATATATTATGGTGATGTAGTGTTATAGCCTGTATAGATTATGGTGATGTAGCCTGTATATATTATGGTGATGTAGTGTTATAGCCTGTATATATATTGGTGATGTAGTGTTATAGCCTGTATAGATTATGGTGATGTAGTGTTATAGCCTGTATATATTATGGTGATGTAGTGTTATAGCCTGTATATATTATGGTGCTGTAGCCTGTATAGATTATGGTGATGTAGTGTTATAGCCTGTATATATTATGGTGATGTAGCCTGTATATATTATGGTGATGTAGTGTTATAGCCTGTATATATTATGGTGATGTAGTGTTATAGCCTGTATATATTATGGTGATGTAGTGTTATAGCCTGTATATATTATGGTGCTGTAGTGTTATAGCCTGTATATATTATGGTGCTGTAGCCTGTATAGATTATGGTGATGTAGTGTTATAGCCTGTATATATTATGGTGATGTAGTGTTATAGCCTGTATATATTATGGTGCTGTAGCCTGTATATATTATGGTGATGTAGTGTTATAGCCTGTATATATTATGGTGCTGTAGTGTTATAGCCTGTATATATTATGGTGCTGTAGTGTTATAGCCTGTATAGATTATGGTGATGTAGTGTTATAGCCTGTATAGATTATGGTGATGTAGTGTTATAGCCTGTATAGATTATGGTGACGTAGTGTTATAGCCTGTATAGATTATGGTGATGTAGCCTGTATATATTATGGTGATGTAGTGTTATAGCCTGTATAGATTATGGTGATGTAGCCTGTATATATTATGGTGATGTAGTGTTATAGCCTGTATAGATTATGGTGATGTAGCCTGTATATATTATGGTGATGTAGTGTTATAGCCTGTATATATTATGGTGATGTAGTGTTATAGCCTGTATAGATTATGGTGATGTAGTGTTATAGCCTGTATAGATTATGGTGACGTAGTGTTATAGCCTGTATATATTATGGTGATGTAGTGTTATAGCCTGTATAGATTATGGTGCTGTAACCTGTATAGATTATGGTGCTGTAGTGTTATAGCCTGTATATATTATGGTGATGTAGTGTTATAGCCTGTATAGATTATGGTGCTGTAGTCTGTATAGATTATGGTGATGTAGTGTTGTAGCCTGTATATATTATGGTGATGTAGCCTGTATAGATTATGGTGCTGTAGCCTGTATAGATTATGGTGATGTAGCCTGTATAGATTATGGTGATGTAGTGTTATAGCCTGTATATATTATGGTGATGTAGTGGTATAGCCTGTATAGATTATGGTGATGTAGTGTTATAGCCTGTATATATTATGGTGATGTAGCCTGTATATATTATGGTGATGTAGTGTTATAGCCTGTATATATTATGGTGATGTAGTGTTATAGCCTGTATAGATTATGGTGATGTAGTGTTATAGCCTGTATAGATTATGGTGACGTAGTGTTATAGCCTGTATATATTATGGTGATGTAGTGTTATAGCCTGTATAGATTATGGTGCTGTAACCTGTATAGATTATGGTGCTGTAGTGTTATAGCCTGTATATATTATGGTGATGTAGTGTTATAGCCTGTATAGATTATGGTGCTGTAGTCTGTATAGATTATGGTGATGTAGTGTTGTAGCCTGTATATATTATGGTGATGTAGCCTGTATAGATTATGGTGCTGTAGCCTGTATAGATTATGGTGATGTAGCCTGTATAGATTATGGTGATGTAGTGTTATAGCCTGTATATATTATGGTGATGTAGTGGTATAGCCTGTATAGATTATGGTGATGTAGTGTTATAGCCTGTATATATTATGGTGATGTAGCCTGTATATATTATGGTGATGTAGTGTTATAGCCTGTATAGATTATGGTGCTGTAGTGTTATAGTCTGTATAGATTATGGTGATGTAGCCTGTATAGATTATGGTGCTGTAGCCTGTATAGATTATGGTGATGTAGTGTTATAGCCTGTATATATTATGGTGATGTAGTGTTATAGCCTGTATAGATTATGGTGATGTAGCCTGTATAGATTATGGTGATGTAGTGTTATAGCCTGTATATATTATGGTGATGTAGCCTGTATATATTATGGTGATGTAGTGTTATAGCCTGTATAGATTATGGTGATGTAGCCTGTATTGATTATGGTGATGTAGTGTTATAGCCTGTATATATTATGGTGATGTAGTGTTATAGCCTGTATAGATTATGGTGCTGTAGTGTTATAGTCTGTATAGATTATGGTGATGTAGCCTGTATAGATTATGGTGATGTAGCCTGTATAGATTATGGTGATGTAGCCTGTATAGATTATGGTGCTGTAGTGTTATAGTCTGTATAGATTATGGTGATGTAGCCTGTATGGATTATGGTGCTGTAGCCTGTATAGATTATGGTGATGTAGTGTTATAGCCTGTATATATTATGGTGATGTAGTGTTATCGCCTGTATAGATTATGGTGATGTAGGCTGTATAGATTATGTTGCTGTAGGCTGTATAGATTATGTAAAACTAAAGATTATACTAATCAACTTTGATATCTTCCTAGATTATGTGTGCCTCATGTACCTGTGATGGTGGAATGCCCGTCGCCCAATAAAGCACAGACTGCAGAAGGCAAAGGAGAAGGTAGTCAGCGACCAGGTTGCTATGGCGTAGCCCAACCACTCCACAATTTCACCAAAGTAGTTGGCCCCCGACACATAATGAAACAGACCACCTGAGGGAGAGGGGACACATACTGAAACAGACCACCTGAGGGAGAGGACACATACTGAAACAGACCACCTGAGGGAGAGGAGACACATACTGAAACAGACCACCTGGGGGAGAGGACACATACTGAAACAGACCACCTGAGGGAGAGGACACATACTGAAACAGACCACCTAGGGGAGAGGACACATACTGAAACAGACCACCTGAGGGAGAGGACACATACTGAAACAGACCTCCTGGGGGAGAGGACACATACTGAAACAGACCACCTGAGGGAAAGGACACATACTGAAACAGACCACCTGGGGGAGAGGACACATACTGAAACAGACCACCTGAGGGAGAGGACACATACTGAAACAGACCTCCTGATGGAGAGGACACATACTGAAACAGACCACCTGAGGGAGGACACATACTGAAACAGACCACCTGGGGGAGAGGACACATACTGAAACAGACCACCTGGGGGAGAGGACACATACTGAAACAGACCACCTGAGGGAGGACACATACTGAAACAGACCACCTGGGGGAGAGGACACATACTGAAACAGACCACCTGGGGGAGAGGACACGTACTGAAACAGACAACCTGTGGTAGGGGAGAGGACACATACTGAAACAGACCACCTGAGGGAGAGGAAACATACTGAAACAGACCGCCTGGGGGAGAGGACACATACTGAAACAGACCACCTGAGGGAGAGGAGAGGACACATACTGAAACAGACCACCTGGGGAGAGGACACATACTGAAACAGACCACCTGGGGGAGAGGACACATACTGAAACAGACCGCCTGGGGGAGAGGACACATACTGAAACAGACCGCCTGGGGGAGAGGACACATACTGAAACAGACCGCCTGGGGGAGAGGACACATACTGAAACAGACCACCTGAGGGAGAGGACACATACTGAAACAGACCGCCTGGGGGAGAGGACACATACTGAAACAGACCACCTGAGGGAGAGGAGAGGACACATACTGAAACAGACCACCTGGGGGAGAGGACACATACTGAAACAGACCACCTGAGGGAGAGGAGAGGACACATACTGAAACAGACCACCTGAGGGAGAGGACACATACTGAAACAGACCACCTGAGGGAGAGGACACATACTGAAACAGACCACCTGGGGGAGAGGACACATACTGAAACAGACCACCTGGGGGGAGGACACATACTGAAACAGACCACCTGAGGGAGAGGAGACACATACTGAAACAGACCACCTGAGGGAGAGGACACATACTGAAACAGACCACCTGAGGGAGAGGAAACATACTGAAACAGACCACCTGGGGGAGAGGACACATACTGAAACAGACCACCTGGGGGAGAGGACACATACTGAAACAGACCACCTGGGGGAGAGGACACATACTGAAACAGACCACCTGAGGGAGAGGACACATACTGAAACAGACCACTTGAGGGAGAGGAGAGGACACATACTGAAACAGACCACCTGGGGGAGAGGACACATACTGAAACAGACCTACTGGGGGAGAGGACACATACTGAAACAGACCTACTGGGGGAGGAAACATACTGAAACAGACCACCTGGGGGAGGAAACATACTGAAACAGACCACCTGAAGGAGAGGACACATACTGAAACAGACCACCTGAGGGAGAGGAGAGGACACATACTGAAACAGACCACCTGGGGGAGAGGACACATACTGAAACAGACCTACTGGGGGAGGAAACATACTGAAACAGACCACCTGGGGGAGGAAACATACTGAAACAGACCACCTGAGGGAGAGGAGAGGACACATACTGAAACAGACCACCTGGGGGAGAGGACACATACTGAAACAGACCACCTGAGGGAGAGGACACATACTGAAACAGACCACCTGAGGGAGAGGACACATACTGAAACAGACCACCTGGGGGAGAGGACACATACTGAAACAGACCACCTGAGGGAGAGGAGAGGACACATACTGAAACAGACCGCCTGGGGGAGAGGACACATACTGAAACAGACCACCTGAGGGAGAGGACACATACTGAAACAGACCCCCTGAGGGAGAGGACACATACTGAAACAGACCACCTGAGGGAGAGGACACATACTGAAACAGACCACCTGGGGGAGAGGACACATACTGAAACAGACCACCTGAGGGAGAGGAGAGGACACATACTGAAACAGACCACCTGAGGGAGAGGAAACATACTGAAACAGACCACCTGAGGGAGAGGAAACATACTGAAACAGACCACCTGGGGGAGAGGACACATACTGAAACAGCCCCCCTGAGGGAGAGGAGACATACTGAAACAGACCCCCTGAGGGAGAGGACACATACTGAAACAGACAACCTGTGGTAGGGGAGAGGACACATACTGAAACAGACCACCTGAGGGAGAGGACACATACTGAAACAGACAACCTGTGGTAGGGGAGAGGATACATACTGAAACATGTGGTTAGTTTCCAGACTTCATTTAATACTTTTTTTTCAGTTACAGTTTGGTTTCAGACTTGATTTAATCGTTTAAATTTCGTTTTAGTGTTAGGGCCAATAAGTAGCCTTGTGCACGGGAGGGTAGGAGACAGCTGCAGAGCATTCTGAAAGTATTCAGACCCCTTAACTTTTCCCACATTTTGTTATGTTACAGCTTTATTGCCCTCATCAATCTACAAACAATACCCCGTTGTGACAAATAAAAAGCAGATTTTTTGGGGAAATGTTGCAAATTTATAAAAAAAAAAAAAAAAACTTATATCATATTGTATTCAGACCTTTTACTCAGTACTTTGTTGAAGCACCTAATGGCAGCGATTACAGCCTTGAGTCTTCTTGGGTATGACGCTACAAACTTGGCACACCTGTATTTGGGGAGTTTATCCAAGTCTTCCTTGCAGATCCTCTCAAGCTCTGTCAGGTTGGAGGAGGAGCGGCAAACTCCAAGCAGGCTGTCATGTGCCTTTTACTGAGGAGTGGCTTCCATCTGTCAACTACCACAAAGGCCTGATTGTTGGAGTGCTGCAGAGATGGTTGTTCTTCTGGAAGGTTCTCCCATCTCCACAGATCAAGGTCCTTCTCCTCCAATTGCTCAGTTTGGCAGGGCGGCCAGCTCTATGAAGAGTCTTGGTGGTTCCAAACTTCTTCCAACTAAGAATGACGGAGGCCACTGTGTTCTTGGGGACCTTCAATGCTGCAGATATTTTTGGTACTCTTCCCCAGATCTGTGCCTCGACACAATCCTGTCTTGGATCTTTTCGGAAAATTCCGTCAACGTCATGGTTTGGTTTTTGCTCGGACATGCACTGTCAACTGTGGGATCTTATATAAACAGATGTGTGCCTTTCCAAATCATGTCCAATCAAATGAATTGACCACAGGTGGACTCCAATCAAGTTGTAGAAACATCTCAAGGATGATCAATGTAAACAGGATGCACCTGAGCTTAATTTCGAGTCTCATAGCAAAGAGTCTGAAAACTTACGTAAATAAAGCATTTTCGTTTTTTATTTCTAATAAATTTGCAAACATTTCTCAAACTGTTTTTTCTTTGTCATTATATGGTATTGTGTGTAGATTAATTTGGAAAACATGTAATTTGATCAGGCTGTAACGTAACAAAATGTGGGAAAAGTGAAGTGGTCTGATGCTATCCCAATGCACTATATGTGTTGTAGTCCTATAGCAGAGGTATTCCAGTACTATTTATTAATGTGTTGTAGTCCTATAGCAGGGGTATTCCAGTACTATTTATTAATGTGTTGTAGTCCTATAGCAGAGGTATTCCAGTACTATTTATTAATGTGTTGTAGTCCTATAGCAGAGGTATTCCAGTACTATTTATTAATGTGTTGTAGTCCTATAGCAGGGGTACTGTGGTACTATTTATTCATGTGTTGTAGTCCTATAGCAGGGGTACTGTGGTACTATTTATTAATGTGTTGTAGTCCTATAGCAGAGGTATTCCAGTACTATTTATTAATGTGTTGTAGTCCTATAGCAGAGGAATTCCAGTACTATTTATTAATGTGTTGTAGTCCTATAGCAGGGGTACTATAGTACTATTTATTAATGTGTTGTAGTCCTATAGCAGGGGTACTGTGGTACTATTTATTAATGTGTTGTAGTCCTATAGCAGGGGTATTCCAGTACTATTTATTAATGTGTTGTAGTCCTATAGCAGGGGTACTGCAGTACTATTTATTAATGTGTTGTAGTCCTATAGCAGGGGTATTCCAGTACTATTTATTAATGTGTTGTAGTCCTATAGCAGGGGTACTATAGTACTATTTATTAATGTGTTGTAGTCCTATAGCAGGGGTACTATAGTACTATTTATTAATGTGTTGTAGTTACTAATGTGTTGTAGTTATTAATGTGTTGTAGTCCTATAGCAGGGGTATTCCAGTACTATTTATTAATGTGTTGTAGACCTATAGCAGGGGTACTGTGGTACTATTTATTAATGTGTTGTAGTCCTATAGCAGGGGTACTATAGTACTATTTATTAATGTGTTGTAGTCCTATAGCAGGGGTACTGTGGTACTATTTATTAATGTGTTGTAGACCTATAGCAGGGGTACTGTGGTACTATTTATTAATGTGTTGTAGTCCTATAGCAGGGGTATTCCAGTACTATTTATTAATGTGTTGTAGTCATATAGCCGGGGTATTCCAGTACTATTTATTAATGTGTTGTAGTCCTATAGCAGGGGTATTCCAGTACTATTTATTAATGTGTTGTAGTCCTATAGCAGGGGTATTCCAGTACTATTTATTAATGTGTTGTAGTCCTATAGCAGGGGTATTCCAGTACTATTCATAATGTGTTGTAGTCCTATAGCAGGGGTACTCCAGTACTATTTATTAATGTGTTGTAGTCCTATAGCAGGGGTACTATAGTACTATTTATTAATGTGTTGTAGTCCTATAGCAGGGGTACTCCAGTACTATTTATTAATGTGTTGTAGTCCTATAGCAGGGGTATTCCAGTACTATTCATAATGTGCTGTAGTCCTATAGCAGGGGTATTCCAGTACTATTCATAATGTGTTGTAGTCCTATAGCAGGGGTATTCCAGTACTATTCATAATGTGTTGTAGTCCTATAGCAGGGGTATTCCAGTACTATTTATTAATGTGTTGTAGTCCTATAGCAGAGGTACTATAGTACTATTTATTAATGTGTTGTAGTCCTATAGCAGGGGTACTGTGGTACTATTTATTAATGTGTTGTAGTCCTATAGCAGGGGTATTCCAGTACTATTTATTAATGTGTTGTTGTCCTATAGCAGGGGTACTGTGGTACTATTAATTAATGTGTTGTAGTCCTATAGCAGGGGTACTATAGTACTATTTATTAATGTGTTGTAGTCCTATAGCAGGGGTACTCCAGTACTATTTATTAATGTGTTGTAGACCTATAGCAGGGGTACTGTGGTACTATTTATTAATGTGTTGTAGACCTATAGCAGGGGTACTGTGGTACTATTTATTAATGTGTTGTAGACCTATAGCAGGGGTACTATAGTACTATTTATTAATGTGTTGTAGTTACTAATGTGTTGTAGTTATTAATGTGTTGTAGTCCTATAGCAGGGGTACTATAGTACTATTTATTAATGTGTTGTAGTCCTATAGCAGGGGTACTATAGTACTATTTATTAATGTGTTGTAGTCCTATAGCAGGGGTACTATAGTACTATTTATTAATGTGTTGTAGTCCTATAGCAGGGGTATTCCAGTACTATTTATTAATGTGTTGTAGTCCTATAGCAGGGGTACTATAGTACTATTTATTAATGTGTTGTAGTCCTATAGCAGGGGTATTCCAGTACTATTTATTAATGTGTTGTAGTCCTATAGCAGGGGTACTATAGTACTATTTATTAATGTGTTGTAGTCCTATAGCAGGGGTACTGTGGTACTATTTATTAATGTGTTGTAGTCCTATAGCAGGGGTATTCCAGTACTATTCATAATGTGTTGTAGTCCTATAGCAGGGGTACTATAGTACTATTTATTAATGTGTTGTAGTCCTATAGCAGGGGTACTGTGGTACTATTTATTAATGTGTTGTAGTCCTATAGCAGGGGTACTATAGTACTATTTATTAATGTGTTGTAGTCCTATAGCAGAGGTATTCCAGTACTATTTATTAATGTGTTGTAGTCCTATAGCAGGGGTATTCCAGTACTATTTATTAATGTGTTGTAGTCCTATAGCAGGGGTACTATAGTACTATTTATTAATGTGTTGTAGTCCTATAGCAGGGGTACTATAGTACTATTTATTAATGTGTTGTAGTCCTATAGCAGGGGTACTATAGTACTATTTATTAATGTGTTGTAGTCCTATAGCAGGGGTATTCCAGTACTATTTATTAATGTGTTGTAGTCCTATAGCAGGGGTACTCCAGTACTATTTATTAATGTGTTGTAGTCCTATAGCAGGGGTACTATAGTACTATTTATTAATGTGTTGTAGTCCTATAGCAGGGGTACTATAGTACTATTTATTAATGTGTTGTAGTCCTATAGCAGGGGTACTATAGTACTATTTATTAATGTGTTGTAGTCCTATAGCAGGGGTACTATAGTACTATTTATTAATGTGTTGTAGTCCTATAGCAGGGGTACTGTGGTACTATTTATTAATGTGTTGTAGTCCTATAGCAGGGGTACTATAGTACTATTTATTAATGTGTTGTAGTCCTATAGCAGGGGTACTATAGTACTATTCATAATGTGTTGTAGTCCTATAGCAGGGGTACTCCAGTACTATTTATTAATGTGTTGTAGTCCTATAGCAGGGGTACTGCAGTACTATTTATTAATGTGTTGTAGTCCTATAGCAGGGGTACTATAGTACTATTTATTAATGTGTTGTAGTCCTATAGCAGGGGTACTCCAGTACTATTTATTAATGTGTTGTAGTCCTATAGCAGGGGTACTGCAGCACTATTTATTAATGTGTTGTAGTCCTATAGCAGGGGTACTCCAGTACTATTTATGAATGTGTTGTAGTCCTATAGCAGGAGTATTCCAGTACTATTTATTAATGTGTTGTAGTCCTATAGCAGGGGTACTCCAGTACTATTTATTAATGTGTTGTAGTCCTATAGCAGGGGTATTCCAGTACTATTTATTAATGTGTTGTAGTCCTATAGCAGGGGTACTCCAGTACTATTTATTAATGTGTTGTAGTCCTATAGCAGGAGTATTCCAGTACTATTTATTAATGTGTTGTAGTCCTATAGCAGGAGTATTCCAGTACTATTTATGAATGTGTTGTAGTCCTATAGCAGGGGTACTATAGTACTATTTATTAATGTGTTGTAGTCCTATAGCAGGGGTACTCCAGTACTATTTATTAATGTGTTGTAGTCCTATAGCAGGGGTACTGCAGTACTATTTGAGATGGTGTGGTCACTCACATTTTCTAGGTGGCAACGGTCTGGATGGATGTTGTCATTTATCGCCGTAGTAACAAACTCCCACCTAGCAACCCATGCAGCCCCAAACTGTTCTTGTTTGCAAAGAGAAACATTTGCAGGTTTAAAGCTCATTTTCTGCAATTCTAAAACATTTCCACATTTTATGTGTGTTCATATGAAAACCAGGAGTCAAATCCTGACAAAATTCCCCAAAATAAAATCATGTAATGTCTCACCATCATGTTATTCTGAAATTGTTTGTGGGTTCTGTTCAGATAAACTTTGAGGTTTGTTGGGTTTTTCTCCTTTTATCTCTGTTCCACACATGCTGCCATTTTCTGACACCAAAATACATTTGCTTTTGTCCTTTCCAGCAATGTACTCAAAATAATCCCAGATTGGGTTTTGCCTTTTGTGGTGTTTTTTTTTACTCCTATGGTCCGTGCTGATGTCTTTCTTGTTAGCTAGGGATAGCTAGTGATAGCTACTGTTAGCTAGTGATAGCTACTGTTAGCTAGTGATAGCTAGTGATAGCTACTGTTAGCTAGTGATAGCTAGTGATAGCTACTGTTAGCTAGTGATAGCTACTGTTAGCTAGTGATAGCTACTGTTAGCTAGGGATAGCTAGTGATAGCTACTGTTAGCTAGGGATAGCTAGTGATAGCTACTGTTAGCTAGTGATAGCTACTGTTAGCTAGTGATAGCTACTGTTAGCTAGTGATAGCTACTGTTAGCTAGTGATAGCTACTGTTAGCTAGTGATAGCTACTGTTAGCTAGTGATAGCTACTGTTAGCTAGGGATAGCTAGTGATAGCTACTGTTAGCTAGGGATAGCTAGTGATAGCTACTGTTAGCTAGTGATAGCTACTGTTAGCTAGTGATAGCTACTGTTAGCTAGTGATAGCTACTGTTAGCTAGTGATAGCTACTGTTAGCTAGTGATAGCTACTGTTAGCTAGGGATAGCTAGGGATAGCTACTGTTAGCTAGTGATAGCTACTGTTAGCTAGTGATAGCTACTGTTAGCTAGGGATAGCTAGTGATAGCTACTGTTAGCTAGGGATAGCTAGTGATAGCTACTGTTAGCTAGTGATAGCTACTGTTAGCTAGTGATAGCTACTGTTAGCTAGTGATAGCTACTGTTAGCTAGTGATAGCTACTGTTAGCTAGTGATAGCTACTGTTAGCTAGTGATAGCTAGTGATAGCTACTGTTAGCTAGTGATAGCTACTGTTAGCTAGTGATAGCTACTGTTAGCTAGTGATAGCTACTGTTAGCTAGTGATAGCTACTGTTAGCTAGTGATAGCTAGTGATAGCTACTGTTAGCTAGTGATAGCTACTGTTAGCTAGGGATAGCTAGTGATAGCTAGGGATAGCTAGTGATAGCTACTGTTAGCTAGTGATAGCTAGTGATAGCTAGGGATAGCTAGTGATAGCTACTGTTAGCTAGTGATAGCTACTGTTAGCTAGGGATAGCTACTGTTAGCTAGTGATAGCTACTGTTAGCTAGTGATAGCTACTGTTAGCTAGTGATAGCTACTGTTAGCTAGTGATAGCTACTGTTAGCTAGTGATAGCTACTGTTAGCTAGAGATAGCTACTGTTAGCTAGGGATAGCTAGTGATAGTGATGCACCAGCCAGGTCTATTTGAAACTATCTACTAGCAACATTTACCCGCAAGATTCAGAAGCTGGAAAACCTCATTATAATAAATTTAAAAAACATCATTTTTAATCATTTAAAATTTACTCTTGATATGCCACATCTCTTGATATGCCACAGATTCTTGATATGCCACATCTGTCAGGTGGATGGATTCTTTTGGCAAAGGAGAAATCCTCACTAAGAGGGATGTAAACAAATTTGTGCACAACATTTGAGAGAGATAAGCTTTTTGTGTGTATGGAACATTTTCTGGGGGATCATTTATTTCAGCTCATTAAACATGGGACCATTATCAGAATCTAAACGTCCACACAGCCGCATTCTAGATCATTGGACCATTGGTTTTTATAGTTTTTGAATTCTTGCCGAGTGAGAATAACTTGAAAAAAGGAGTTGGTAAAGACAGTAGAAAAAGATCCGGCGCCAGGCTTAAGAAATGGTGGCTGCATCATCATACTTGATCTTCACACTACAGTGCCTTGTGAAAGTATTCATCCCCCTCTGCATTTTTTATATTTTGTTGCATTACAACCTGTCATTTAAATTGATTTTTATTTGGATTTCATGTAATGGACATACACAAAATAGTCCAAATTGGTAAAGTGAAATGAAAAAAATGACTTGTATAAAAAATAATTCAAAAAATGAAAAAGTGGTGGGTGCATATGTATTCACCCTCTTTGCTATGAAGCCCCTAAATAAGATCTGGTGCAAACAATTACCTTCAGAAGTCACATAATTAGTTAAATAAAGTCCACCTGTATGCAATCTAAGTGTCACATGATCTGTCACGTGATCTCAATATATACACCTGTTCTGAAAGGCCCCAGAGTCTGCAACACCACTAAGCAAGGGGCACCACCAAGCAAGCAGTACCATGAAGACCAAGGAGCTCTCTAAACAGGTCAGGGACAAAGTTGTGGAGAAGTACAGATCAGGGTTGGGTTATAAAAAAAATGTCAGAAACTTTGAACATCCCACAGAGCACCATTAAATCCATTATTAAAAAATTGAAAGAATATGGCACCACAACAAACCTAGCAGGAGAGGGCCGCCCACCAAAACTCACAGACCAGGCAAGGAGGGCATTAATCAGAGAGGAAACAAAGAGACCAAAGATAACTATGAGGGAGCTGCAAAGATCCACAGCGGAGATTGGAGTATCTGTCCACAGTACCACTTTAAGCCGTACACTCCACAGAGCTGGGCTTTACGGAAGATTGTCCAGAAAAAAAGCCATTGCTTAAAGAAATAAATTAGCAAACAGGGTTGGTGTTCACTAAAAGGCATGGGAGGAGACTCCCCAAATATATGGAAGAAGATACTCTGGTCAAATGAAACTAAAATGTAGCTTTTTGGCCATCAAGGAAAACATTATGTCTGACACAAACCCAACACCTCTCATCACCCTGAGAACACCATCCCCACAGTGAAGCATGGTGGTGGCAGCATCATGCTGTGGGGATGTTTTTCATCGGCAGGGACTGGGAAACTGGTCAGAGTTGAAGGAATGATGGATGGGGCTAAATACAGGGAAATTCTTGAGGGAAACCTGTTTCAGTCTTCCAGAGATTTGAGACTGGGACGGAGGTTCACCTTCCACCAGGACAACGACCCTAAGCATACTGCTAAATCAACACTTGAGTGGTTTAAGGGGAAACATTTAAATGTCTTGGAATGGGCCTAGTCAAAGCCCAGACCTCAATCCAATTGAGAATCTGTGATATGACTTACAGATTTCTGTACACCAGCGGAACCCATCCAACTTGAAGGAGCTGGAGCAGTTTTGGCTTGAAGAATGGACAAATATCCAGTGGCTAGATGTGCCAAGCTTATAGAGACATACCCCAAGAGACTTGCAGCTGTAATTGCTGCAAAAGGGGGCTCTACAAAGTATTCACTCTGGGGGGGTGAATAGTTATGCGCACTCAAGTTTTCAGTTTCTTTGTCTTATTTCTTGTTTGCATCTTCAAAGTGGTAGGCATGTTGTCTAAATCAAATGATACAAACCCCCAAAAAATCTATTTTAATTCCAGGTTGTAAGGCAACAAATTAGGAAAAATGCCAAAGGGGATGAATACATTCGCAAGCCACTGTATACCTTTAGGGATCTTGTAGACGACTTCTCCTGGCTGTCTCAGGTTTCGTAGAAGATAGTCACTGTGGACGTTGATAGCCATGCCCAGGAGAAACAGGGTTGAACCTGGTAAAATAAACACTTGGTTTTTATTTGAATCAATGGTAGAAAGCTGCGGTGAGGAATTTGCCAAATATCTGGAAGTTTGGACTAAGTCCATCGATTTAAGGGATGGGCTCACCAAAATGACATAATGGTTTCCTTATCCTCTAAGCAGTCTATGGCCAAGGTATGGCTGCAAATCCATGCTTTGGTTAGAATTGCCTGACACTGTTTCCACATGCTAACGTTTTACCATTCGTGACACAAATCCCATTCATGTAATGGGACCGATATTAGCAGTTTTTCATGCATCATATTCAAATCGTCTATAAGTGACTTTGTTAAACTTTGTTAAACTTCTCAAACAATTTTAGATACTTTTGGATGATTTGGACATGATGCCCCCCCCCCCCCCCCAAAAAAAAGGTAATATCGGTCCCATGACCAAAACATTAGCATGTGAATGTAGCACCCGGCAAACTAAAACAAAGCATGTCATTTAGGTGAACTATCTTTTTAAGTTCTAATCACTTTTTTAAGGAGAATCATTGTAGTGTGAAAACATTGTTCGCTATAACAACAACTACAAAAAAAAACCAAGACTTTTAAGTGTTTGATTAAAAGAAACATCTTGATCGATTAGTTAAACTCAGGTTAATCTCTTCCTCTCAGAAATGTTTGTACCAATGAGGAAGCGTGTGTCCGAGGTCCATGTGGGGTGGTAGTGGGCACAGTGGACCAGGTAGTGACTCTGTGTGAACCCGTTCAGACTGCAGAACAACCCCGCCTCTATCATGACATGGAGGGGGAACGGTCGTCCTCGCATCAGCACCGAGTACACAAACGTCCTGGCAGCATGGGAGGGAAAAAGGAGTGAAAAGAGGTACATGACAGGGTAGAAAGTACACTGAATGACAGGGTAGAAAGTACACTGAATGACAGGGTAGAAAGTACACTGAATGACAGGGTAGAAAGTACACTGAATGACAGGGTAGAAAGTACACTGAATGACAGGGTAGAAAGTACACTGAATGACAGGGTAGAAAGTACACTGAATGACAGGGTAGAAAGTACACTGAATGACAGGGTAGAAAGTACACTGAATGACAGGGTAGAAAGTACACTGAATGACAGGGTAGAAAGTACACTGAATGACAGGGTAGAAAGTACACTGAATGACAGGGTAGAAAGTACACGGAATGACAGGGTAGAAAGTACACTGAGTGTACAAAACATTAGGAACACCTGCTCTTTCCATGACATAGACTGACCAGGTGAATCCAGGTGAAAGCTATGATCCCTTTTTGATGTCACCTGTTAAATCCACTTCAATCAGTGTAGAGATGAAGGGGAGGAGACGGGTTAAAGAAGGATTTTTAAGCCTTGAGACATTGGGTTGTGTATGTATGCCATTCAGAAGGTGAATGTATTGTAATAGGTGTCAAGAACTGCAATGCTGCTGTGTTTTTCACCCTCAACAGTTTCCCGTGTGTATCAAGAATGGTCCACCACCCAAAGGACATTCAGCCAACTTGACACAACTGTGGGAAGCATTGGACTCAACATGGGCCAGCATCTCTGTGGAACGCTTTCCACACCTTGTGTAGTCCATTCCCTGACAAATTGAGGCTGTTTTGAGGGCAAACGAGGATGTAACTCAATATCAGGAAGGTGTTCCTAATGTTTTGGACATACAGTGTAGAGTGAATGGTTAGGAGTACACAAATGTCCTGTCCATGATAGAGGAACAGAAGAGAATACCTACATAAGGGCTACATGAAACATTCATAAACCATACATAATGCATTCATAAACCATACATAATGCATTTATAACCCATACATAATGCATTCATAACCCATACATAATGCATTCATAACCCATACATAATGCATTCATAACCCATACATAATGCTTCATAAACCATACATAATGCATTTATAACCCATACATAATGCATTCATAACCCATACATAATGCATTCATAACCCATACATAATGCATTTATAACCCATACATAATATATTCATAACCCATACATAATGCATTCATAAACCATACATAATGCATTCATAACCCATACATAATGTATTCATAACCCATACATAATGCATTCATAACCCATACATAATGCATTCATAACCCATACATAATGCATTTATAAACCATACATAATGCATTCATAACCCATACATAATGCATTCATAAGCAGTGCATAATGCATTCCACAAGTTTACAATTTTTGTTGTCACAGTGATGTCATGTGTTAAGGTCCTAGCTCAGTTGGTAGAGCATGACGTTTTGAAACGGCAGGATAGTGAGTTTGATTCCTAGGGGACCCATCATATGGAAAACGAATGCACGAGTGTCCGTGTTGCTTTGGATAAAATCATATACTAAATGGCATGTAATATTGTTAAAGTCACTTGTACGTAAATGATCAATGTGCACTTGTTGATACTGTTGTGTCGCCACATGGATAGAATAGAGTGGAAACTATGCATCTGTTTCTTGTGTTGCGGGGCAGTGCTAGACCTGAGTTTATTCCATGTATACCAAATCAAATTGTATTTATCTCACGCGTCGAATACAACAGGTGTTGACTTTACAGTGAAATGCCCTTTGACCCATCTTCCTCTACATTCTTCACTGTCTCAACATATGACAACTTCTACACTCCTCTAACCCTGGAAACCTCAACCTGGCCTCTCTCTCTCACGGGACATTTCTGATCCCCAGGCCCCCATGAGCACCCCGACTATTAACACAGACCACTACTCCTCTTCCTCCCTCTCTCTCTCACGGGACATTTCTGATCCCCAGGCCCCCATGGGCACCCCGACTATTAACACAGACCACTACTCATCTTCCTCCCTCTCTCTCTCACGGGACATTTCTGATCCCCAGGCCCCCATGGGCACCCCGACTATTAACACAGACCACTACTCATCTTCCTCCCTCTCTCTCTCACGGGACATTTCTGATCCCCAGGCCCCCATGGGCACCCCGACTATTAACACAGACCACTACTCATCTTCCTCCCTCTCTCTCTCACGGGACATTTCTGATCCCCAGGCCCCCATGGGGACCCCGACTATTAACACAGACCACTACTCATCTTCCTCCCTCTCTCGCACACGGGACATTTCTGATCCCCAGCTCCATGGGCACCCCTATAATCAATACATACCACTACTTTCCCCGATACTACACATTCCTTTGTCTCATGCCCTTCTGCACACTTCTCACATCTTGGACCATCCCTACAACACACTGCTGCCACATGCCCATAAGCTTGACACCTGTACCATCTTCATTTTATCCGGGAACATACGCTCGTACAGTATAACTTATATAGCTTAACATCACTTTGTCGGTTAAAGACTCAACTTTAAAACTCAAAAGAATAGACAATGACTCTTCTGTTTCAACCACCCTGTTGGCGTCTCATCAAACGACGAGCATCACATACGCCGGGAATCGTTCCCCTCAGCTGGTCAACTTTTAAATTTACTGCCCTTTTCTTGAGAGAGAAATAATTCACTTTTCTTGCCACCATTCGGTTTTCTCCGAGCGCATTCTCCCTCTGACCAACAGAAAAACAAACAATTATCACTAGACCACTTCTTGTTACCCTCACCGATTCCACATTTCCCAACTATTTTTTTCACCCACCGTGAAACCAAAAAATGGATCAGCCAAAAGGCAAGTGTCCACTTTTTCCATAAACTTCACTCCTACTGTCACAGACTCATCTTTTTCCTGATCCTCGGTGCATACCTCGGTCTCCGATATCTTCACCACACCTACCACCTCCGATACTTCACCCTCATTCACTTCCATTTCTCCTCCTGTCTTCAGCCCCCTCTGCTTCCACTTTCTACCGTTCTTCTTTAACCATCTCCCTTTTGTCCACCAATTTTATCCGACTCAAGCTCACCCTCTTCTTCCCTCTCTATATCTTAGACCTCCTCTCCCTCTCTTTTTCCCTCCATTCCTCCTCCCTTTTCCAAGTATTCGTCTCCTTATGATAATACTGCACTACTCCTGCCAACCATCTTGTACTTGATTTCTCTCAGGACTCCATTTTCCGCCGAGGGCATCTGCCCTCCTCCCTCTCCTTGTCTCTCTCCCCCAACCCCCGATATTTCAACCTGCGTGTCCTGATCGCTTGTGGTGTGGGTGAACAAAATCAACGTACGCTCGCGCGTGTCCGGGTTTGGTCAGCATGTTATAAAAATATGAACCAGGATGACTGCCTCACCCAAACCTCCCCGCCCTCCTGACCGACGCGTTCAATAATTCCTTCAGTTCTCCCCACTTGGTAAACAGTTTGACCGCATCATTAAAAAACACGGGTACATCTTGATCACTGATTCACAATTGGAAAAGACGTTTAAAGAGCCCCCCCCGTGGGTAGTCTTCAGACACGCCCCCAACATCAGTCACATGGTGGTGAGGTCGGATCTTCCACCAGTGCCACGTAGTAGAAGCTTTCTAGACAACGTGCCGGAAGGTAACTATAGATGTGGCCCATGTACCCAGTGTAACTTCACCAACAAATGCACAATGTTCAATCACCCGATTACGGGCCAGACCATTAAGATCAAGGGCGTCATTACATGTTCCACAAAAAATGTGATGTAAACTCAGCAAAAAAAGAAACGGCCCTTTTTCAGGACCTTGTCCTTCAAAGATAATTCGTAAAGTCCAAATAACTTCACAGATCTTCATTGTAAAGGGTTTAAACACCATTTCTTATGCTTGTTCAATGAACCATAAACACTTAATGAACATGCACCTGTGGAACGGTCGTTAAAACACTAACAGCTTACAGACGGTAGGCAATTAAGGTCACAGTTATGAAAACATAGGACACTAAAGAGGACTTTCTACTGACTCTGAAAATCACCAAAAGAAAGATGCCCAGGGTCCCTGCTCATCTGCATGAATGTGCCTTGGGCATGCTGCAAGGAGGCATGAGGACTGCAGATGTGGCCAGGGCAATAAATTGCAATGTCCATGCTGTGAGATATCTAAGACAGCGCTACAGGGAGACAGGACGGACAGCTGATCGTCCTCGCAGTGGCAGACCACGTGTAACAACACCTGCACAGGATCGGTACATCCGAACATCACACAAGAGCCCGGAACTCAATCCCATTGAGCACGTCTGAGACCTGTTGGATCGAAGGGTGAGGGCTAGGGCCATTCACCCCAGAAATGTCCGGGAACATGCAGGTGCCTTGGTAGAAAAGTGGGGTAACATCTCACAGCAAGAACTGGAATTTCTGGTGCAGTCCATGAGGAGGAGATGCACTGCAGTAATTAATGCAGCTGGTGGCCACACCAGATACTGACTGTTACTTTTGATTTTGACCCCCCCTTTGTTCAGGGACACATTATTCCATTTATGTTAGTCAAATGTCTGTGGAACTTGTTCAGTTTATGTCTCAGTGGTTGAATCTTGTTTTGTTCATACAAATATTTACACACGTTAAGTTTGCTGAAAATAAACGCAGTTGACAGTGAGAGGACGTTTCTGTTTTTGCTGAGTTTACCTAATCAAATGTATTTGTGGTCCATGCTATGTAGGAAATCAAATGTATTTGTGGTCCATGCTATGTAGGAAAACAAAAGGCGCTCTGAAAACAAGGATAGCAGAACACAGGAGTAACAATATTAAGTCTCTACTTTTATCCAATGTAAAAAAAAAAAACAGAAATTCACATTTTGCTACATAAGACCGAATCCAGGTGGTGAGTGACATATCAAGACCCTGTGGCTGCACATTTCATGGAGGCTCGTCACAACATCAGCTCTTTGAGATGCATTGGTATTGAACGTGTTAAGACTCCTAGGAGGGGGGGGGGGGGGGGGGGGGGGATACTGATCATCTATTATTGAGAAGAGAATTGTATTGGATTCCCCGTTTGTGTACCGTGTTTCCTAGAGGTCTGAATCAAGAGTTTGATATCAGAACATTTCTTACCTGAATATGGTACTTTATTTTGATTTGCCTTTCCTTCCAGGTTACCCACTTGGTCATTTTGTAGATAAATATTATTTTCTGGAACCATTACATGCACCCATCTCTTTGTTATTTAATTATTAGAGATATACAGATGTTATTTGCACCCACACGCGTCATGTGGACAATACAGTGCCACTGACACGGCCCGCTACCAAAACCTGCGGGCTCTCCTTCACTGCAGTCGAGGTGAGTAAAACATTTAAACGTGTTAACCCTCGCAAGGCTGCAGGCCCAGACGGCATTCCCAGCCGCGTCCTCAGAGCATGCGCAGACCAGCTGGCTGGTGTGTTTAAGGACATATTCAATCAATCCCTATACCAGTCTGCATTTCCCACATGCTTCAAGAGGGCCACCATTGTTCCTTTTCCCAAGAAAGCTAAGGTAACTGAGCTAAACGACTACCGCCCCGTAGCACTCACTTCCGTCATCATGAAGTGCTTTGAGAGACTAGTCAAGGACCATATCACCTCCACCCTACCTGACACCCTAAATCCATTCCAATTTGCTTACCGACCCAATAGGTCCACAGACGACACACAACCACACTGCACACTGCCCTAACCCATCTGGACAAGAGGAATACCTATGTGAGAATGCTGTTCATCGACTACAGCTCAGCATTTAACACCATAGTACCCTCCAAACTCGTCATCAAGCTCGAGACCCTGGGTCTCGCCCCCCGCTCTGTGCAACTGGGTCCTGGACTTCCTGACCGCCCGCCCCCAGGTGGTGAGGGTAGGAAACAACATCTCCACCCCGCTGATCCTCAACACTGGGGCCCCACAAGGGTGTGTTCTGAGCCCTCTCCTGTACTCCCTGTTCACCCACGACTGCGTGGCCATGCACGCCTCCAACTCAATCATCAAGTTTGCAGACGACACTCCAGTGGTAGGCTTGATTACCAACAACGACGAGACGGCCTACAGGGAGGAGGTGAGGGCCCTCGGAGTGTGGTGTCAGGAAAATAACCTCACACTCAACGTCAACAAAACAAAGGAGATGATTGTGGACTTCAGGAAACAGCAGAGGGAGCACCCCCATATCCACATCGACGGGACAGTAGTGGAGAAGGTGGAAAGTTTTAAGTTCCTCGGTGTACACATCACAGACAAACTGAATTGGTCCACCCACACAGACAGCGTTGTGAAGAAGGCGCAGCAGCGCCTCTTCAACCTCAGGAGGCTGAAGAAATTCGGCTTGTCACCAAAAGCACTCACAAACTTCTACAGATGCACAATCGAGAGCATCCTGTCGGGTTGTATCACCTCCTGGTACGGCAACTGCACCGCCCACAACCGTAAGGCTCTCCAGAGGGTAGTGAGGTCTGCACAACGCATCACCGGGGGCAAACTACCTGCCCTCCAGGACACCTACACCACCCGATGTCACAGGAAGGCCATAAAGATCATCAAGGACAACAACCACCCGAGCCACTGCCTGTTCACCCCGCTATCATCCAGAAGGCAAGGTCAGTACAGGTGCATCAAAGCGGGGACCAAGAGACTGAAAAACAGCTTCTATCTCAAGGCCATCAGACTGTTAAACAGCCACCACTAACATTTAGTGGCCGCTGCCAACATACTTACTCAACTCCAGCCACTTTAATAATGGGAATTGATGGAAATTATGTAAAAATGTATCACTAGCCACTTTAAACAATGCCACTTAATATAATGTTCACATACCCTACATTACTCATCTCATATGTATATGTATATACTGTACTCTATATCATCTACTGCATCTTGCCATCTTTATGTAATACATGTATCACTAGCCACTTTAAACTATGCCACTTTATGTTTACATACCCTACATTACTCATCTCATATGTATATACTGTACTCTATACCATCTACTGCATCTTGCCTATGCCGTTCTGTACCATCACTCATTCATATATCTTTATGTACATATTCTTTATCCCTTTACACTTGTGTGTATAAGGTAGTAGTTGTGGAATTGTTAGGTTAGATTACTTGTTGGTTATTACTGCATTGTCGGAACTAGAAGCACAAGCATTTCGCTACACTCGCATTAACATCTGCTAACCATGTGTATGTGACAAATAAATTTGATTTGATTTGTCCGCAATGGTCATGTGAGGTGAAATGAGTATATTTGGGGATGTGAACGCTCAGTGTAATTGAACTGAGTGTGTTTCACCCACTGTGAAACCATAAATGGATCAGCCAAAAGGCAAGTGTCCACTTTTTCCTTAAACTTCACTCCTACTGTCACAGACTCATCTTTTTCCTGATCCTCGGTACATACCTCGGTCTCCGATATCTTCACCACACCTCCCAACTCCGATACTTCACCCTCATTCACTTCCATTTCTCCTCCTGTCTTCAGCCCCCTCTGCTTCCACTTTCTACCGTTCTTCTTTAACCATCTCCCTTTTGTCCACCAATTTTATCCGACTCAAGCTCACCCTCTTCTTCCCTCTCTATCTTAGACCTCCTCTCCCTCTCTTTTTCCCCTCCATTCCTCCTCCCTTTTCCAAGTATTCATCTCCTTATGATAATACTGCACTACTCCTGCCAACCATCTTGTACTTGATTTCTCTCAGGACTCCATTTTCCACCGAGGGCGTCTGCCCTCCTCCCTCTCCTTGTCTCTCTCCCCCAACCCTCGATATTTCAACCCGCGTGTCCTGATCGCTTGTGGTGTGGGTGAACAAAATCAACGTACGCTCGCGCGTGTCTGGGTTTGGTCAGCATGTTATAAAAATATGAACCAGGATGACTGCCTCACCCAAACCTCCCCGCCCTCCTGACCGACGCGTTCAATGCTTCCTTCAGTTCTCCCCACTTCGCAAACAGTTTGACCGCATCATTAAAAAACACGGGTACATCTTGATCACTGGAATCCGCCCCCCCGCGGGTAGTCTTCAGACACGCCCCCAACATCAGTCACATGGTGGTGAGGTCGGATCTTCCACCAGTGCCACGTAGTAGAAGCTTTCTAGACAACGTGCCGGAAGGTAACTATAGATGTGGCCCATGTACCCAGTGTAACTTCACCAACAAATGCACAATGTTCAATCACCCGATTACGGGCCAGACCATTAAGATCAAGGGCGTCATTACATGTTCCACCGAAAATTAGACTTAATCTCAGCAAAAAAAGAAACGGCCCTTTTTCAGGACCTTGTCCTTCAAATATAATTCGTAAAGTCCAAATAACTTCACAGATCTTCATTGTAAAGGGTTTAAACACTGTTTCCCATGCTTGTTCAATGAACCATAAACAATTAATGAACATGCACCTGTGGAACGGTCGTTAAGACACTAACAGCTTACAGACGGTCGGCAATTAAGGTCACACTTATGAAAACATAGGACACTAAAGAGGACTTTCTACTGACTCTGAAAATCACCAAAAGAAAGATGCCTAGGGTCCCTGCTCATCTGCATGAATGTGCCTTGGGCATGCTGCAAGGAGGCATGAGGACTGCAGATGTGGCCAGGGCAATAAATTGCAATGTCCATGCTGTGAGATATCTAAGACAGCGCTACAGGGAGTCAGGACGGACAGCTGATCGTCCTCGCAGTGGCAGACCACGTGTAACAACACCTGCACAGGATCGGTACATCCGAACATCACACAAGAGCCCGGAACTCAATGCCATTGAGCACGTCTGAGACCTGTTGGATCGAAGGGTGAGGGCTAGGGCCATTCACCCCAGAAATGTCCGGGAACATGCAGACGCCTTGGTGGAAGAGTGGGGTAACATCTCACAGCAAGAACTGGAATATCTGGTGTAGTCCATGAGGAGGAGATGCACTGCAGTAATTAATGCAGCTGGTGGCCACACCAGATACGGACTGTTACTTTTGATTTTGACCCCCCCTTTGTTCAGGGACACATTATTCCATTTCTGTTAGTCAAATGTCTGTGGAACTTGTTCAGTTTATGTCTCAGTGGTTGAATCTTGTTTTGTTCATACAAATATTTACACATGTTAAGTTTGCTGAAAATAAACGCAGTTGACAGTGAGAGGACGTTTCTGTTTTTTCTGAGTTTACCTAATCAAATGTATTTGTGGTCCATGCTATGTAGGAAATCAAATGTATTTGTGGTCCATGCTATGTAGGAAAACAAAAGGCGCTCTGAAAACAAGGATAGCAGAACACAGGAGTAACAATATTAAGTCTCTACTTTTATCCAATGTAAAAAAAAAATTTGAAATTCACATTTTGCTACATAAGACCCAATCCAGGTGGTGAGTGACATATCAGGACCCTGTGGCTGCACATTTCATGGAGGCTCGTCACAACATCAGCTGTTTGACATACATTGGTATTGAACGTGTTACCTTCTTGTCAATATGGGGGCGCTGTTTTCACTTTGTAAAAATGTGTTCCCAAATTAAACTGCCTCATACTCAATTCTTGCTCGTACAATATGCATATTATTATTATTATTGGACAGAAAACACTCTCTAGTTTCTAAATCCGTTTGAATTATATCTGTGAGTAAAACAGAACTCAAGTTGGAGCAAACTTCCTGTCAGGAAGTGAGAAATCTGAAATCGGGCACTCTGTTCTAGGGTCAGTTTATTAATTTGCATGTATTCTATTGGTCGACATGCACTGCATACGCCTTCCGCTAGATGTCAGCAAGCAGTGAGAATTGGAATGGAGTTGCTAGGCATATCTGAGGCCATATAAAGGGTCTTGGAACGTGGGGTCCAGTCTTTTCTTCATTCGCCATGACGCGAGACAGACCTCAGGATGGCATTCTGGAAAGCTCTCGTTATAGGCCTTAGATATATCCGGCTCTGATTTTATTCGATATAGGTGTTAAAAACGTCATAATGTAGTTATTTTAAACCGAGTTAAATCATTTTATATCAGTATATTGCGATTTTCGGAATTTTCTTAGTGCTGCGTTATAGTGAGTTGGACACGTCTTCGCCACATGGCTAATGTTTACTGCTAATTCCAAAGTTGAAGGCGACAATCTACAACCGAGCAACGATTCTTCTGGACAAAGGACAACTTGCCCAAGATTCTGATGGAAGCTCATCAAAAAGTAAGAACTATTTATGATGTTAATTCGTTGTTCCGTTGAAAAATGTAAAACTACTATTCCGCCATTGATTTCGGTGCAGTCTCGCTTTAACGCACGCTGTATATCGTAGTAACGTTAATTTTAAAAATCTAACACAGCGGTTGCATTAAGAACTAATGTATCTTTCATTTGCTGTCCAACCTGTATTTTTTAGTCAAGTTAATGATTAGTTATTGATTAGATTAGGTGCCTCTCCCAAGATTTCTCCCGACATTTTCTTTGCAGCTTGGCTACTATTCTCATTGTATAACCACGATTTGTGCCGCTAAAAATGCACATTTTCGAACAAACAATATATGTATTGTGTAATATGATGTTATAGGACTGTCATCTGAAGAAGTTTGAGAAGGTTAGTGAAAAAATTAATATCTTTTGCTGGTTTATTCGTTATCGCTATTGTTGGCTTGAATCAATGCTGTTGTGTGGTTGGCTATTGTAGTAAGCTAATATAATGCTATATTGTGTTTTCGCTGTAAAACACTTAAAAAATCTGAAATATTGGCTGGATTCACAAGATCTTTGTCTTTCATTTGCTATACGCTGTATATTTTTCATAAATGTTTTATGATGAGTATTTGGGTAATTCACGTTGGTCTCTGTAGTTATTCTAGTTGCTTTGGTGAGAGTTGTGATGGTGGCTGCAATGTAAAACTATGATTTATACCTGAAATATGCACATTTTTCGAACAAAACATATGCTATACAATAAATATGTTATCAGACTGTCATCTGATGAAGTTGTTTCTTGGTTAGTGACTATTTATATCTTTATTTGGTCGAATTTGTGATAGCTACCTTGCAGGAAAAAAATGGTGGGAAAAAAAAGTTGTGTCTTTTGCTATGGTGGTTAGCTAATAGATTTACATATTGTGTCTTCCCTGTAAAACATTTTAAAAATCAGAAATGATGGCTGGATTCACAAGATGTGTATCTTTCATTTGGTGTCTTGGACTTGTGATTTCATGAACATTTTATTCTATGATATCCCTGTGGCTTTAGGCTAGGCTATGCTAGTCAGATTTTTTGATGGGGGGGATCCCGGATCCGGGTTTGTGACTCGTTAGAGGTTTTAAGACTCCTAGGGGGGGGGGGGGGGGGACACTGATCATCTATTATTGACCAGAGAATTGTATTGGATTCCCCGTTTGTGTACCGTGTTTCCTAGAGGTCTGAATCAAGAGTTTGATATCAGAACATTTCTTACCTGAATATGTTAATTTATTTTGATTTGCCTTTCCTTCCAGGTTACCCACTTGGTCATTTTGTAGATAAATATTATGTTCTGGAACCATTACATGCACCCATCTCTTTGTTATTTAATTATTAGAGATATACACATGTTTTTTGCACCCACACGCGTCATGTCCGCACTGGTCATGTGAGGTGAAATTAGTATATTTGGGGATGTGAACGCTCAGTGTAATTGAACTGAGTGTGTTTCACCCACCGTGAAACCATAAATGGATCAGCCAAAAGGCAAGTGTCCACTTTTTCCATAAACTTCACTCCTACTGTCACAGACTCATCTTTTTCCTGATCCTCGGTGCATACCTCGGTCTCCGATATCTTCACCACACCTACCACCTCCGATACTTCACCCTCATTCACTTCCATTTCTCCTCCTGTCTTCAGCCCCCTCTGCTTCCACTTTCTACCGTTCTTCTTTAACAAACCATCTGCCTTTTGTCCACTAATTTTATCCGACTCAAGCTCACCCTCTTCTTCCCTCTATCTTAGACCTCCTCTCCCTCTCTTTTTCCCTCCATTCCTCCTCCCTTTTCCAAGTATTCGTCTCCTTATGATAATACTGCACTCCTCCTGCCAACCATCTTGTACTTGATTTCTCTCAGGACTCCATTTTCCGCCGAGGGCGTCTGCCCTCCTCCCTCTCCTTGTCTCTCTCCCCCAACCCTCGATATTTCAACCTGCGTGTCCTGATCGCTTGTGGTGTGGGTGAACAAAATCAACTAATCTCGATGGCGTGCGCTCGCGCGTGTCCGGGTTTGGTCAGCATGTTATAAAAATATGAACCAGGATGACAGCCTCACCCAAACCTCCACGCCCGTCTGACCGACGCGTTCAATGCTTCCTTCAGTTCTCCCCACTTCGCAAACAGTTTGACCGCATCATTAAAAAACACAAGTACATCTTGATCACTGATTCCGCACCCCGCGGGTAGTCTTCCGACACGCCCCCAACATCAGTCACATGGTGGTGAGGTCGGATCTTCCACCAGTGCCACATAGAAGCTTTCTAGACAACGTGCCAGAAGGTAACTATAGATGTGGCCCATGTACCCAGTGTAACTTCACCAACAAATGCACAATGTTCAATCACCCGATTACGGGCCAGACCATTAAGATCAAGGGCATCATTACATGTTCCACCGAAAATTAGACTTAATCTCAGCAAAAAAAGAAACGGCCCTTTTTCAGGACCTTGTCCTTCAAAGATAATTCGTAAAAATCAAAATAACTTCACAGACCTTCATTGTAAAGGGTTTAAACACTGTTTCCCATGCTTGTTCAATGAACCATAAACAATTCATGAACATGCACCTGTGGAACGGTCGTTAAGACACTAACAGCTTACAGACGGTAGGCAATTAAGGTCACAGTTATGAAAACATAGGACACTAAAGAGGCCTTTCTACTGACTCTGAAAAACACCAAAAGAAAGATGCCCAGGGTCCCTGCTCATCTGCATGAATGTGCCTTGGGAATGCTGAAAGGAGGCATGAGGACTGCAGATGTGGCCAGGGCAATAAATTGCAATGTCCATGCTGTGAGATATCTAAGACAGCGCTACAGGGAGACAGGATGGACAGCTGATCGTCCTCGCAGTGGCAGACCACGTGTAACAACACCTGCACAGGATCGGTACATCCGAACATCACACAAGAGCCCGAATCTCAGTCCCATTGAGCACGTCTGAGACCTGTTCGATCGGAGGCTGAGGGCTATGGCCATTCCCCCCAGAAATGTCCGGAAACATGCAGGTGCCTTGGTGGAAGAGTGGGGTAACATCTCACAGCAAGAACGGGCAAATCTGGTTCAGTCCATGAGGAGGAGATGCACTGCAGTAATTAATGCAGCTGGTGGCCACACCAGATACTGACTAAACAGGCCTTACTGTTCGTGGTGAATTGGGAGCATAAACAGGCCTTACTGTTTGTGGTGAATTGGGACCATAAACAGGCCTTACTGTTAGTGGTGAATTGGGAGCATAAACAGGCCTTACTGTTAGTGGTGAATTGGGAGCATAAACAGGCCTTACTGTTAGTGGTGAATTGGGAGCATAAACAGGCCTTACTGTTAGTGGTGAATTGGGAGCATAAACAGACCTTACTGTTAGTGGTGAATTGGGAGCATAAACAGACCTTACTGTTAGTGGTGAATTGAGAGCATAAACAGACCTTACTGTTAGTGGTGAATTGGGAGCATAAACAGGCCTTACTGTTTGTGGTGAATTGCGAGCATAAACAGACCTTCCTGTTAGTGGTGAATTGGGAGCATAAACAGGCCTTCCTGTTAGTGGTGAATTGGGAGCATAAACAGGCCTTCCTGTTAGTGGTGAATTGGGAGCATAAACAGGCCTTACTGTTCGTGGTGAATTGGGAGCATAAACAGGCCTTACTGTTAGTGGTGAATTGGGAGCATAAACAGGCCTTACTGTTAGTGGTGAATTGGGAGCATAAACAGGCCTTACTGTTAGTGGTGAATTGGGAGCATAAACAGGCCTTACTGTTTGTGGTGAATTGGGAGCATAAACAGGCCTTACTGTTAGTGGTGAATTGGGAGCATAAACAGGCCTTACTGTTAGTGGTGAATTGGGAGCATAAACAGGCCTTACTGTTAGTGGTGAATTGGGAGCTTAAACAGTGTGCGGGCCTTCTTGTTCTATACCATGTATTCTTTATTTGCCCAGCACCTATGTTTTTAAGGACGACCATAGTAGTTGGCAAGGCGACGACCATAGTAGTTGGCAAGACGACGACCATAGTAGTTGGCAAGACGACGACCATAGTAGTTGGCAAGACGACGACCATAGTAGTTGGCAAGACGAAGACCATAGTAGTTGGCAAGACGACGGCCATAGTAGTTGGCAAGGCGACGCCCATAGTAGTTGGCAAGGCGACAACCATAGTAGTTGGCAAGACGACGACCATAGTAGTTGGCAAGACGACGACCATAGTAGTTGGCAAGACGACGACCATAGTAGTTGGCAAGACGACGACCATAGTAGTTGGCAAGACGACGACCATAGTAGTTGGCAAGGCGACGACCATAGTAGTTGGCAAGACGAAGACCATAGTAGTTGGCAAGACGACGACCATAGTAGTTGGCAAGGCGACGACCATAGTAGTTGGCAAGACGACGACCATAGTAGTTGGCAAGACGACGACCATAGTAGTTGGCAAGACGACGACCATAGTAGTTGGCAAGACGACGACCATAGTAGTTGGCAAGACGACGACCATAGTAGTTGGCAAGACGACGACCATAGTAGTTGGCAAGACGACGACCATAGTAGTTGGCAAGACGACGACCATAGTAGTTGGCAAGACGACGACCATAGTAGTTGGCAAGACGACGACCATAGTAGCTGGCAAGACGACGACCATAGTAGTTGGCAAGACGACGACCATAGTAGTTGGCAAGACGACGACCATAGTAGTTGGCAAGACGACGACCATAGTAGTTGGCAAGACGAAGACCATAGTAGTTGGCAAGACGACGACCATAGTAGTTGGCAAGACGACGACCATAGTAGTTGGCAAGGCGACGACCATAGTAGTTGGCAAGATGACGACCATAGTAGTTGGCAAGACGGCGATCATAGTAGTTGGCAAGGCGACGACCATAGTAGTTGGCAAGACGACGACCATAGTAGTTGGCAAGACGGCGATCATAGTAGTTGGCAAGGCGACGACCATAGTAGTTGGCAAGACGACGACCATAGTAGTTGGCAAGACGGCGATCATAGTAGTTGGCAAGGCGACGACCATAGTAGTTGGCAAGACGGCGATCATAGTAGTTGGCAAGGCGACGACCATAGTAGTTGGCAAGACGACGACCATAGTAGTTGGCAAGACGGCGATCATAGTAGTTGGCAAGGCGACGACCATAGTAGTTGGCAAGACGACGACCATAGTAGTTGGCAAGACGGCGATCATAGTAGTTGGCAAGGCGACGACCATAGTAGTTGGCAAGACGACGACCATAGTAGTTGGCAAGATGAAGACCATAGTAGTTGGCAAGACGAAGACCATAGTAGTTGGCAAGATGAAGACCATAGTAGTTGGCAAGACGACGACCATAGTAGTTGGCAAGACAGAACAAACAGATCTGAGACCAAGCTATAGTAGTTATTGTGGTTCCATAACCATCCAGTCTCTTCAGTCTCTGTCTGTAGTGGTACATGTTATTGAAGTCTCTTCAGTCTCTGTAGTGGTACATGTTATTGAAGTCTCTTCAGTCTCTGTAGTGGTACATGTTATTGAAGTCTCTTCAGTCTCTGTAGTGGTACATGTTATTGAAGTGTCTTCAGTCTCTGTCTGTAGTGGTACATGTTATTGAAGTCTCTTCAGTCTCTGTAGTGGTACATGTTATTGAAGTCTCTTCAGTCTCTGTAGTGGTACATGTTATTGAAGTCTCTTCTGTCTCTGTCTGTAGTGGTACATGTTATTGAAGTCTCTTCAGTCTCTGTCTGTAGTGGTACATGTTATTGAAGTCTCTTCAGTCTCTGTAGTTGTACATGTTATTGAAGTCTCTTCAGTCTCTGTAGTGGTACATGTTATTGAAGTCTCTTCAGTCTCTGTCTGTAGTTGTACATGTTATTGAAGAGTCTCCAGTCTCTGTAGTGGTACATGTTATTGAAGTCTCTTCAGTCTCTGTAGTGGTACATGTTATTGAATTCTCTTCAGTCTCTGTCTGTAGTGGTACATGTTATTGAAGTCTCTTCAGTCTCTGTAGTGGTACATGTTATTGAAGTCTCTTCAGTCTCTGTCTGTAGTGGTACATGTTATTGAAGTCTCTTCAGTCTCTGTAGTGGTACATGTTATTGAAGTCTCTTCAGTCTCTGTAGTGGTACATGTTATTGAAGTCTCTTCAGTCTCTGTAGTGGTACATGTTATTGAAGTCTCTTCAGTCTCTGTCTGTAGTGGTACATGTTATTGAAATCTCTTCAGTCTCTGTCTGTAGTGGTACATGTTATTGAAGTGTCTTCAGTCTCTGTCTGTAGTGGTACATGTTATTGAAGTCTCTTCAGTCTCTGCCTGTAGTGGTACATGTTATTGAAGTCTCTTCAGTCTCTGTAGTGGTACATGTTATTGAAGTCTCTTCAGTCTCTGTAGTGGTACATGTTATTGAAGTCTCTTCAGTCTCTGTAGTGGTACATGTTATTGAAGTGTCTTCAGTCTCTGTCTGTAGTTGTACATGTTATTGAAGTCTCTTCAGTCTCTGTAGTGGTACATGTTATTGAAGTCTCTTCAGTCTCTGTAGTGGTACATGTTATTGAAGTCTCTTCAGTCTCTGTCTGTAGTGGTACATGTTATTGAAGTCTCTTCAGTCTCTGTAGTGGTACATGTTATTGAAGTCTCTTCAGTCTCTGTCTGTAGTGGTACATGTTATTGAAGTCTCTTCAGTCTCTGCCTGTAGTGGTACATGTTATTGAAGTCTCTTCAGTCTCTGTAGTGGTACATGTTATTGAAGTCTCTTCAGTCTCTGTAGTGGTACATGTTATTGAAGTCTCTTCAGTCTCTGTCAAGTGTGAGTTGTGCAGAGGTGAGGACGGAGTCAGGCGCAGGACACAGAACTGAGAAAAACAACGTACTTTACTCTGAAATATAAATCAGCCAAAATAAATCCACTCAGGGAATAACAAACCCTAACACAACAAAACATAATGAGAACCAGAGGATTAAATAGGGAAATAATGATACCGTAATGGGAACCAGGTGTGTACAATCAAGACATAACAAATCGTTAAAGAAACGTGGATCGGTGGCAGCTAGAAAGCCGGTGACGACGACCGCCGAACGAACAAGGAGAGGCACCAACTTCGGCGGAAGTCGTGACAGTCTCTGTCTGTAGTGGTACATGTTATTGAAGTCTCTTCAGTCTCTGTCTGTAGTGGTACATGTTATTGAAGTGTCTTCAGTCTCTGTCTGTAGTGGTACATGTTATTGAAGTGTCTTCAGTCTCTGTCTGTAGTGGTACATGTTATTGAAGTGTCTTCAGTCTCTGTCTGTAGTCGTACATGTTATTGAAGTGTCTTCAGTCTCTACCTGTAGTGGTACATGTTAATGAAGTCTCTTCAGTCTCTGTCTGTAGTGGTACATGTTATTGAAGTCTCTTCAGTCTCTGTCTGTAGTCGTACATGTTATTGAAGTCTCTTCAGTCTCTGTCTGTAGTGGTACATGTTATTGAAGTCTCTTCAGTCTCTGTCTGTAGTGGTACATGTTATTGAAGTCTCTTCAGTCTCTGCCTGTAGTGGTACATGTTATTGAAGTCTCTTCAGTCTCTGTCTGTAGTGGTACATGTTATTGAAGTCTCTTCAGTCTCTGTCTGTAGTGGTACATGTTATTGAAGTCTCTTCAGTCTCTGCCTGTAGTGGTACATCTTATTGAAGTCTCTTCAGTCTCTGTCTGTAGTGGTACATGTTATTGAAGTGTCTTCAGTCTCTGTCTGTAGTGGTACATGTTATTGAAGTCTCTTCAGTCTCTGCCTGTAGTGGTACATGTTATTGAAGTCTCTTCAGTTTCTGTAGTGGTACATGTTATTGAAGTCTCTTCAGTCTCTGTCTGTAGTGGTACATGTTATTGAAGTCTCTTCGGTCTCTGCCTGTAGTGGTACATGTTATTGAAGTCTCTTCAGTCTCTGTAGTGGTACATGTTATTGAAGTCTCTTCAGTCTCTGTAGTGGTACATGTTATTGAAGTCTCTTCAGTCTCTGTCTGTAGTGGTACATGTTATTGAAGTCTCTTCAGTCCCTGCCTGTAGTGGTACATGTTATTGAAGTCTCTTCAGTCTCTGTCTGTAGTGGTACATGTTATTGAAGTGTCTTCAGTTTCTGTCTGTAGTGGTACATGTTATTGAAGTCTCTTCAGTCTCTGTCTGTAGTGGTACATGTTATTGAAGTCTCTTCAGTCTCTGTAGTGGTACATGTTATTGAAGTCTCTTCAGTCTCTGTCTGTAGTGGTACATGTTATTGAAGTCTCTTCTGTCTCTGTAGTGGTACATGTTATTGAAGTATCTTCAGTCTCTGTCTGTAGTGGTACATATTATTGAAGTCTCTTCAGTCTCTGTCTGTAGTGGTATGGGTTATCGCTTTAACGTGACTAAACTGTCCTTTTATCCTTAAATGACTATGTGGATTTAATCCAATCACAAGCAAAAACAGAAACAACATTCAGTTTGTGCTGACCATGAATGAAACTTAGATTGTTCCCGGTCTATTTGTGCTGTCAAACAGATCTGGAACCAGGCTACTTCTGTGGTGCCATAATTTAAAACTACACAGTGCATGCTATTAATTTAACGACACTAACTCTTTATTTTAATCCATTATACTTGCAGGAATTTATCCAGTCGTACACAACAACATTCAAGTTTCAAATTAAATCCCACCATTTGAACCTGGCAGCATTATAAAGCTTCTTCTGGTTGCTATGCTACAGTCTCCTTAACACAACTTCTATCCACAAGCCATAAAACTGCTGAACAATTCATCAGACCCCCCCCCCCCGGACTATTTACATTGACCCCCCCCCCCTCCCTTTTTTTTTACACTGCTGCTACTCTCTGTTTATTATCTATGCACTGTCACTTTACAAATTACCTCGACTACCCTGTACCCCTGCACATTGACTGCCCCCTATACCCCCTGTATATAGCCTCGTTATTGTTATGTACATTTCTTGTCACTTCTTTAAATATTTTTTTTACTTTAGTTTATTTAGTAAATATTTAATTAACTCTATTTTTTTTTTTTTAACTGCATTATTTGTTAAATTAAGGGGGAGGAGTGGTGAGAGTAGTAGAGCTAACCCAGTACAGAGGGATAGGCCAAACAGTGATATACATTTATATCAAACGGTTATCAACGGTACTGTAGGGATGGAATGGAAGTCACAGGAAACAGAGTTTGTGGCGGCAGCTGCAGAGAGGTATTTGGGTGTACTAGACTTGACGTCAGAAGAGTTACAGGGTGTGTTAAGTGGTGATGTCCCATCGTCTCAGGATGATGGTCATGAGGTAGGAATAAATACATTTCATTAGTGGTGTTAATTAATTTTAATTTTATATAATTTTGAAATGATTGAGTGTAGTGTTAGATGGTAGGGTATTTAATTAGTACATTTTTATTTTTCAAGCAAAGTATAAGGGAGTTGTACTCCAGTCCAGTAGGTGGCGGTATTGCAACAAATTGGATGCCGACCGTCGTTAAACCTCATAGAAGAAGAAGACTAAGGTTGAAATATATTTTCTTTAAATCTGAACCAAAGATATTAATTTGTGTACAGGTCAAAAAGCATTGAACATTTATTGCAATTTGCTAGCTAGCTAGCTGTTGCTAGCTAATTTGACCTGGTAAATAAACGTTGTTGTTATTTTACCTGAAATGCACAAGGTCCTCTACTCCGACAATTAATCCACAGATAAAACGGTAAACCGAAGGAGTTTCTCGTCATTTCTTTCTCCTTCCTACAGGCTTCTTTTTCTTCTTTGGACTTTTATATGGTGGAAGGCAACCAACTTTTACGTTGCATTACCACAACCGAGTGGAGTGTGAACGTCAGTTCATCTTTCAATCACCCACGTGGGTGATATGCTTCTAAAAACCAACGAGGAGATTTGAGAGGCAGGACATGCAGCGTGTTGAGCATCACAAATAGAACCAAATTCTATTTTAGCGGCTGGCCACGCAGACGCAAAAATAGTTCTGAACAACACGAGTAGTGCTAAGGAGAGTCTGAACAACACAGTTAGTACTAGGGAGAGTCTGAACAACACCTTTAGTACTAGGGAGAGTCTGAACAACACAGTTAGTACTAGAGAGAGTCTGAACAACACAGTACTAGGGAGAGTCTGAACAACACAGTTAGTACTAGGGAGAGTCTGAACAACACAGTTAGTACTAGGGAGAGTCTGAACAACACAGTTAGCACTAGAGAGAGTCTGAACAACACAGTTAGTACTAGGGAGAGTCTGAACAACACAGTTAGTACTAGGGAGAGTCTGAACAACACAGTTAGTACTAGGGAGAGTCTGAACAACACAGTTAGCACTAGAGAGAGTCTGAACAACACAGTTAGTACTAGGGAGAGTCTGAACAACACAGTTAGTACTAGGGAGAGTCTGAACAACACAGTTAGTACTAGGGAGAGTCTGAACAACACAGTTAGTACTAGGGAGAGTCTGAGCAACACATTTAGTACTAGGGAGAGTCTGAACAACACAGTTAGCACTAGAGAGAGTCTGAACAACACAGTTAGTACTAGGGAGAGACTGAACAACACAGTTAGTACTAGGGAGAGTCTGAACAACACAGTTAGTACTAGGGAGAGTCTGAACAACACAGTTAGTACTAGGGAGAGTCTGAACAACACAGTTAGTACTAGGGAGAGTCTGAACAACACAGTTAGTGCTAAGGAGAGACTGAACAACACAGTTAGTACTAGGGAGAGTGCCAGTGGGTCGGCGACTGAGGTAGTGTGCCATCGCTCCTAGGCCTCCCTGGTGGGGGATGTTAGTACACAGTGATTCAACGTCAAAGCCATAAGCATCTCCCCATTGATATTGTCTATTGTCTTGAGGGTGTTAATCATGTCCATAGAATGGCGTACATGTGCAGGGATTGACACCACACTGGGTTTCAGAAAGACACCTAGAAAAGCAGTAATATTTTCAGTCAATGAGCCACTGGAGGCCACAATCGGTCTCCTTGGTGACTCATCCGGTCATTTGTGGATTTGAATGACACTCCTGATTGGATAGTCTACTTTCATGAACTCATATTCTTTTTTTGCACAATGTCTCCACTTTCCATAAGAGACTTCAGCTTGCAGTGAATCTCATCTTCGATCAGGGGTGTGTGGGGGTGACATGATAATTTCTGATAGAAAGTGGTGTTGTTTAATTGTCCCCGGATCTCATTCACGGTTTAACGACCCCAACAGCTCCGCCCTTGTCAGCATTACGCCCTAATCAAAGTGGAATCTTTTTTATTTTTTAGAACGTCCAATGCCTGCCCTTGTTCTTTAGGGAGATTATTCTAGACTCCATATAATCATTTCTTATTCAAAATCTTTTTCCACCAATCTGCAGTATGTTTCTAGGGAGTGATTTCTGTATGTGGAACGGACAAAAAGTGGATTTAATTCAAAAACGGGGTTATCTTTCTTCTCCATTGTCTCACCTATAGTCTGAACACTTGTCACACCCGTAGTCGGGACGTGAAGAAAGGAAAATACTAATGTCATGCAATAAAATGCTAATTAATTACTTAAAAATCATACAATGTGATTTTCTGGATTTTTGTTTTAGATTCCGTCTCTCACAGTTGAAGTGTACCTATGATAAAAATTACAGACCTTTGCATGCTTTGTAAGTAGGAAAACCTGCAAAATCAGCAGTGTTTCAAATACTTGTTCTCCCCACTGTATCTGTTTCAAATCAAATCAAATGTTATTTGTCACACGTGCCGAATACAACAGGTGTAGACCTTATAGTGAAATGCTGAATACAACAGGTGTAGTAGACCTCACAGTGAAATGCTGAATACAACAGGTGTAGTAGACCTCACAGTGAAATGCTGAATACAACAGGTGTAGACCTTACAGTGAAATGCTGAATACAACAGGTGTAGACCTTACAGTGAAATACATACTTACAAGCCCTTAACCAACAATGCAGTTAAGAAAAAATAAATAGAAATAAATAAGAGATAAGAATATATATGTCATATATGTTCCAAGTTGGAATAGCAGATTGACGTCATTTTGTCCTCGTATTGTCGTGTCCTGTATATATATATATTTACACCTTTTTTCGCATTTCTTTTATATTTTTTTTTATCCAAGAACTCAACTACAAAACTCTTTCCTGCAACCCGCCTTACCAATTACAAAAAAAAGTATTATTTAAATCAAATCTGAAAATCCACAATAGAAGCTAGCCAGAAGCTAACCAGAAACTAGCCAGAAGCTAACCAGAAGCTAGCCAGAAGCTACCCAGAAGTTAACCAGAAGCTAGCCAGAAGCTAACCAGAAGCTAACCAGAAGCTAGCCAGAAGCTACCCAGAAGTTAACCAGAAGCTAGCCAGAAGCTAACCTGAAGCTACCCAGAAGTTAGCCGGTTTACTGGCTAACGTTAGTATTTCAGCTAACCACGTTTTGTGGTCATCAGCTATTCCTTTAGCTCGATAATCTATCGGCACTTTTGTACAACGTGACTCAGACCAGAACATACCGGAGCTTTTTTTTCTCAATATCCCCGGATTTCAACCGCAAGCTCTGGACATTTACACCTTGATTTCGCAGCTAGCTAGCTGCAAACCGTGTGACTATTGGCTTACGTCAATCCCGGAGCAAACTTAAATTATTCTGGAGCTAGCCAGCTGAAGAGTTCCATCAGCCATTCCTGGATGAACGCTCATCTGGGGCCCGCTAATCGTTATCTGTCTTATCGGCTGCTATCTGAATAAGTATATCGGACATTTTTTTTTTTTTTTTTTTCTTGGGTCACTATATCTATTTTGCCAAGTGGATTGATCCCCTCTACCACACGGAACCCCACTAATCTACCGACGGAAACGCACGAGGTGACTAAAAATAGACCTCCACCCTATGCTATCATGCTACCGATAGCCAGCTACCCGGCCAGCTGTCTGGATCGCCGTGACCCCAAACAACCTCTACTCACTGGACCCTTATGATCACTCGATTAAGCATGCCTCTCCTTAATGTAAATATGCCTTGTCCATTGCTGTTCTGGTTAGTGTTTATTGGCTTATTTCACTGTAGAGCCTCTAGCCCTGTTCACTATACCATATCCAACCTTTCAGTTCCACCACCCACATATGCGATGACATCACCTGGTTTCAATGATGTTTCTAGAGACAATATTTCTCTCATTATCACTCAATGCCTAGGTTTACCTCCACTGTATTCACATCCTACCATACCTTTGTCTGTACATTATTCCTTGAAGCTATTTAATCGCCCCCAGAAACTTCCTTTAACTCTCTGTTCTAGACGTTCTAGACGACCAATTCTCATAGCTTTTAGTCGTACCCTTATCCTACTCCTCCTCTGTTCCTCTGGTGATGTAGAGGTGAATCCAGGCCCTGCAGTACCTAGCTCTACTCCTATTCCCCAGGCGCTCTCTTTTGATGACTTCTGTAACCGTAATAGCCTTGGTTTCATGTATGTTAACATTAGAAGCCTCCTCCCTAAGTTTGTTTTGTTCACTGCTTTAGCACACTCTGCCAACCCGGATGTTTTAGCCGTGTCTGAATCCTGGCTTAGGAAGACCACCAAAAATTCTGACATTTTCATCCCTAACTACAAGATTTTCAGACAAGATAGAACGGCCAAAGGGGGCGGTGTTGCAATCTACTGCAAAGACTGCCTGCAGAGTTCTGTTTTACTATCCAGGTCTGTTCCCAAAAAATTTGAACTTCTACTTTTAAAAATCCACCTCTCTAAAAACAAGTCTCTCATCGTTGCCGCCTGCTATAGACCACCCTCTGCCCCTAGCTGTGCTCTGGACACCACATGTGAACTGATTGCCCCCCATCTATCTTCAGAGCTCGTGCTGCTAGGCGACCTAAATTGGAACATGCTTAACACCCCAGCCATCCTCCAATCTAAGCTTGATGCCCTCAATCTCACACAAATTATCAATGAACCTACCAGGTACCACCCCAAATCCGTAAACACGGGTACCCTCATAGATATCATCCTAACCAACCATCCTGCCCTCCAAATACACCTCTGCTGTTTTCAACCAAGATCTCAGCGATCACTGCCTCATTGCCTGCATCCGTACTGGGTTAGCGGTCAAACGACCTCCACTCATCACTGTCAAACGCTCCCTGAAACACTTTAGCGAGCAGGCCTTTCTAATCGACCTGGCCGGGGTATCCTGGAAGGATATTGATCTCATCCCGTCAGTAGAGGATGCCTGGTTATTTTTTTTAAATGCCTTCCTCACCATCTTAAATAAGCATGCCCCATTCAAGAAATTTAGAACCAGGAACAGATATAGCCCTTGGTTCTCTCCTGACCTGACTGCCCTTAACCAACAGAAAAATATCCTATGGCGTTCTGCATTAGCATCGAACAGCCCCGTGATATGCAACTTTTCAGGGAAGCTAGAAACCAATATACACAGGCAGTTAGAAAAGCCAAGGCTAGCTTTTTCAAGCAGAAATTTGCTTCCTGCAACACAAACTCAAAAAAGTTCTGGGAAACTGTAAAGTCCATGGAGAATAAGAACACCTCCTCCCAGCTTCCAACTGCACTGAAGATAGGAAACACTGTCACCACTGACAAATCCACTATAATTGAGAATTTCAATAAGCATTTTTCTACGGCTGGCCATGCTTTCCACCTGGCTACCCCTACCCTGGTCAACAGCACTGCCCTCCCCTCAGCTACTCGCCCAAGCCTTCCCCATTTCTCTTTCTCCCAAATACAGTCAGCTGATGTTCTGAAAGAGCTGCAAAATCTGGACCCTTACAAATCAGCCAGGCTAGATAATCTGGACCCTTACAAATCAGCCAGGCTAGATAATCTGGACCCTTTCTTTCTAAAACTATCTGCTGAAATTGTTGCCACCCCTATTACTAGCCTTTTCAACCTCTCTTTCGTGTCATCTGTGATTCCCAAAGATTGGAAAGCAGCTGCGGTCATCCCCCCCTTCAAAAGGGGGGGGACACTCTTGACCCAAACAGCTACAGACCTATATCTATCCTACCCTGCCTTTCTAAGGTCTTCGAAAGCCAAGTAAACAAACAGATTACCGACCATTTCGAATCCCACCATACCGTCTCCGCTATGCAATCTGGTTTCAGAGCTGGTCATGGGTGCACCTCAGCCACGCTCAAGGTCCTAAACGATATCTTAACCGCCATCGATAAGAAACAATACTGTGCAGCCGTATTCATTGACCTGGCCAAGGCTTTTGACTCTGTCAATCACCACATCCTCATCGGCAGACTCGACAGCCTTGGTTTCTCTAATGATTGCCTCGTCTGGTTCACCAACTACTTCTCTGATCGAGTTCAGTGTATCAAATTGGAGGGCCTGTTGTCTGGGCCTCTGGCAGTCTCTATGGGGGTGCCACAGGGTTCAATTCTTGGACCGACTCTCTTCTCTGTATACATCAATGATGACGCTCTTGCTGCTGGTGAGTCTCTGATCCACCTCTACGCAGACGACACTATTCTGCATACTTCTGGCCCCTCTTTTGACACTGTGTTAACAACCCTCCAGGCGAGCTTCGATGCCATACAACTCTCCTTCCGTGGCCTCCAATTGCTCTTAAATACAAGTAAAACTAAATGCATGCTCTCAACCGATCGCTGCCTGCACCTGCCCGCCTGTCCAGCATCACTACTCTGGACGGCTCTGACTTAGAATATGTGGACAACTACAAATACCTAGGTGTCTGGTTAGACTGTAAACTCTCCTTGCAGACTCACATCAAACATCTCCAATCCAAAGTTAAAACTAGAATTGGCTTCCTATTCCGCAACAAAGCATCCTTCACTCATGCTGCCAAACATACCCTTGTAAAACTGACCATCCTACCAATCCTCGACTTCGGTGATGTCATTTACAAAATAGCCTCCAAAACCCTACTCAATAAATTGGATGCAGTCTATCACAGTGCCATCCGTTTTGTCACCAAAGCCCCATATACTACCCACCACTGCGACCTGTACACTCTCGTTGGCTGGCCCTCGCTTCATACTCGTCGTCGAACCCACTGGCTCCAGGTCATCTACAAGACCCTGCTAGGTAAAGTCCCCCCTTATCTCAGCTCGCTGGTCACCATAGCAGCACCTACCTATAGCACGCGCTCCAGCAGGTATATCTCTCTGGTCACCCCCAAAACCAATTCTTCCTTTGGCTGCCAATGACTGGAACGAACTACAAAAATCTCTGAAACTGGAAACACTTATCTCCCTCACTAGCTTTAAGCACCAGCTGTCAGAGCAGCTCATAGATTACTGCACCTGTACATAGCCCATCTATAATTTAGCCCAAACTACTACCTCTTTACCTACTGTATTTATTTATTTATTTTGCTCCTTTGCACCCCATTATTTCTATCTCTACTTTGCACATTCTTCCACTGCAAACCAACCATTCCAGTGTTTTTACTTGCTATATTGTATTTACTTCGCCACCATGGCCTTTTTTATATTTTTATTTATTTATATATTTTGTTTGCCTTCACCTCCCTTATCTCACCTCACTTGCCCATTTTGTATATAGACTTATTTTTCACTGTATTATTGACTGTATGTTTGTTTTACTCCATGTGTAACTCTGTGTTGTTGTATGTGTCGAACTGCTTTGCTTTATCTTGGCCAGGTCGCAATTGTAAATGAGAACGTGTTCTCAATTTGCCTACCTGGTTAAATAAAGGTGAAATAAAAAAGAATAATAAATAAATAAAGAGCAGCAGTAAATAACAATGTGGAGGCTATATACAGGGGGTACCGGTACAGAGTCAATGTGGAGGCTATATACAGGGGGTACCGGTACAGAGTCAATGTGTTAGCTATATACAGGGGGTTACGGTACAGAGTCAATGTGGAGGCTATATACAGGGTGTTACGGTACAGAGTCAATGTGGAGGCTATATACAGGGAGTTACGGTACAGAGTCAATGTGGAGGCTATATACAGGGTATTACGGTACAGAGTCAATGTGGAGGCTATATACAGGGTGTTACGGTACAGAGTCAATGTGGAGGCTATATACAGGGGGTACCGGTACAGAGTCAATGTGGAGGCTATATACAGGGGGTACCGGTACAGAGTCAATGTGGAGGCTATATACAGGGTGTTACGGTACAGAGTCAATGTGGAGGCTATATACAGGGTGTACCAGTACAGAGTCAATGTGGAGGCTATATACAGGGTGTTACAGTACAGAGTCAATGTGGAGGCTATATACAGGGTGTTACGGTACAGAGTCAATGTGGAGGCTATATACAGGGGGTACCAGTACAGAGTCAATGTGGAGGCTATATACAGGGTGTTACAGTACAGAGTCAATGTGGAGGCTACATACAGGGGGTACCGGTACAGAGTCAATGTGGAGGCTATATGCAGGGGGTACCGGTACAGAGTCAATGTGGAGGCTATATACAGGAGGCCCCGGTACAGAGTCAATGTGGAGGCTATATACAGGGAGTTACGGTACAGAGTCAATGTGGAGGCTATATACAGGGAGTTACGGTACAGAGACAATGTGGAGGCTATATACAGGGAGTTACGGTACAGAGTCAATGTGGAGGCTATATACAGGGTGTTACGGTACAGAGTCAATGTGGAGGCTATATACAGGGTGTTACGGTACAGAGTCAATGTGGAGACTATATACAGCGGGTACCGGTAGAGAGTCAATGTGGAGGCTATATACAGGGGGTACAGGTACAGAGTCAATGTGGAGGCTATATACAGGGGGTACCGGTACAGAGTCAATGTGGAGGCTATATACAGGGGGTACCAGTACAGAGTCAATGTGGAGGCTATATACAGGGGGTACCGGTACAGAGTCAATGTGGAGGCTATATACAGGGTGTTACAGTACTAGTCAATGTGGAGGCTATATACGGGGGGTACCGGTACAGAGTCAATGTGGAGGCTATATACAGGGGGTACCGGTACAGAGTCAATGTGGAGGCTATATACAGCAGGTACCGGTACAGAGTCAATGTGGAGGCTATATACAGGAGGTACCGGTACAGAGTCAATGTGGAGGCTATATACAGGAGGTACCGGTACAGAGTCAATGTGGAGGCTATATACAGGAGGTACCGGTACAGAGTCAATGTGGAGGCTATATACAGGAGGTACCGGTACAGAATCAATGTGGAGGCTATATACAGGGGGTACCGGTACAGAATCAATGTGGAGGCTATATACAGGGGGTATCGGTACAGAATCAATGTGGAGGCTATATACAGGGGGTACCGGTACAGAATCAATGTGGAGGCTATATACAGGGTGTTACGGTACAGAGTCAATGTGGAGGCTATATACAGGGGGTACCGGTACAGAGTCAATGTGGAGGTTATATACAGGGTGTTACGGTACAGAGTCAATGTGGAGGCTATATACAGGGTGTTACGGTACAGAGTCAATGTGGAGGCTATATACAGGGTGTTACAGTACAGAGTCAATGTCAATGTGTGGGGGAACCGGTGTTGATGTAATTGAGGTAATATGTACATGTAGAGTTATTAAAGTGACTATGCACAGATAATAACAGAGACTAGTAGCGTTCTGGGGGGGGGGGGGGTATTCTGGGTAGCCATTTGATTAGCTGTTCAGGAGTCTTATGGCTTGGGGGTAGAAGCTGTTTAGAAGGTTCTTGGACCTAGACTTGGTGCTCCGGTACTATTTGCCGTGCGGTAGCAGAGAGAACAGTCTATGTTTAGGGTGGCTGGAGTCTTTGACAATTTTTAGGGCCTTCCTCTGACACCGCCTGGTATAGAGGTCCTGGATGGCAGGAAGCTTGGCCCCAGTGATGTACTGGGCCGTATGCACTACCCTCTGTAGTGCCTTGCGGTCAGTGGCCGAGCAGTTGCCATACCAGGCAGTGATGCAACCCGTCAGGATGCTCTCGATGGTGTAGCTGTAAAACCTTTGAGGATCTTAGGACCCATGCCAAATCTTTTCAGTCTCCTGAGGAGGAATAGGCTTTGTTGTGCCCTCTTCACAACTGTCTTGATGTGCTTGGACCATGTTAGTTTGTTGTTGATGTGGACACCAAGGAACTTGAAGCTCCTCTCAACCTGCTCCACTACAGTCTCTCTAGTAGTGATTCCGTTGTTTCAACTGGATCAACATGATTGTAAAACAAATTGTCTCTTGTCATAATACGGGCATAAGGAGTTCATTGTCAAATAAATGCCCCGCTTTAGCAAAAATCCTCATTAAAAATGTCAAAGCAGTTTATTCTTGTCAGTCACATCCATTGAATATGAGGTCAATTTCAGTGGAAAACCAAAGGAGTTTGTGTTAGAATTCACGAATTTAATAGTACCTCTTCGATATCTGTAATAAGTGCAATCCTATCCCAGTTGCATAAATAGTTCATGCAGGAATGCCTGCTCACAGAACTGCCCCGAAATTAGACCATGAACCAACGGGGCTCTTTGGGGATATTGGTGTCTCTAAATTCAAGTAAACTGCACAACGATCACTTAAATCATCAGGGAAAATACCAACGGCCGAGTATTTATGCCGGATTGATTTGATTGTTTGTTAGAATAACACCAATAAATGTTGACTTGGAGATGTCTTTTGGATTGAGTCTTGTGAGTCTTCCACATCACCAACAAACTAACATGGTCCAAGCACATCAAGACAGTCGTGAAGAGGGCACAACAAAAACCTATTCCTCCGCAGGAGACTGAAAAGATTTGGCATTTATACTTTTGAGTAAAATGTAGTATAATGCACAGTCCTCTTATGGCCTTGGAGTTTGGAGATAACCAATCCCAGTTTAAAATCGTCCATAAGGACCCATTTCATTCCCCCAACCAACGCATCAGTTCAGCCAGAGAATCCAGGGATTCTACTTGTGCAGATGGAAATCTGAGTTCACAGCTTTCGATAATTGCAGCTTCAATGCTAAAAACTCAAACTGTTTTGGTTTAGATTACGACCTCAGTAACCACATATCTGTCTTTAATATAGATGGCTATACTTCCCCCTTTACTTTGTCGGTCACATTGATAAACATTAGAACCATCCAAGCCGATAGACTGATTTAGAACAGATTTCTTAAGCCAGGTCTCAGACAGTACTAAGACATCTGGGTCAGCAGATGTCTTAATTTAAAGTTAGGGTTAGGCTAGGGGTTAGGGGTTAGAGTTAGGGGTTAGGCTAGGGTTAGGGGTTAGGGTTAGGGGTTAGGCTAGGGTTAGGGTTAGGGGTTATGGGTTAGGGTTAGGGTTAGGGGTTAGGGCTAGGGGTTAGGGTTAGGTGTTAGGGTTAGGGGTTAGGGTTTAGGGTTAGAGTTAGGCATTAGGGTTAGGGTTTAGGGTTAGTGGTTAGGGTTAGGCATTAGGGGTTCGGGTTAATGGTTAGGGTCAGGGTTAGGGTTAGGGTTTGAGTTTATTTTATTTTTACAGGGACAGAGCACATTAATCAACGTTTCAGTAAAAGTGCCGGTTTTAGCCAGCCGGCTAATTTTCAACCGCAGTCCCTGGGCAGTTTCTTAAAAACAATTACAATATAAACAATCATTGAGCAGTGAGCACACGCAGAGCAACATAGGACAAGCAAGACGCAGCATACAGACAGAGTAACATAGAACAAAAAGCAGTTAGGGGTTAGGGTTAATTTGCCACAGTCATTCAGTCTCTCTCTCTCTCTCTCTCTCTCTCTCTCTCTCTCTCTCTCTCTCTCTCTCTCTCTCTCAATTCAATTCAATTCAATTCAATTGACTTTATTGACATGGTAGGTTCGTTATTACTTACATTGTCAAAGTATACATATCGAAAAATAAAAATCAAATATATATGTATATGTATATATATACAAAATATATATATATTTATATATAAATAAATGTTGGGACCAACAGCAATAATAACAGTAGTAGTGGACATGGGATTACCATTAACAACAACAACAATATTAATCAGAACAACAATAAATTAAAGCAACAGTAGTAGACCAGTGTCAATATGACTTGAGAAGACATATGACCTGGTATGAAAGACAAAACAAAACTAAGCTAAATGGGAAATATTATCAATATTACTTTGCATTGCATCTCTCTCTCTCTCTCTCTCTCTCTCTCCCTCTCTCTCTCTCTCTCGCTCTCTCGCTCTCTCTCTCTCTCCCTCTACTACGCAGACAGTACAGGGCTGGCAGTACGGTACCTCTGGAAGTAGTGCAGACAAAAGGTCCCCAGTAGCAGGCTGGTCCCCAGGCTGGACCCCGTGTGGTTGGGTGTGGTAGTCATCATCATCAGGGGCACCAGGAGAGAGGGGAGTTCCTGGAGGAACCAGGCCAGTCTAGCAGGCATCATCCTGGGCATGGAGGAGGAGGAGGAGGACGGCCCCAAGTCCAGGTAGCGTCCGTAGGGGGCCTGGGTTAGACGCACCAGGTGGCTCACTCCCACCAGGAATAGCACACAGCTCAGGGTGTTGATCAGGTTGTCCCAACACTGCATCGTCAGGGTCAGAGCTCTGCCTTCGTCTCAGTGCCGACAAGGTCCTAAAAAAGACGAGTGGTTCGCACACAACAACAAAAAAAGTTTTTTTTTTTTTTTTTGTATTTCAAAAAAAAATTACACAGATGTGTCGGTGTGTTCGTCACCTCCTTCCGTGTGTCGGGGTTAACGAGGGTCACAGGCAGCGAGGCAGATCTATCTCCCTCTCTCAGGGTTAACCAGTCCAACTCCTCCCCAGAGGAACAGCACCACACCAGTCCTCTTTCTGCTTTACTGAAACACACCACAATACTTCCAGATCCTTCCTCTGTGTCTGTTGAGTTCTTGTCTGTGACTGGGACGAATCAGAACGAAGACGGTGTATGCAGGACACTGTGAAAGGTGTTTCATTTGGGGAGGGGGAAGTGATGTCATACAGTATCAGTCAAAAGCTTGGACACACCTACTCATTCAAGGGTTTTTCTTTATTTTTTTTTACTATTTTCTACATTGTAGAATAACAGTGAAGACATCAGAACTATGAAATAACACATATGGAATCATGTAGTAACCAAAAAAGTGTTGAACAAATAAAAATATATTTTATACTTAAGATTCATCAAATAGCCACCCTTTGCCTTGATGACAGCTTTGCACACTCTTGGCATTCTCTCAACCAGCTTCATGAGGTAGTCACCTGGAATGCATTTCAATTAACAGGTGTGCCATCTTAAAAGTTAATTTGTGGAATTTCTTTCCTTCTTAGTGCGTTTGAGTCAATCAGTTATGTTGTAACAAGGTAAGGGGGTATACAGACGATAACCCTATTTGGTAAAAGACCAAGTCCATATTATGACAAGAACAGCTCAAATAAGCAAAGAGAAATGACAGTCCATCATTACTTTAAGACATGAAGGTCAGTCAATCCGTAAAATTTTTAGAACTTTGAAAGTTTCTTCAAGTGCAGTCGCAAAAACCATCAAGCGCTATGATGTAGCTGGCTCTCATGAGAACCGCCACAGGAAAGGAAGACCCAGAGTTACCTCTGCTGCAGAGGAGAAGTTTATTAGAGTTAACTGCACCTCAGAAATTGCAGCCCAAACAAATGCTTCACAGAGTTCAAGTAACAGACGCATCTCAACATCAACTGTTCAGAGGAGACTGTGTGAATCAGGCCTTCATGGACGAATTGCTGCAAAGAAACCACTACTAAAGGACACCGATAAGAAGAAGAGACTTGCTTGGGCCAAGAAACACAAACAATGGACAAACAATGGTGGAAATTTGTCCTTTGGTCTGGAGTCCAAATTGGAGATTTTTGGAGTCTTTGTGAGATGCGGTGTGGGTGAACGGATGATCTCTGCATGTGTATTTCCCACCGTAAAGCATGGAGGACGAGGTGTGATGGTGTGGGGGAAATTTTCTGGTGACACTGTCTGTGATTTATTTAGAATGCAAGGTACACTTAACCAGCATGGTTACCACAGTATTATGCAGTGATATGCCATCCCATCTGGTTTTGGCTTAGTGGGACTATAATTTGTTTATCAACAGGACAATAACTCAACACACCTCCAGGCTGTGTAAGGGCTATTTTATCAAGAAGGAGCGTGATGGAGTGCTGCATCAGATGACCTGGCCTCCACAAACCCCCGACCTCAACCCAATTGAGATGGGTTGGGATGAGTCGGACCGCAGAGTGAAGGAAAAGCAGCCAACAAGTGCTCAGCATTAGTGGGAACTCCTTCAAGACAGTTGGAAAAGCATTCCAGGTGAAGCTGGTTGAGATAATGCCAAGAGTTTGCAAAGCTGTCATCAAGGCAAAGGATGGCTATTTGAAGAACCTCAAATATAAAATACATTTTGATTTGTTCAACAATTTTTGGTTACTACATGATTCCATATGTGCTATTTCAAAGTTTTGATGTCTTCACGATTATTCTACAATGTAAAACATAGTAAAAAAATAACGAAAAACCCTTGAATGAGTAGGTGTTCTAAAACTTTTGGTAGTGTATAGATCAGTTATGAGTATATAATATAAAACAATGTGAAAGTGTAGCTTTATTAAAGGGGCAGTGTAACGCCCTGGGCGTCGGGGGGTGTGAAATCAGACGCAGGAACAGCAGAGCTTCAATATGTTGTTTCTTTAATGCCCAACTGGCAAACAAAATGTCCAACAGGGACTTACTGGGTGTCATACACAACTGTCCCAAAACACGGGAGACAAACCCAGTCCACAATACATATGTCCACTCCCGAAATCCAAAGCCACAAATGAACAATCCCGCACAAAGAAGCGTACGGGCTGGCTGACTAATAAAGCCACACTAATTCCCAACTACCTGAACACAGGTGATAGAAATTAACACATAAGGAGGGGGAGGAAAAAGAGTCAGTGGCAGCTAGTAGGCCGGTGACGACGACCGCCGAGCGCCACCCGAACGGGAAGGAGAGCCTGCCTCGGTTGAAGTCGTGACAGGCAGTCTGCACGTTCTACATTCATTTTTGGTAGTAGGGTGCCATTTGGGACTCACTCAGAGTGATTGTCGTACAGAGCCCCTAATAAAACAAAACGATCCTTCCCCAATGGAGTTCCGTATTGACTGGGACAGACAGCTTTATGTATGTCGTGAAAACAGTGTTAATGTAGCTGACATCACAGTGCTTGCTTAGCCATTCCACTTCCTCCCTCTGCAGCTCACAGTAACACTAGATCCCGGGACCTCTGCCTCACAAACACAGGAGACCGCCCTCCTAAAACGTTCTAACCAGTTGCGGTACCGAAAAGGATTGGACTCGGCATTCTCTAAATGGGGTCAGCCTCTCTCAAACTATACCAATGTCCCTAAATGGGGTCAGTCTCTAACTCTGCCATCTTCTCTAAATGGGGTCAGCCTCTCTCTAACTATACCAATGTCCCTAAATGGGGTCAGTCTCTAACTATACCATCTTCTCTAAATGGGGTCAGCCTCTCTCTAACTCTACCATCTTCTCTAAATGGGGTCAGTCTCTCTCTAACTCTACCATCATCTCTAAATGGGGTCAGTCTCTCTCTAACTCTACCATCTTCTCTAAATGGGGTCAGCCTCTCTCTAACTCTACCATCTTCTCTAAATGGGGTCAGTCTCTCTATAACTCTACCATCTTCTCTAAATGGGGTCAGTCTCTCTCTAAATATACCATCTTCTCTAAATGGGGTCAGCCACTCTAACTATACCAATGTCTCTAAATGGGGTCAGTCTCTAACTATACCATCTTCTCTAAATGGGGTCAGTCTCTCTCTAACTCTAAAAGCCTCTCTAAATGGGGTCAGTCTCTCTCTAACTCTACCATCTTCTCTAAATGGGGTCAGTCTCTCTATAACTCTACCATCTTCTCTAAATGGGGTCAGTCTCTCTCTAAATATACCATCTTCTCTAAATGGGGTCAGCCACTCTAACTATACCAATGTCTCTAAATGGGGTCAGTCTCTAACTATACCATCTTCTCTAAATGGGGTCAGTCTCTCTCTAACTCTAAAAGCCTCTCTAAATGTGATCAGTCTATCTCTAACTCTACCATCATCTCTAAATGGGGTCAGCCTCTCTCTAACTCTACCAGCTTCTCTAAATGGGGTCTATACCATCTAACTCTACCATCTTCTCTAAATGGGGTCAGCTACTCTCTAACTCTACCAATGTCCCTAAATGGGGTCAGTCTCTAACTCTACCATCTTCTCTAAATGGGTTCAGTCTCTCTCTAACTCTAAAAGTCTCTCTAAATGGGGTCAGTCTCTCTCTAACTCTACCATCTTCTCTAAATGGGGTCAGCCTCTCTCTAACTCTACCATCTTCTCTAAATGGGGTCAGTCTCTCTCTAACTCTACCAGCTTCTCTAAATTGGGTCAGTCTCTCTCTAAATATACCATCTTCTCTAAATGGGGTCAGTCTCTCTCTCTAAATATACCATCTTCTCTAAATGGGGTCAGTCTCTCTCTAACTCTACCAGCTTCTCTAAATGGGGTCAGTCTCTCTCTAACTCTACCAACTTCTCTAAATGGGGTCAGACTAACTCTACCATCATCTCTAAATGGGGTCAGTCTCTCTCTAACTATACCAGACTCTCTAAATGGGGTCAGTCTCTCTCTAACTATACCAGACTCTCTAAATGGGGTCAGTCTCTCTCTAACTATACCAGACTCTCTAAATGGGGTCAGTCTCTCTCTAACTCTACCAATTTCTCTAAATGGGGTCAGTCTCTCTAACTCTACCAGCTTCTCTAAATGGGGTCAGTCTCTCTCTAACTCTACCAGCTTCTCTAAATGGGGTCAGTCTCTCTCTAACTCTACCGTCTTCTCTAAATTGGACAAGTCTCTCTCTAACCACACCAGCCTCCCTAAATGGGGTCAGTCGCTGTCTAACTCTACCATCTAAATGGGGTCAGTCTCTCTCTAACTCTACCAATTTCTCTAAATGGGGTCAGTCTCTCTCTAACTCTACCAACTTCTCTAAATGGGGTCAGACTAACTCTACCATCATCTCTAAATGGGGTCAGTCTCTCTCTAACTCTACCATCATCCCTAAATGGGGTCAGTCTCTCTCTAGCCATACCAGCCTCGCTAAATGGTGTCGGGTTTCTCTAAATATACCATCTTCTCTAAATGGGGTCAGTCTCTCTCTAACCCTACCAGCTTCTCCAAATGGGGTGAGTCTCTAACTCCACCAACTTCTCTAAATGGGGTCAGTCGCTCTCTAACTATACCAGACTGTCTAAATGGGGTCAGTCTCTCTCTAACTATACCATCAAAATGGGGTCAGTCTCTCTCTAACTCTACCATCTTCTCTAAATGGGATCAGTCTCTCTCTAACTATACCAGCTTCTCTAAATGGGGTAAGTCTCTCTCTAACTCTACCGTCTTCTCTAAATGGGATCAGTCTCTCTCTAAATATACCATCATCTCTAAATGGGGTAGGTCTATCTCTAACTATACCATCTTCTCTAAATTGGGTCAGTCTCTCTCTAACTCTACCATCTTCTCTAAATTGGGTCAGTCTTTCTTTAACTCAACCAGCTTCTCTAAATGGGGTCAGTCTCTCTAACTATACCAGCCTCCCTAAATGGGGTCAGTCTTTCTCTAAATATACCAGCTTCTCTAAATGGGGTCAGGTTCTCTCTAACTATACCAGCCTCTCTAAATATACCAGACTCTCTAAATGGGGTCAGGTTCTCTCTAACTATACCAGCCTCTCTAAATATACCAGACTCTCTAAATGGGGTCAGTCTCTCTCTAACTCTACCATCATCTCTAAATGGGGTCAGTCTCTCTCTAACTATACCAGACTCTCTAAATGGGGTCAGTCTCTCTCTAACTATACCAGACTGTCTAAATGGGGTCAGTCTCTCTCTAACTATACCAGACTGTCTAAATGGGGTCAGTCTCTCTCTAACTATACCATCTAAATGGGGTCAGTCTCTCTCTAACTATACCATCATCTCTAAATGGGGTCAGTCTCTCTCTAACTATACCAGACTCTCTAAATGGGGTCAGTCTCTCTCTAACTCTACCAATTTCTCTAAATGGGGTCAGTCTCTCTAACTCTACCAGCTTCTCTAAATAGGGTCAGTCTCTCTCTAACTCTACCATCATCTCTAAATGGGGTCAGTCTCTCTCTAACTATACCAGACTCTCTAAATGGGGTCAGTCTCTCTCTAACTATACCAGACTCTCTAAATGGGGTCAGTCTCTCTCTAACTATACCAGACTCTCTAAATGGGGTCAGTCTCTCTCTAACTCTACCAATTTCTCTAAATGGGGTCAGTCTCTCTAACTCTACCAGCTTCTCTAAATGGGGTCAGTCTCTCTCTAACTCTACCAGCTTCTCTAAATGGGGTCAGTCTCTCTCTAACTCTACCGTCTTCTCTAAATTGGACAAGTCTCTCTCTAACCACACCAGCCTCCCTAAATGGGGTCAGTCTCTCTCTAACTCTACCAATTTCTCTAAATGGGGTCAGTCTCTCTCTAACTCTACCAACTTCTCTAAATGGGGTCAGACTAACTCTACCATCATCTCTAAATGGGGTCAGTCTCTCTCTAACTCTACCATCATCCCTAAATGGGGTCAGTCTCTCTCTAGCCATACCAGCCTCGCTAAATGGTGTCGGGTTTCTCTAAATATACCATCTTCTCTAAATGGGGTCAGTCTCTCTCTAACCCTACCAGCTTCTCCAAATGGGGTGAGTCTCTAACTCCACCAACTTCTCTAAATGGGGTCAGTCTCTCTCTAACTATACCAGCATCTCTAAATGGGGTCAGTCTCTCTCTAACTATACCAGACTGTCTAAATGGGGTCAGTCTCTCTCTAACTATACCAGACTGTCTAAATGGGGTCAGTCTCTCTCTAACTATACCATCTAAATGGGGTCAGTCTCTCTCTAACTATACCATCATCTCTAAATGGGGTCAGTCTCTCTCTAACTATACCAGACTCTCTAAATGGGGTCAGTCTCTCTCTAACTCTACCAATTTCTCTAAATGGGGTCAGTCTCTCTAACTCTACCAGCTTCTCTAAATAGGGTCAGTCTCTCTCTAACTCTACCATCATCTCTAAATGGGGTCAGTCTCTCTCTAACTATACCAGACTCTCTAAATGGGGTCAGTCTCTCTCTAACTATACCAGACTCTCTAAATGGGGTCAGTCTCTCTCTAACTATACCAGACTCTCTAAATGGGGTCAGTCTCTCTCTAACTCTACCAATTTCTCTAAATGGGGTCAGTCTCTCTAACTCTACCAGCTTCTCTAAATGGGGTCAGTCTCTCTCTAACTCTACCAGCTTCTCTAAATGGGGTCAGTCTCTCTCTAACTCTACCGTCTTCTCTAAATTGGACAAGTCTCTCTCTAACCACACCAGCCTCCCTAAATGGGGTCAGTCTCTCTCTAACTCTACCAATTTCTCTAAATGGGGTCAGTCTCTCTCTAACTCTACCAACTTCTCTAAATGGGGTCAGACTAACTCTACCATCATCTCTAAATGGGGTCAGTCTCTCTCTAACTCTACCATCATCCCTAAATGGGGTCAGTCTCTCTCTAGCCATACCAGCCTCGCTAAATGGTGTCGGGTTTCTCTAAATATACCATCTTCTCTAAATGGGGTCAGTCTCTCTCTAACCCTACCAGCTTCTCCAAATGGGGTGAGTCTCTAACTCCACCAACTTCTCTAAATGGGGTCAGTCTCTCTCTAACTATACCAGCATCTCTAAATGGGGTCAGTCTCTCTCTAACTATACCAGACTGTCTAAATGGGGTCAGTCTCTCTCTAACTATACCAGACTGTCTAAATGGGGTCAGTCTCTCTCTAACTATACCATCTAAATGGGGTCAGTCTCTCTCTAACTATACCATCATCTCTAAATGGGGTCAGTCTCTCTCTAACTATACCAGACTCTCTAAATGGGGTCAGTCTCTCTCTAACTCTACCAATTTCTCTAAATGGGGTCAGTCTCTCTAACTCTACCAGCTTCTCTAAATAGGGTCAGTCTCTCTCTAACTCTACCATCATCTCTAAATGGGGTCAGTCTCTCTCTAACTATACCAGACTCTCTAAATGGGGTCAGTCTCTCTCTAACTATACCAGACTCTCTAAATGGGGTCAGTCTCTCTCTAACTATACCAGACTCTCTAAATGGGGTCAGTCTCTCTCTAACTCTACCAATTTCTCTAAATGGGGTCAGTCTCTCTAACTCTACCAGCTTCTCTAAATGGGGTCAGTCTCTCTCTAACTCTACCAGCTTCTCTAAATGGGGTCAGTCTCTCTCTAACTCTACCGTCTTCTCTAAATTGGACAAGTCTCTCTCTAACCACACCAGCCTCCCTAAATGGGGTCAGTCTCTCTCTAACTCTACCAATTTCTCTAAATGGGGTCAGTCTCTCTCTAACTCTACCAACTTCTCTAAATGGGGTCAGACTAACTCTACCATCATCTCTAAATGGGGTCAGTCTCTCTCTAACTCTACCATCATCCCTAAATGGGGTCAGTCTCTCTCTAGCCATACCAGCCTCGCTAAATGGTGTCGGGTTTCTCTAAATATACCATCTTCTCTAAATGGGGTCAGTCTCTCTCTAACCCTACCAGCTTCTCCAAATGGGGTGAGTCTCTAACTCCACCAACTTCTCTAAATGGGGTCAGTCGCTCTCTAACTATACCAGACTGTCTAAATGGGGTCAGTCTCTCTCTAACTATACCATCAAAATGGGGTCAGTCTCTCTCTAACTATACCAGACTGTCTAAATGGGGTCAGTCTCTCTCTAACTATACCATCAAAATGGGGTCAGTCTCTCTCTAACTATACCAGACTGTCTAAATGGGGTCAGTCTCTCTCTAACTATACCAGACTGTCTAAATGGGGTCAGTCTCTCTCTAACTATACCATCTAAATGGGGTCAGTCTCTCTCTAACTATACCATCATCTCTAAATGGGGTCAGTCTCTTTCTAACTATACCAGACTCTCTAAATGGGGTCAGTCTCTCTCTAACTCTACCAATTTCTCTAAATGGGGTCAGTCTCTCTAACTCTACCAGCTTCTCTAAATAGGGTCAGTCTCTCTCTAACTCTACCATCATCTCTAAATGGGGTCAGTCTCTCTCTAACTATACCAGACTCTCTAAATGGGGTCAGTCTCTCTCTAACTATACCAGACTCTCTAAATGGGGTCAGTCTCTCTCTAACTATACCAGACTCTCTAAATGGGGTCAGTCTCTCTCTAACTCTACCAATTTCTCTAAATGGGGTCAGTCTCTCTAACTCTACCAGCTTCTCTAAATGGGGTCAGTCTCTCTCTAACTCTACCAGCTTCTCTAAATGGGGTCAGTCTCTCTCTAACTCTACCGTCTTCTCTAAATTGGACAAGTCTCTCTCTAACCACACCAGCCTCCCTAAATGGGGTCAGTCTCTCTCTAACTCTACCAATTTCTCTAAATGGGGTCAGTCTCTCTCTAACTCTACCAACTTCTCTAAATGGGGTCAGACTAACTCTACCATCATCTCTAAATGGGGTCAGTCTCTCTCTAACTCTACCATCATCCCTAAATGGGGTCAGTCTCTCTCTAGCCATACCAGCCTCGCTAAATGGTGTCGGGTTTCTCTAAATATACCATCTTCTCTAAATGGGGTCAGTCTCTCTCTAACCCTACCAGCTTCTCCAAATGGGGTGAGTCTCTAACTCCACCAACTTCTCTAAATGGGGTCAGTCTCTCTCTAACTATACCAGCATCTCTAAATGGGGTCAGTCTCTCTCTAACTATACCAGACTGTCTAAATGGGGTCAGTCTCTCTCTAACTATACCAGACTGTCTAAATGGGGTCAGTCTCTCTCTAACTATACCATCTAAATGGGGTCAGTCTCTCTCTAACTATACCATCATCTCTAAATGGGGTCAGTCTCTCTCTAACTATACCAGACTCTCTAAATGGGGTCAGTCTCTCTCTAACTCTACCAATTTCTCTAAATGGGGTCAGTCTCTCTAACTCTACCAGCTTCTCTAAATAGGGTCAGTCTCTCTCTAACTCTACCATCATCTCTAAATGGGGTCAGTCTCTCTCTAACTATACCAGACTCTCTAAATGGGGTCAGTCTCTCTCTAACTATACCAGACTCTCTAAATGGGGTCAGTCTCTCTCTAACTATACCAGACTCTCTAAATGGGGTCAGTCTCTCTCTAACTCTACCAATTTCTCTAAATGGGGTCAGTCTCTCTAACTCTACCAGCTTCTCTAAATGGGGTCAGTCTCTCTCTAACTCTACCAGCTTCTCTAAATGGGGTCAGTCTCTCTCTAACTCTACCGTCTTCTCTAAATTGGACAAGTCTCTCTCTAACCACACCAGCCTCCCTAAATGGGGTCAGTCTCTCTCTAACTCTACCAATTTCTCTAAATGGGGTCAGTCTCTCTCTAACTCTACCAACTTCTCTAAATGGGGTCAGACTAACTCTACCATCATCTCTAAATGGGGTCAGTCTCTCTCTAACTCTACCATCATCCCTAAATGGGGTCAGTCTCTCTCTAACCATACCAGCCTCGCTAAATGGTGTCGGGTTTCTCTAAATATACCATCTTCTCTAAATGGGGTCAGTCTCTCTCTAACCCTACCAGCTTCTCCAAATGGGGTGAGTCTCTAACTCCACCAACTTCTCTAAATGGGGTCAGTCGCTCTCTAACTATACCAGACTGTCTAAATGGGGTCAGTCTCTCTCTAACTATACCATCAAAATGGGGTCAGTCTCTCTCTAACTATACCAGACTGTCTAAATGGGGTCAGTCTCTATCTAACTATACCATCAAAATGGGGTCAGTCTCTCTCTAACTATACCAGACTGTCGAAATGGGGTCAGTCTCTCTCTAACTATACCATCAAAATGGGGTCAGTCTCTCTCTAACTATACCAGACTGTCTAAATGGGTTAAGCCTCTCTCTAGCCATACCAGCCTCCCTAAATGGGGTCAGTCTCTCTAAATATACCATCTTCTCTAAATGGGGTCAGTCTCTCTCTAACCTACCAGCTTCTCTAAATGGGGTCAGTCTCTCTCTAACCCTACCAGCTTCTCTAAATGGGGTCAGTCTCTCTCTAACTATACCAGACTCTCTAAATGGGGTCAGTCTCTCTCTAAATGGGTTCAGTCTCTCTCTAACTCAACCAGCTTCTCTAAATGGGGTCAGTCTCTCTCTAACCCTACCATCTTCTCTAAATGGGGTCAGTCTCTAACTCTAACATCATCTCTAAATGGGGTCAGTCTCTCTCTAACTATACCATCTAAATGGGTAAGTCTCTCTCTAACTCTACCAGACTGTCTAAATGGGGTCAGTCTCTCTCTAACTATACCAGACTCTCTAAGTTGGGTCAGTCTCTCTCTAACTATACCATCTAAATGGGGTCAGTCTCTCTCTAACTCTACCATCTTCTCTAAATGGGGTCAGTCTCTCTCTAACCATACCAGCCTCCCTAAATGGGGTCAGTCTCTCTCTAACTATACCAGACTGTCTAAATGCGATCAGTCTCTCTCTAACTATACCATATAAATCGGGTCAGTCTCTCTCTAACTCTACCAGCTTCTCTAAATGGGGTCAGTCTCTCTCTAACTCTACCATCTTCTCTAAATGGGGTCAGTCTCTCTCTAACCATACCAGCCTCCCTAAATTGGGACAGTCTCTCTAACTATACCAACTTCTCTAAATGGGGTCAGTCTCTCTATAACTATACCAACTTCTCTAAATGGGGTCAGTCTCTCTATAACCATACCAGCCTCCCTAAATGGGGTCAGTCTCTCTAAATATACCATCTTCTCTAAATGGGGTCAGACTCTCTCTAACTCTACCATCTTCTCTAAATGGGGTCAGTCTCTCTCTAACTCTACCATCTTCTCTAAATGGGATCAGTCTCTCTCTAACTATACCAGCTTCTCTAAATGGGGTAAGTCTCTCTCTAACTCTACCGTCTTCTCTAAATGGGATCAGTCTCTCTCTAAATATACCATCATCTCTAAATGGGGTAAGTCTATCTCTAACTATACCATCTTCTCTAAATTGTGTCAGTCTCTCTCTAACTCTACCATCTTCTCTAAATTGGGTCAGTCTCTCTTTAACTCAACCAGCTTCTCTAAATGGGGTCAGTCTCTCTAACTATACCAGCCTCCCTAAATGGGGTCAGTCTCTCTCTAAATATACCAGCTTCTCTAAATGGGGTCAGGTTCTCTCTAACTATACCAGCCTCTCTAAATATACCAGACTCTCTAAATGGGGTCAGTCTCTCTCTAACTCTACCATCATCTCTAAATGGGGTCAGTCTCTCTCTAACTATACCAGACTCTCTAAATGGGGTCAGTCTCTCTCTAACTCTACCAGCTTCTATAAATGGGGTCAGTCTCTCTCTAACTATACCAGCATCTCTAAATGGGGTCAGTCTCTCTCTAACTATACCAGACTGTCTAAATGGGGTCAGTCTCTCTCTAACTATACCAGACTGTCTAAATGGGGTCAGTCTCTCTCTAACTATACCATCTAAATGGGGTCAGTCTCTCTCTAACTATACCATCATCTCTAAATGGGGTCAGTCTCTCTCTAACTATACCAAACTCTCTAAATGGGGTCAGTCTCTCTCTAAATCTACCAATTTCTCTAAATGGGGTCAGTCTCTCTAACTCTACCAGCTTCTCTAAATGGGGTCAGTCTCTCTCTAACTCTACCATCATCTCTAAATGGGGTCAGTCTCTCTCTAACTATACCAGAATCTCTAAATGGGGTCAGTCTCTCTCTAACTATACCAGACTCTCTAAATGGGGTCAGTCTCTCTCTAACTATACCAGACTCTCTAAATGGGGTCAGTCTCTCTCTAACTCTATCAATTTCTCTAAATGGGGTCAGTCTCTCTAACTCTACCAGCTTCTCTAAATGGGGTCAGTCTCTCTCTAACTCTACCAGCTTCTCTAAATGGGGTCAGTCTCTCTCTAACTCTACCGTCTTCTCTAAATTGGACAAGTCTCTCTCTAACCATACCAGCCTCCCTAAATGGGGTCAGTCGCTGTCTAACTCTACCATCTAAATGGGGTCAGTCTCTCTCTAACTCTACCAATTTCTCTAAATGGGGTCAGTCTCTCTCTAACTATACCAGACTCTCTAAATGGGGTCAGACTAACTCTACCATCATCTCTAAATGGGGTCAGTCTCTCTCTAACTCTACCAACTTCTCTAAATGGGGTCAGACTAACTCTACCATCATCTCTAAATGGGGTCAGTCTCTCTCTAACTCTACCATCATCCCTAAATGGGGTCAGTCTCTCTCTAGCCATACCAGCCTCGCTAAATGGTGTCGGGTTTCTCTAAATATACCATCTTCTCTAAATGGGGTCAGTCTCTCTCTAACCCTACCAGCTTCTCCAAATGGGGTGAGTCTCTAACTCCACCAACTTCTCTAAATGGGGTCAGTCGCTCTCTAACTATACCAGACTGTCTAAATGGGGTCAGTCTCTCTCTAACTATACCATCAAAATGGGGTCAGTCTCTCTCTAACTATACCAGACTGTCTAAATGGGGTCAGTCTCTCTCTAACTATACCATCAAAATGGGGTCAGTCTCTCTCTAACTATACCAGACTGTCTAAATGGGGTCAGTCTCTCTCTAACTATACCAGACTGTCTAAATGGGGTCAGTCTCTCTCTAACTATACCATCTAAATGGGGTCAGTCTCTCTCTAACTATACCATCATCTCTAAATGGGGTCAGTCTCTCTCTAACTATACCAGACTCTCTAAATGGGGTCAGTCTCTCTCTAACTCTACCAATTTCTCTAAATGGGGTCAGTCTCTCTAACTCTACCAGCTTCTCTAAATAGGGTCAGTCTCTCTCTAACTCTACCATCATCTCTAAATGGGGTCAGTCTCTCTCTAACTATACCAGACTCTCTAAATGGGGTCAGTCTCTCTCTAACTATACCAGACTCTCTAAATGGGGTCAGTCTCTCTCTAACTATACCAGACTCTCTAAATGGGGTCAGTCTCTCTCTAACTCTACCAATTTCTCTAAATGGGGTCAGTCTCTCTAACTCTACCAGCTTCTCTAAATGGGGTCAGTCTCTCTCTAACTCTACCAGCTTCTCTAAATGGGGTCAGTCTCTCTCTAACTCTACCGTCTTCTCTAAATTGGACAAGTCTCTCTCTAACCACACCAGCCTCCCTAAATGGGGTCAGTCTCTCTCTAACTCTACCAATTTCTCTAAATGGGGTCAGTCTCTCTCTAACTCTACCAACTTCTCTAAATGGGGTCAGACTAACTCTACCATCATCTCTAAATGGGGTCAGTCTCTCTCTAACTCTACCATCATCCCTAAATGGGGTCAGTCTCTCTCTAGCCATACCAGCCTCGCTAAATGGTGTCGGGTTTCTCTAAATATACCATCTTCTCTAAATGGGGTCAGTCTCTCTCTAACCCTACCAGCTTCTCCAAATGGGGTGAGTCTCTAACTCCACCAACTTCTCTAAATGGGGTCAGTCTCTCTCTAACTATACCAGCATCTCTAAATGGGGTCAGTCTCTCTCTAACTATACCAGACTGTCTAAATGGGGTCAGTCTCTCTCTAACTATACCAGACTGTCTAAATGGGGTCAGTCTCTCTCTAACTATACCATCTAAATTGGGTCAGTCTCTCTCTAACTATACCATCATCTCTAAATGGGGTCAGTCTCTCTCTAACTATACCAGACTCTCTAAATGGGGTCAGTCTCTCTCTAACTCTACCAATTTCTCTAAATGGGGTCAGTCTCTCTAACTCTACCAGCTTCTCTAAATAGGGTCAGTCTCTCTCTAACTCTACCATCATCTCTAAATGGGGTCAGTCTCTCTCTAACTATACCAGACTCTCTAAATGGGGTCAGTCTCTCTCTAACTATACCAGACTCTCTAAATGGGGTCAGTCTCTCTCTAACTATACCAGACTCTCTAAATGGGGTCAGTCTCTCTCTAACTCTACCAATTTCTCTAAATGGGGTCAGTCTCTCTAACTCTACCAGCTTCTCTAAATGGGGTCAGTCTCTCTCTAACTCTACCAGCTTCTCTAAATGGGGTCAGTCTCTCTCTAACTCTACCGTCTTCTCTAAATTGGACAAGTCTCTCTCTAACCACACCAGCCTCCCTAAATGGGGTCAGTCTCTCTCTAACTCTACCAATTTCTCTAAATGGGGTCAGTCTCTCTCTAACTCTACCAACTTCTCTAAATGGGGTCAGACTAACTCTACCATCATCTCTAAATGGGGTCAGTCTCTCTCTAACTCTACCATCATCCCTAAATGGGGTCAGTCTCTCTCTAGCCATACCAGCCTCGCTAAATGGTGTCGGGTTTCTCTAAATATACCATCTTCTCTAAATGGGGTCAGTCTCTCTCTAACCCTACCAGCTTCTCCAAATGGGGTGAGTCTCTAACTCCACCAACTTCTCTAAATGGGGTCAGTCGCTCTCTAACTATACCAGACTGTCTAAATGGGGTCAGTCTCTCTCTAACTATACCATCAAAATGGGGTCAGTCTCTCTCTAACTATACCAGACTGTCTAAATGGGGTCAGTCTCTCTCTAACTATACCATCAAAATGGGGTCAGTCTCTCTCTAACTATACCAGACTGTCGAAATGGGGTCAGTCTCTCTCTAACTATACCATCAAAATGGGGTCAGTCTCTCTCTAACTATACCAGACTGTCTAAATGGGTTAAGCCTCTCTCTAGCCATACCAGCCTCCCTAAATGGGGTCAGTCTCTCTAAATATACCATCTTCTCTAAATGGGGTCAGTCTCTCTCTAACCTACCAGCTTCTCTAAATGGGGTCAGTCTCTCTCTAACCCTACCAGCTTCTCTAAATGGGGTCAGTCTCTCTCTAACTATACCAGACTCTCTAAATGGGGTCAGTCTCTCTCTAAATGGGTTCAGTCTCTCTCTAACTCAACCAGCTTCTCTAAATGGGGTCAGTCTCTCTCTAACCCTACCATCTTCTCTAAATGGGGTCAGTCTCTAACTCTAACATCATCTCTAAATGGGGTCAGTCTCTCTCTAACTATACCATCTAAATGGGTAAGTCTCTCTCTAACTCTACCAGACTGTCTAAATGGGGTCAGTCTCTCTCTAACTATACCAGACTCTCTAAGTTGGGTCAGTCTCTCTCTAACTATACCATCTAAATGGGGTCAGTCTCTCTCTAACTCTACCATCTTCTCTAAATGGGGTCAGTCTCTCTCTAACCATACCAGCCTCCCTAAATGGGGTCAGTCTCTCTCTAACTATACCAGACTGTCTAAATGCGATCAGTCTCTCTCTAACTATACCATCTAAATCGGGTCAGTCTCTCTCTAACTCTACCAGCTTCTCTAAATGGGGTCAGTCTCTCTCTAACTCTACCATCTTCTCTAAATGGGGTCAGTCTCTCTCTAACCATACCAGCCTCCCTAAATTGGGACAGTCTCTCTAACTATACCAACTTCTCTAAATGGGGTCAGTCTCTCTATAACTATACCAACTTCTCTAAATGGGGTCAGTCTCTCTATAACCATACCAGCCTCCCTAAATGGGGTCAGTCTCTCTAAATATACCATCTTCTCTAAATGGGGTCAGACTCTCTCTAACTCTACCATCTTCTCTAAATGGGGTCAGTCTCTCTCTAACTCTACCATCTTCTCTAAATGGGATCAGTCTCTCTCTAACTATACCAGCTTCTCTAAATGGGGTAAGTCTCTCTCTAACTCTACCGTCTTCTCTAAATGGGATCAGTCTCTCTCTAAATATACCATCATCTCTAAATGGGGTAAGTCTATCTCTAACTATACCATCTTCTCTAAATTGTGTCAGTCTCTCTCTAACTCTACCATCTTCTCTAAATTGGGTCAGTCTCTCTTTAACTCAACCAGCTTCTCTAAATGGGGTCAGTCTCTCTAACTATACCAGCCTCCCTAAATGGGGTCAGTCTCTCTCTAAATATACCAGCTTCTCTAAATGGGGTCAGGTTCTCTCTAACTATACCAGCCTCTCTAAATATACCAGACTCTCTAAATGGGGTCAGTCTCTCTCTAACTCTACCATCATCTCTAAATGGGGTCAGTCTCTCTCTAACTATACCAGACTCTCTAAATGGGGTCAGTCTCTCTCTAACTCTACCAGCTTCTCTAAATGGGGTCAGTCTCTCTCTAACTATACCAGCATCTCTAAATGGGGTCAGTCTCTCTCTAACTATACCAGACTGTCTAAATGGGGTCAGTCTCTCTCTAACTATACCAGACTGTCTAAATGGGGTCAGTCTCTCTCTAACTATACCATCTAAATGGGGTCAGTCTCTCTCTAACTATACCATCATCTCTAAATGGGGTCAGTCTCTCTCTAACTATACCAAACTCTCTAAATGGGGTCAGTCTCTCTCTAAATCTACCAATTTCTCTAAATGGGGTCAGTCTCTCTAACTCTACCAGCTTCTCTAAATGGGGTCAGTCTCTCTCTAACTCTACCATCATCTCTAAATGGGGTCAGTCTCTCTCTAACTATACCAGAATCTCTAAATGGGGTCAGTCTCTCTCTAACTATACCAGACTCTCTAAATGGGGTCAGTCTCTCTCTAACTATACCAGACTCTCTAAATGGGGTCAGTCTCTCTCTAACTCTATCAATTTCTCTAAATGGGGTCAGTCTCTCTAACTCTACCAGCTTCTCTAAATGGGGTCAGTCTCTCTCTAACTCTACCAGCTTCTCTAAATGGGGTCAGTCTCTCTCTAACTCTACCGTCTTCTCTAAATTGGACAAGTCTCTCTCTAACCATACCAGCCTCCCTAAATGGGGTCAGTCGCTGTCTAACTCTACCATCTAAATGGGGTCAGTCTCTCTCTAACTCTACCAATTTCTCTAAATGGGGTCAGTCTCTCTCTAACTATACCAGACTCTCTAAATGGGGTCAGACTAACTCTACCATCATCTCTAAATGGGGTCAGTCTCTCTCTAACTCTACCAACTTCTCTAAATGGGGTCAGACTAACTCTACCATCATCTCTAAATGGGGTCAGTCTCTCTCTAACTCTACCATCATCCCTAAATGGGGTCAGTCTCTCTCTAGCCATACCAGCCTCGCTAAATGGTGTCAGTCTCTCTAAATATACCATCTTCTCTAAATGGGGTCAGTCTCTCTCTAACCCTACCAGCTTCTCCAAATGGGGTGAGTCTCTAACTCCACCAACTTCTCTAAATGGGGTCAGTCGCTCTCTAACTATACCAGACTGTCTAAATGGGGTCAGTCTCTCTCTAACTCTACCATCATCTCTAAATGGGGTCAGTCTCTCTCTAACTATACCAGACTCTCTAAATGGGGTCAGTCTCTCTCTAACTCTACCAGCTTCTCTAAATGGGGTCAGTCTCTCTCTAACTATACCAGCATCTCTAAATGGGGTCAGTCTCTCTCTAACTATACCAGACTGTCTAAATGGGGTCAGTCTCTCTCTAACTATACCAGACTGTCTAAATGGGGTCAGTCTCTCTCTAACTATACCATCTAAATTGGGTCAGTCTCTCTCTAACTATACCATCATCTCTAAATGGGGTCAGTCTCTCTCTAACTATACCAAACTCTCTAAATGGGGTCAGTCTCTCTCTAAATCTACCAATTTCTCTAAATGGGGTCAGTCTCTCTAACTCTACCAGCTTCTCTAAATGGGGTCAGTCTCTCTCTAACTCTACCATCATCTCTAAATGGGGTCAGTCTCTCTCTAACTATACCAGAATCTCTAAATGGGGTCAGTCTCTCTCTAACTATACCAGACTCTCTAAATGGGGTCAGTCTCTCTCTAACTATACCAGACTCTCTAAATGGGGTCAGTCTCTCTCTAACTCTATCAATTTCTCTAAATGGGGTCAGTCTCTCTAACTCTACCAGCTTCTCTAAATGGGGTCAGTCTCTCTCTAACTCTACCAGCTTCTCTAAATGGGGTCAGTCTCTCTCTAACTCTACCGTCTTCTCTAAATTGGACAAGTCTCTCTCTAACCATACCAGCCTCCCTAAATGGGGTCAGTCGCTGTCTAACTCTACCATCTAAATGGGGTCAGTCTCTCTCTAACTCTACCAATTTCTCTAAATGGGGTCAGTCTCTCTCTAACTATACCAGACTCTCTAAATGGGGTCAGACTAACTCTACCATCATCTCTAAATGGGGTCAGTCTCTCTCTAACTCTACCAACTTCTCTAAATGGGGTCAGACTAACTCTACCATCATCACTAAATGGGGTCAGTCTCTCTCTAACTCTACCATCATCCCTAAATGGGGTCAGTCTCTCTCTAGCCATACCAGCCTCGCTAAATGGTGTCAGTCTCTCTAAATATACCATCTTCTCTAAATGGGGTCAGTCTCTCTCTAACCCTACCAGCTTCTCCAAATGGGGTGAGTCTCTAACTCCACCAACTTCTCTAAATGGGGTCAGTCGCTCTCTAACTATACCAGACTGTCTAAATGGGGTCAATCTCTCTCTAACTATACCATCAAAATGGGGTCAGTCTCTCTCTAACTATACCAGACTGTCTAAATGGGGTCAGTCTCTCTCTAACTATACCATCAAAATGGGGTCAGTCTCTCTCTAACTATACCAGACTGTCGAAATGGGGTCAGTCTCTCTCTAACCCTACCAGCTTCTCTAAATGGGGTCAGTCTCTCTCTAACCCTACCAGCTTCTCTAAATGGGGTCAGTCTCTCTCTAAATGGGGTCAGTCTCTCTCTAACTCTACCATCTTCTCTAAATGGGGTCAGTCTCTAACTCTAACATCATCTCTAAATGGGGTCAGTCTCTCTCTAACTATACCATCTAAATGGGTAAGTCTCTCTCTAACTCTACCAGACTGTCTAAATGGGGTCAGTCTCTCTCTAACTATACCAGACTGTCTAAATGGGGTCAGTCTCTCTCTAACTATACCAGACTCTCTAAATGGGGTCAGTCTCTCTCTAACTATACCAGACTCTCTAAATGGGGTCAGTCTCTCTAACTATACCATCTAAATGGGGTCAGTCTCTCTCTAACTATACCAGACTGTCTAAATGGGGTCAGTTTCTAACTATACCATCTAAATGGGGTCAGTCTCTCTCTAACTATACCAGACTGTCTAAATGGGATAAGACTCTCTCTAACTCTAAAAGCCTCTCTAAATGGAGTCAGTCTCTCTATAACTATACCAACTTCTCTAAATGGGGTCAGTCTCTCTATAACCATACCAGCCTCCCTAAATGGGGTCAGTCTCTCTAAATATACCATCTTCTCTAAATGGGGTCAGACTCTCTCTAACTCTACCATCTTCTCTAAATGGGGTCAGTCTCTCTCTAACTCTACCATCTTCTCTAAATGGGATCAGTCTCTCTCTAACTATACCAGCTTCTCTAAATGGGGTAAGTCTCTCTCTAACTCTACCGTCTTCTCTAAATGGGATCAGTCTCTCTCTAAATATACCATCATCTCTAAATGGGGTAGGTCTATCTCTAACTATACCATCTTCTCTAAATTGGGTCAGTCTCTCTCTAACTCTACCATCTTCTCTAAATTGGGTCAGTCTTTCTTTAACTCAACCAGCTTCTCTAAATGGGGTCAGTCTCTCTAACTATACCAGCCTCCCTAAATGGGGTCAGTCTTTCTCTAAATATACCAGCTTCTCTAAATGGGGTCAGGTTCTCTCTAACTATACCAGCCTCTCTAAATATACCAGACTCTCTAAATGGGGTCAGGTTCTCTCTAACTATACCAGCCTCTCTAAATATACCAGACTCTCTAAATGGGGTCAGTCTCTCTCTAACTCTACCATCATCTCTAAATGGGGTCAGTCTCTCTCTAACTATACCAGACTCTCTAAATGGGGTCAGTCTCTCTCTAACTCTACCAGCTTCTCTAAATGGGGTCAGTCTCTCTCTAACTATACCAGCATCTCTAAATGGGGTCAGTCTCTCTCTAACTATACCAGACTGTCTAAATGGGGTCAGTCTCTCTCTAACTATACCAGACTGTCTAAATGGGGTCAGTCTCTCTCTAACTATACCATCTAAATGGGGTCAGTCTCTCTCTAACTATACCATCATCTCTAAATGGGGTCAGTCTCTCTCTAACTATACCAGACTCTCTAAATGGGGTCAGTCTCTCTCTAACTCTACCAATTTCTCTAAATGGGGTCAGTCTCTCTAACTCTACCAGCTTCTCTAAATAGGGTCAGTCTCTCTCTAACTCTACCATCATCTCTAAATGGGGTCAGTCTCTCTCTAACTATACCAGACTCTCTAAATGGGGTCAGTCTCTCTCTAACTATACCAGACTCTCTAAATGGGGTCAGTCTCTCTCTAACTATACCAGACTCTCTAAATGGGGTCAGTCTCTCTCTAACTCTACCAATTTCTCTAAATGGGGTCAGTCTCTCTAACTCTACCAGCTTCTCTAAATGGGGTCAGTCTCTCTCTAACTCTACCAGCTTCTCTAAATGGGGTCAGTCTCTCTCTAACTCTACCGTCTTCTCTAAATTGGACAAGTCTCTCTCTAACCACACCAGCCTCCCTAAATGGGGTCAGTCGCTGTCTAACTCTACCATCTAAATGGGGTCAGTCTCTCTCTAACTCTACCAATTTCTCTAAATGGGGTCAGTCTCTCTCTAACTCTACCAACTTCTCTAAATGGGGTCAGACTAACTCTACCATCATCTCTAAATGGGGTCAGTCTCTCTCTAACTCTACCATCATCCCTAAATGGGGTCAGTCTCTCTCTAGCCATACCAGCCTCGCTAAATGGTGTCGGGTTTCTCTAAATATACCATCTTCTCTAAATGGGGTCAGTCTCTCTCTAACCCTACAAGCTTCTCCAAATGGGGTGAGTCTCTAACTCCACCAACTTCTCTAAATGGGGTCAGTCGCTCTCTAACTATACCAGACTGTCTAAATGGGGTCAGTCTCTCTCTAACTATACCATCAAAATGGGGTCAGTCTCTCTCTAACTATACCAGACTGTCTAAATGGGGTCAGTCTCTCTCTAACTATACCATCAAAATGGGGTCAGTCTCTCTCTAACTATACCAGACTGTCGAAATGGGGTCAGTCTCTCTCTAACCCTACCAGCTTCTCTAAATGGGGTCAGTCTCTCTCTAACCCTACCAGCTTCTCTAAATGGGGTCAGTCTCTCTCTAAATGGGGTCAGTCTCTCTCTAACTCTACCATCTTCTCTAAATGGGGTCAGTCTCTAACTCTAACATCATCTCTAAATGGGGTCAGTCTCTCTCTAACTATACCATCTAAATGGGTAAGTCTCTCTCTAACTCTACCAGACTGTCTAAATGGGGTCAGTCTCTCTCTAACTATACCAGACTGTCTAAATGGGGTCAGTCTCTCTGTAACTATACCACACTCTCTAAATGGGGTCAGTCTCTCTCTAACTATACCAGTCTCTCTAAATGGGGTCAGTCTCTCTCTAACTATACCATCTAAATGGGGTCAGTCTCTCTCTAACTATACCAGACTGTCTAAATGGGGTCAGTTTCTAACTATACCATCTAAATGGGGTCAGTCTCTCTCTAACTATACCAGACTGTCTAAATGGGATAAGACTCTCTCTAACTCTAAAAGCCTCTCTAAATGGGGTCAGTCTCTCTAACTATACCAGACTCTCTAAATGGGGTCAGTCTCTCTATAACTATACCAACTTCTCTTAATGGGGTCAGTCTCTCTAACTATACCAACTTCTCTAAATGGGGTCAGTCTCTCTATAACTATACCAACTTCTCTTAATGGGGTCAGTCTCTCTATAACTATACCAACTTCTCTAAATGGGGTCAGTCTCTCTTTAACTCAACCAGCTTCTCTAAATGGGGTCAGTCTCTCTATAACTATACCAACTTCTCTAAATGGGGTCAGTCTCTCTTTAACTATACCACCTTCTCTAAATTGGGTCAGCCTCTCTCAAGCCATACCAGCCTCCCTAAATGGGGTCAGTCTCTTTCTAAATATACCATCTTCTCTAAATGGGGTCAGTCTCTCTCTAACTCTACCAGCTTCTCTAAATGGGGTCAGTTTCTCTCAAACTATACCAGACTCTCTAAATGGGGTCAGTTTCTCTCTAACTATACCAGACTACCAACTTCTCTAAATGGGATCAGTCTCTCTCTAACTATACCAGCTTCTCTAAATGGGGTAAGTCTCTCTCTAACTCTACCGTCTTCTCTAAATGGGATCAGTCTCTCTCTAACTCTACTATCATCTCTAAATGGGGTCAGTCTCTCTCTAACTCTAATGGGATCAGTCTCTCTCTAACTCTACTATCATCTCTAAATGGGGTCAGTCTCTCTCTAACTCTACCAGCTTCTCTAAATGGGGTCAGTCTCTCTCTAACTCTACCAGCCTCCCTAAATGGGGTCCGTCTCTCTTTAAATATATTATCTTCTCTAAATGGGATCAGTCTCTCTAACTATACCATCTTCTCTAAATGGGGTCAGTCTCTCTAACTCTACCATCTTCTCTAAATGGGATCAGTCTCTTTCTAACTCTACCATCTTCTCTAAATGGGGTCAGTCTCTCTCTAACCATACCAGCCTCCTTAAATTGGGACAGTCTCTAACTATACCATCTTCTCTAAATGGGACCAGTCTCTCTATAACTATACCAACTTCTCTAAATGGGGTCAGTCTCTCTATAACTATACCAACTGTTCTAAATGGGGTCAGTCTCTCTCTAACCATACCAGCCTCCCTAAATTGGGACAGTCTCTAACTATACCATCTTCTCTAAATGGGACCAGTCTCTCTATAACTATTCCAACTTCTCTAAATGGGGTCTGTCTCTCTATAACTATACCAACTTCTCTAAATTGGGTCAGTCTCTCTATAACTATACCATCTTCTCTAAATAGGGTCAGTCTCTCTCTAACCATACCAGCCTCCCTAAATTGGGACAGTCTCTAACTATACCATCTTCTCTAAATGGGACCAGTCTCTCTATAACTATACCAACTTCTCTAAATGGGGTCAGTCTCTCTATAACTATACCAACTTCTCTAAATGGGGTCAGTCTCTCTATAACTATACCAACTTCTCTAAATGGGGTCAGTCTCTCTCTAACTCTACCAGCCTCCCTAAATGGGGTCAGTCTCTCTAACTCTAACATCAGTTCTAAAAGGGGTCAGTCTCTCTCTAACTATACAATCTAAATGGGGTCAGTCTCTCTCTAACTCTACCATCTTCTCTAAATGGGGTCAGTCTCTAACTGTAACATCATCTCTAAATGGGGTCAGTCTCTCTCTAACTATTCCATCTAAATGGGTAAGTCTCTCTCTAACTCTACCAGACTGTCTAAATGGGGTCAGTCTCTCTCTAACTATACCAGACTGTCTAAATGGGGTCAGTCTCTCTCTAACTATACCAGACTCTCTAAATGGGGTCAGTCTCTCTCTAACTATACCAGACTCTCTAAGTGGGGTCAGTCTCTCTCTAACTATACCATCTAAATGGGGTCAGTCTCTCTCTAACTATACCAGACTGTCTAAATGGGGTCAGTTTCTAACTATACCATCTAAATGGGGTCAGTCTCTCTCTAACTATACCAGACTCTCTAAATGGGGTCAGTCTCTCTATAACTATACCAACTTCTCTTAATGGGGTCAGTCTCTCTAACTATACCAACTTCTCTAAATGGGGTCAGTCTCTCTATAACTATACCAACTTCTCTTAATGGGGTCAGTCTCTCTCTAACCCTACCAGCTTCTCTAAATGGGGTCAGTCTCTCTCTAACCCTACCAGCTTCTCTAAATGGGGTCAGTCTCTCTCTAAATGGGGTCAGTCTCTCTCTAACTCTACCATCTTCTCTAAATGGGGTCAGTCTCTAACTCTAACATCATCACTAAATGGGGTCAGTCTCTCTCTAACTATACCATCTAAATGGGTAAGTCTCTCTCTAACTCTACCAGACTGTCTAAATGGGGTCAGTCTCTCTCTAACTATACCAGACTGTCTAAATGGGGTCAGTCTCTCTCTAACTATACCAGACTCTCTAAATGGGGTCAGTCTCTCTCTAACTATACCAGACTCTCTAAATGGGGTCAGTCTCTCTAACTATACCATCTAAATGGGGTCAGTCTCTCTCTAACTATACCAGACTGTCTAAATGGGGTCAGTTTCTAACTATACCATCTAAATGGGGTCAGTCTCTCTCTAACTATACCAGACTGTCTAAATGGGATAAGACTCTCTCTAACTCTAAAAGCCTCTCTAAATGGGGTCAGTCTCTCTATAACTATACCAACTTCTCTAAATGGGGTCAGTCTCTCTATAACCATACCAGCCTCCCTAAATGGGGTCAGTCTCTCTAAATATACCATCTTCTCTAAATGGGGTCAGACTCTCTCTAACTCTACCATCTTCTCTAAATGGGGTCAGTCTCTCTCTAACTCGACCATCTTCTCTAAATGGGATCAGTCTCTCTCTAACTATACCAGCTTCTCTAAATGGGGTAAGTCTCTCTATAACTATACCAACTTCTCTAAATGGGGTCAGTCTCTCTATAACTATACCAACTTCTCTAAATGGGGTCAGTCTCTCTATAACTATACCAACTTCTCTAAATGGGGTCAGTCTCTCTCTAACTCTACCAGCCTCCCTAAATGGGGTCAGTCTCTCTAACTCTAACATCAGTTCTAAAAGGGGTCAGTCTCTCTCTAACTATACAATCTAAATGGGGTCAGTCTCTCTCTAACTCTACCATCTTCTCTAAATGGGGTCAGTCTCTAACTGTAACATCATCTCTAAATGGGGTCAGTCTCTCTCTAACTATTCCATCTAAATGGGTAAGTCTCTCTCTAACTCTACCAGACTGTCTAAATGGGGTCAGTCTCTCTCTAACTATACCAGACTGTCTAAATGGGGTCAGTCTCTCTCTAACTATACCAGACTCTCTAAATGGGGTCAGTCTCTCTCTAACTATACCAGACTCTCTAAATGGGGTCAGTCTCTCTCTAACTATACCATCTAAATGGGGTCAGTCTCTCTCTAACTATACCAGACTGTCTAAATGGGGTCAGTTTCTAACTATACCATCTAAATGGGGTCAGTCTCTCTCTAACTATACCAGACTCTCTAAATGGGGTCAGTCTCTCTATAACTATACCAACTTCTCTTAATGGGGTCAGTCTCTCTAACTATACCAACTTCTCTAAATGGGGTCAGTCTCTCTATAACTATACCAACTTCTCTTAATGGGGTCAGTCTCTCTCTAACCCTACCAGCTTCTCTAAATGGGGTCAGTCTCTCTCTAACCCTACCAGCTTCTCTAAATGGGGTCAGTCTCTCTCTAAATGGGGTCAGTCTCTCTCTAACTCTACCATCTTCTCTAAATGGGGTCAGTCTCTAACTCTAACATCATCACTAAATGGGGTCAGTCTCTCTCTAACTATACCATCTAAATGGGTAAGTCTCTCTCTAACTCTACCAGACTGTCTAAATGGGGTCAGTCTCTCTCTAACTATACCAGACTGTCTAAATGGGGTCAGTCTCTCTCTAACTATACCAGACTCTCTAAATGGGGTCAGTCTCTCTCTAACTATACCAGACTCTCTAAATGGGGTCAGTCTCTCTAACTATACCATCTAAATGGGGTCAGTCTCTCTCTAACTATACCAGACTGTCTAAATGGGGTCAGTTTCTAACTATACCATCTAAATGGGGTCAGTCTCTCTCTAACTATACCAGACTGTCTAAATGGGATAAGACTCTCTCTAACTCTAAAAGCCTCTCTAAATGGGGTCAGTCTCTCTATAACTATACCAACTTCTCTAAATGGGGTCAGTCTCTCTATAACCATACCAGCCTCCCTAAATGGGGTCAGTCTCTCTAAATATACCATCTTCTCTAAATGGGGTCAGACTCTCTCTAACTCTACCATCTTCTCTAAATGGGGTCAGTCTCTCTCTAACTCTACCATCTTCTCTAAATGGGATCAGTCTCTCTCTAACTATACCAGCTTCTCTAAATGGGGTAAGTCTCTCTCTAACTCTACCGTCTTCTCTAAATGGGATCAGTCTCTCTCTAAATATACCATCATCTCTAAATGGGGTAGGTCTATCTCTAACTATACCATCTTCTCTAAATTGGGTCAGTCTCTCTCTAACTCTACCATCTTCTCTAAATTGGGTCAGTCTTTCTTTAACTCAACCAGCTTCTCTAAATGGAGTCAGTCTCTCTAACTATACCAGCCTCCCTAAATGGGGTCAGTCTTTCTCTAAATATACCAGCTTCTCTAAATGGGGTCAGGTTCTCTCTAACTATACCAGCCTCTCTAAATATACCAGACTCTCTAAATGGGGTCAGGTTCTCTCTAACTATACCAGCCTCTCTAAATATACCAGACTCTCTAAATGGGGTCAGTCTCTCTCTAACTCTACCATCATCTCTAAATGGGGTCAGTCTCTCTCTAACTATACCAGACTCTCTAAATGGGGTCAGTCTCTCTCTAACTCTACCAGCTTCTCTAAATGGGGTCAGTCTCTCTCTAACTATACCAGCATCTCTAAATGGGGTCAGTCTCTCTCTAACTATACCAGACTGTCTAAATGGGGTCAGTCTCTCTCTAACTATACCAGACTGTCTAAATGGGGTCAGTCTCTCTCTAACTATACCATCTAAATGGGGTCAGTCTCTCTCTAACTATACCAGACTCTCTAAATGGGGTCAGTCTCTCTCTAACTATACCAGACTCTCTAAATGGGGTCAGTCTCTCTCTAACTCTACCAATTTCTCTAAATGGGGTCAGTCTCTCTAACTCTACCAGCTTCTCTAAATGGGGTCAGTCTCTCTCTAACTCTACCAGCTTCTCTAAATGGGGTCAGTCTCTCTCTAACTCTACCGTCTTCTCTAAATTGGACAAGTCTCTCTCTAACCACACCAGCCTCCCTAAATGGGGTCAGTCGCTGTCTAACTCTACCATCTAAATGGGGTCAGTCTCTCTCTAACTCTACCAATTTCTCTAAATGGGGTCAGTCTCTCTCTAACTCTACCAACTTCTCTAAATGGGGTCAGACTAACTCTACCATCATCTCTAAATGGGGTCAGTCTCTCTCTAACTCTACCATCATCCCTAAATGGGGTCAGTCTCTCTCTAGCCATACCAGCCTCGCTAAATGGTGTCGGGTTTCTCTAAATATACCATCTTCTCTAAATGGGGTCAGTCTCTCTCTAACCCTACCAGCTTCTCCAAATGGGGTGAGTCTCTAACTCCACCAACTTCTCTAAATGGGGTCAGTCGCTCTCTAACTATACCAGACTGTCTAAATGGGGTCAGTCTCTCTCTAACTATACCATCAAAATGGGGTCAGTCTCTCTCTAACTATACCAGACTGTCTAAATGGGGTCAGTCTCTCTCTAACTATACCATCAAAATGGGGTCAGTCTCTCTCTAACTATACCAGACTGTCGAAATGGGGTCAGTCTCTCTCTAACCCTACCAGCTTCTCTAAATGGGGTCAGTCTCTCTCTAACCCTACCAGCTTCTCTAAATGGGGTCAGTCTCTCTCTAAATGGGGTCAGTCTCTCTCTAACTCTACCATCTTCTCTAAATGGGGTCAGTCTCTAACTCTAACATCATCTCTAAATGGGGTCAGTCTCTCTCTAACTATACCATCTAAATGGGTAAGTCTCTCTCTAACTCTACCAGACTGTCTAAATGGGGTCAGTCTCTCTCTAACTATACCAGACTGTCTAAATGGGGTCAGTCTCTCTCTAACTATACCACACTCTCTAAATGGGGTCAGTCTCTCTCTAACTATACCAGACTCTCTAAATGGGGTCAGTCTCTCTCTAACTATACCATCTAAATGGGGTCAGTCTCTCTCTAACTATACCAGACTGTCTAAATGGGGTCAGTTTCTAACTATACCATCTAAATGGGGTCAGTCTCTCTCTAACTATACCAGACTCTCTAAATGGGGTCAGTCTCTCTCTAACTATACCAGACTCTCTAAATGGGGTCAGTCTCTCTCTAACTCTACCAATTTCTCTAAATGGGGTCAGTCTCTCTAACTCTACCAGCTTCTCTAAATGGGGTCAGTCTCTCTCTAACTCTACCAGCTTCTCTAAATGGGGTCAGTCTCTCTCTAACTCTACCGTCTTCTCTAAATTGGACAAGTCTCTCTCTAACCACACCAGCCTCCCTAAATGGGGTCAGTCGCTGTCTAACTCTACCATCTAAATGGGGTCAGTCTCTCTCTAACTCTACCAATTTCTCTAAATGGGGTCAGTCTCTCTCTAACTCTACCAACTTCTCTAAATGGGGTCAGACTAACTCTACCATCATCCCTAAATGGGGTCAGTCTCTCTCTAGCCATACCAGCCTCGCTAAATGGTGTCGGGTTTCTCTAAATATACCATCTTCTCTAAATGGGGTCAGTCTCTCTCTAACCCTACCAGCTTCTCCAAATGGGGTGAGTCTCTAACTCCACCAACTTCTCTAAATGGGGTCAGTCGCTCTCTAACTATACCAGACTGTCTAAATGGGGTCAGTCTCTCTCTAACTATACCATCAAAATGGGGTCAGTCTCTCTCTAACTCTACCATCTTCTCTAAATGGGATCAGTCTCTCTCTAACTATACCAGCTTCTCTAAATGGGGTAAGTCTCTCTCTAACTCTACCGTCTTCTCTAAATGGGATCAGTCTCTCTCTAAATATACCATCATCTCTAAATGGGGTAGGTCTATCTCTAACTATACCATCTTCTCTAAATTGGGTCAGTCTCTCTCTAACTCTACCATCTTCTCTAAATTGGGTCAGTCTTTCTTTAACTCAACCAGCTTCTCTAAATGGGGTCAGTCTCTCTAACTATACCAGCCTCCCTAAATGGGGTCAGTCTTTCTCTAAATATACCAGCTTCTCTAAATGGGGTCAGGTTCTCTCTAACTATACCAGCCTCTCTAAATATACCAGACTCTCTAAATGGGGTCAGGTTCTCTCTAACTATACCAGCGTCTCTAAATATACCAGACTCTCTAAATGGGGTCAGTCTCTCTCTAACTCTACCATCACCTCTAAATGGGGTCAGTCTCTCTCTAACTATACCAGACTCTCTAAATGGGGTCAGTCTCTCTCTAACTCTACCAGCTTCTCTAAATGGGGTCAGTCTCTCTCTAACTATACCAGCATCTCTAAATGGGGTCAGTCTCTCTCTAACTATACCAGACTGTCTAAATGGGGTCAGTCTCTCTCTAACTATACCAGACTGTCTAAATGGGGTCAGTCTCTCTCTAACTATACCATCTAAATGGGGTCAGTCTCTCTCTAACTATACCATCATCTCTAAATGGGGTCAGTCTCTCTCTAACTATACCAGACTCTCTAAATGGGGTCAGTCTCTCTCTAACTCTACCAATTTCTCTAAATGGGGTCAGTCTCTCTAACTCTACCAGCTTCTCTAAATAGGGTCAGTCTCTCTCTAACTCTACCATCATCTCTAAATGGGGTCAGTCTCTCTCTAACTATACCAGACTCTCTAAATGGGGTCAGTCTCTCTCTAACTATACCAGACTCTCTAAATGGGGTCAGTCTCTCTCTAACTATACCAGACTCTCTAAATGGGGTCAGTCTCTCTCTAACTCTACCAATTTCTCTAAATGGGGTCAGTCTCTCTAACTCTACCAGCTTCTCTAAATGGGGTCAGTCTCTCTCTAACTCTACCAGCTTCTCTAAATGGGGTCAGTCTCTCTCTAACTCTACCGTCTTCTCTAAATTGGACAAGTCTCTCTCTAACCACACCAGCCTCCCTAAATGGGGTCAGTCGCTGTCTAACTCTACCATCTAAATGGGGTCAGTCTCTCTCTAACTCTACCAATTTCTCTAAATGGGGTCAGTCTCTCTCTAACTCTACCAACTTCTCTAAATGGGGTCAGACTAACTCTACCATCATCTCTAAATGGGGTCAGTCTCTCTCTAACTCTACCATCATCCCTAAATGGGGTCAGTCTCTCTCTAGCCATACCAGCCTCGCTAAATGGTGTCGGGTTTCTCTAAATATACCATCTTCTCTAAATGGGGTCAGTCTCTCTCTAACCCTACCAGCTTCTCCAAATGGGGTGAGTCTCTAACTCCACCAACTTCTCTAAATGGGGTCAGTCGCTCTCTAACTATACCAGACTGTCTAAATGGGGTCAGTCTCTCTCTAACTATACCATCAAAATGGGGTCAGTCTCTCTCTAACTATACCAGACTGTCTAAATGGGGTCAGTCTCTCTCTAACTATACCATCAAAATGGGGTCAGTCTCTCTCTAACTATACCAGACTGTCGAAATGGGGTCAGTCTCTCTCTAACCCTACCAGCTTCTCTAAATGGGGTCAGTCTCTCTCTAACCCTACCAGCTTCTCTAAATGGGGTCAGTGTCTCTCTAAATGGGGTCAGTCTCTCTCTAACTCTACCAGCTTCTCTAAATGGGGTCAGTTTCTCTCAAACTATACCAGACTCTCTAAATGGGGTCAGTTTCTCTCTAACTATACCAGACTACCAACTTCTCTAAATGGGATCAGTCTCTCTCTAACTATACCAGCTTCTCTAAATGGGGTAAGTCTCTCTCTAACTCTACCGTCTTCTCTAAATGGGATCAGTCTCTCTCTAACTCTACTATCATCTCTAAATGGGGTCAGTCTCTCTCTAACTCTAATGGGATCAGTCTCTCTCTAACTCTACTATCATCTCTAAATGGGGTCAGTCTCTCTCTAACTCTACCAGCTTCTCTAAATGGGGTCAGTCTCTCTCTAACTCTACCAGCCTCCCTAAATGGGGTCCGTCTCTCTTTAAATATATTATCTTCTCTAAATGGGATCAGTCTCTCTAACTATACCATCTTCTCTAAATGGGGTCAGTCTCTCTAACTCTACCATCTTCTCTAAATGGGATCAGTCTCTTTCTAACTCTACCATCTTCTCTAAATGGGGTCAGTCTCTCTCTAACCATACCAGCCTCCTTAAATTGGGACAGTCTCTAACTATACCATCTTCTCTAAATGGGACCAGTCTCTCTATAACTATACCAACTTCTCTAAATGGGGTCAGTCTCTCTATAACTATACCAACTGTTCTAAATGGGGTCAGTCTCTCTCTAACCATACCAGCCTCCCTAAATTGGGACAGTCTCTAACTATACCATCTTCTCTAAATGGGACCAGTCTCTCTATAACTATACCAACTTCTCTAAATGGGGTCAGTCTCTCTATAACTATACCAACTTCTCTAAATTGGGTCAGTCTCTCTATAACTATACCATCTTCTCTAAATAGGGTCAGTCTCTCTCTAACCATACCAGCCTCCCTAAATTGGGACAGTCTCTAACTATACCATCTTCTCTAAATGGGACCAGTCTCTCTATAACTATACCAACTTCTCTAAATGGGGTCAGTCTCTCTATAACTATACCAACTTCTCTAAATGGGGTCAGTCTCTCTATAACTATACCAACTTCTCTAAATGGGGTCAGTCTCTCTCTAACTCTACCAGGCTCCCTAAATGGGGTCAGTCTCTCTAACTCTAACATCAGCTCTAAAAGGGGTCAGTCTCTCTCTAACTATACAATCTAAATGGGGTCAGTCTCTCTCTAACTCTACCATCTTCTCTAAATGGGGTCAGTCTCTAACTGTAACATCATCTCTAAATGGGGTCAGTCTCTCTCTAACTATACCATCTAAATGGGTAAGTCTCTCTCTAACTCTACCAGACTGTCTAAATGGGGTCAGTCTCTCTCTAACTATACCAGACTGTCTAAATGGGGTCAGTCTCTCTCTAACTATACCAGACTCTCTAAATGGGGTCAGTCTCTCTCTAACTATACCAGACTCTCTAAATGGGGTCAGTCTCTCTCTAACTATACCATCTAAATGGGGTCAGTCTCTCTCTAACTATACCAGACTGTCTAAATGGGGTCAGTTTCTAACTATACCATCTAAATGGGGTCAGTCTCTCTCTAACTATACCAGACTCTCTAAATGGGGTCAGTCTCTCTATAACTATACCAACTTCTCTTAATGGGGTCAGTCTCTCTAACTATACCAACTTCTCTAAATGGGGTCAGTCTCTCTATAACTATACCAACTTCTCTTAATGGGGTCAGTCTCTCTTTAACTATACCACCTTCTCTAAATTGGGTCAGCCTCTCTCAAGCCATACCAGCCTCCCTAAATGGGGTCAGTCTCTTTCTAAATATACCATCTTCTCTAAATGGGGTCAGTCTCTCTCTAACTCTACCAGCTTCTCTAAATGGGGTCAGTTTCTCTCTAACTATACCAGACTCTCTAAATGGGGTCAGTTTCTCTCTAACTATACCAGACTACCATCTTCTCTAAATGGGATCAGTCTCTCTCTAACCCTACCAGCTTCTCCAAATGGGGTGAGTCTCTAACTCCACCAACTTCTCTAAATGGGGTCAGTCGCTCTCTAACTATACCAGACTGTCTAAATGGGGTCAGTCTCTCTCTAACTATACCATCAAAATGGGGTCAGTCTCTCTCTAACTATACCAGACTGTCTAAATGGGGTCAGTCTCTCTCTAACTATACCAGACTCTCTAAATGGGGTCAGTCTCTCTCTAACTATACCAGACTCTCTAAATGGGGTCAGTCTCTCTCTAACTCTACCAATTTCTCTAAATGGGGTCAGTCTCTCTAACTCTACCAGCTTCTCTAAATGGGGTCAGTCTCTCTCTAACTCTACCAGCTTCTCTAAATGGGGTCAGTCTCTCTCTAACTCTACCGTCTTCTCTAAATTGGACAAGTCTCTCTCTAACCACACCAGCCTCCCTAAATGGGGTCAGTCGCTGTCTAACTCTACCATCTAAATGGGGTCAGTCTCTCTCTAACTCTACCAATTTCTCTAAATGGGGTCAGTCTCTCTCTAACTCTACCAACTTCTCTAAATGGGGTCAGACTAACTCTACCATCATCTCTAAATGGGGTCAGTCTCTCTCTAACTCTACCATCATCCCTAAATGGGGTCAGTCTCTCTCTAGCCATACCAGCCTCGCTAAATGGTGTCGGGTTTCTCTAAATATACCATCTTCTCTAAATGGGGTCAGTCTCTCTCTAACCCTACCAGCTTCTCCAAATGGGGTGAGTCTCTAACTCCACCAACTTCTCTAAATGGGGTCAGTCGCTCTCTAACTATACCAGACTGTCTAAATGGGGTCAGTCTCTCTCTAACTATACCATCAAAATGGGGTCAGTCTCTCTCTAACTATACCAGACTGTCGAAATGGGGTCAGTCTCTCTCTAACCCTACCAGCTTCTCTAAATGGGGTCAGTCTCTCTCTAACCCTACCAGCTTCTCTAAATGGGGTCAGTCTCTCTCTAAATGGGGTCAGTCTCTCTCTAACTCTACCATCTTCTCTAAATGGGGTCAGTCTCTAACTCTAACATCATCTCTAAATGGGGTCAGTCTCTCTCTAACTATACCATCTAAATGGGTAAGTCTCTCTCTAACTCTACCAGACTGTCTAAATGGGGTCAGTCTCTCTCTAACTATACCAGACTGTCTAAATGGGGTCAGTCTCTCTCTAACTATACCACACTCTCTAAATGGGGTCAGTCTCTCTCTAACTATACCAGACTCTCTAAATGGGGTCAGTCTCTCTCTAACTATACCATCTAAATGGGGTCAGTCTCTCTCTAACTATACCAGACTGTCTAAATGGGGTCAGTTTCTAACTATACCATCTAAATGGGGTCAGTCTCTCTCTAACTATACCAGACTGTCTAAATGGGATAAGACTCTCTCTAACTCTAAAAGCCTCTCTAAATGGGGTCAGTCTCTCTAACTATACCAGACTCTCTAAATGGGGTCAGTCTCTCTATAACTATACCAACTTCTCTTAATGGGGTCAGTCTCTCTAACTATACCAACTTCTCTAAATGGGGTCAGTCTCTCTATAACTATACCAACTTCTCTTAATGGGGTCAGTCTCTCTATAACTATACCAACTTCTCTAAATGGGGTCAGTCTCTCTTTAACTCAACCAGCTTCTCTAAATGGGGTCAGTCTCTCTATAACTATACCAACTTCTCTAAATGGGGTCAGTCTCTCTTTAACTATACCACCTTCTCTAAATTGGGTCAGCCTCTCTCAAGCCATACCAGCCTCCCTAAATGGGGTCAGTCTCTTTCTAAATATACCATCTTCTCTAAATGGGGTCAGTCTCTCTCTAACTCTACCAGCTTCTCTAAATGGGGTCAGTTTCTCTCAAACTATACCAGACTCTCTAAATGGGGTCAGTTTCTCTCTAACTATACCAGACTACCAACTTCTCTAAATGGGATCAGTCTCTCTCTAACTATACCAGCTTCTCTAAATGGGGTAAGTCTCTCTCTAACTCTACCGTCTTCTCTAAATGGGATCAGTCTCTCTCTAACTCTACTATCATCTCTAAATGGGGTCAGTCTCTCTCTAACTCTAATGGGATCAGTCTCTCTCTAACTCTACTATCATCTCTAAATGGGGTCAGTCTCTCTCTAACTCTACCAGCTTCTCTAAATGGGGTCAGTCTCTCTCTAACTCTACCAGCCTCCCTAAATGGGGTCCGTCTCTCTTTAAATATATTATCTTCTCTAAATGGGATCAGTCTCTCTAACTATACCATCTTCTCTAAATGGGGTCAGTCTCTCTAACTCTACCATCTTCTCTAAATGGGATCAGTCTCTTTCTAACTCTACCATCTTCTCTAAATGGGGTCAGTCTCTCTCTAACCATACCAGCCTCCTTAAATTGGGACAGTCTCTAACTATACCATCTTCTCTAAATGGGACCAGTCTCTCTATAACTATACCAACTTCTCTAAATGGGGTCAGTCTCTCTATAACTATACCAACTGTTCTAAATGGGGTCAGTCTCTCTCTAACCATACCAGCCTCCCTAAATTGGGACAGTCTCTAACTATACCATCTTCTCTAAATGGGACCAGTCTCTCTATAACTATACCAACTTCTCTAAATGGGGTCAGTCTCTCTATAACTATACCAACTTCTCTAAATTGGGTCAGTCTCTCTATAACTATACCATCTTCTCTAAATAGGGTCAGTCTCTCTCTAACCATACCAGCCTCCCTAAATTGGGACAGTCTCTAACTATACCATCTTCTCTAAATGGGACCAGTCTCTCTATAACTATACCAACTTCTCTAAATGGGGTCAGTCTCTCTATAACTATACCAACTTCTCTAAATGGGGTCAGTCTCTCTATAACTATACCAACTTCTCTAAATGGGGTCAGTCTCTCTCTAACTCTACCAGGCTCCCTAAATGGGGTCAGTCTCTCTAACTCTAACATCAGCTCTAAAAGGGGTCAGTCTCTCTCTAACTATACAATCTAAATGGGGTCAGTCTCTCTCTAACTCTACCATCTTCTCTAAATGGGGTCAGTCTCTAACTGTAACATCATCTCTAAATGGGGTCAGTCTCTCTCTAACTATACCATCTAAATGGGTAAGTCTCTCTCTAACTCTACCAGACTGTCTAAATGGGGTCAGTCTCTCTCTAACTATACCAGACTGTCTAAATGGGGTCAGTCTCTCTCTAACTATACCAGACTCTCTAAATGGGGTCAGTCTCTCTCTAACTATACCAGACTCTCTAAATGGGGTCAGTCTCTCTCTAACTATACCATCTAAATGGGGTCAGTCTCTCTCTAACTATACCAGACTGTCTAAATGGGGTCAGTTTCTAACTATACCATCTAAATGGGGTCAGTCTCTCTCTAACTATACCAGACTCTCTAAATGGGGTCAGTCTCTCTATAACTATACCAACTTCTCTTAATGGGGTCAGTCTCTCTAACTATACCAACTTCTCTAAATGGGGTCAGTCTCTCTATAACTATACCAACTTCTCTTAATGGGGTCAGTCTCTCTTTAACTATACCACCTTCTCTAAATTGGGTCAGCCTCTCTCAAGCCATACCAGCCTCCCTAAATGGGGTCAGTCTCTTTCTAAATATACCATCTTCTCTAAATGGGGTCAGTCTCTCTCTAACTCTACCAGCTTCTCTAAATGGGGTCAGTTTCTCTCTAACTATACCAGACTCTCTAAATGGGGTCAGTTTCTCTCTAACTATACCAGACTACCATCTTCTCTAAATGGGATAAGTCTCTCTCTAACCCTACCAGCTTCTCCAAATGGGGTGAGTCTCTAACTCCACCAACTTCTCTAAATGGGGTCAGTCGCTCTCTAACTATACCAGACTGTCTAAATGGGGTCAGTCTCTCTCTAACTATACCATCAAAATGGGGTCAGTCTCTCTCTAACTATACCAGACTGTCTAAATGGGGTCAGTCTCTCTCTAACTATACCAGACTCTCTAAATGGGGTCAGTCTCTCTCTAACTATACCAGACTCTCTAAATGGGGTCAGTCTCTCTCTAACTCTACCAATTTCTCTAAATGGGGTCAGTCTCTCTAACTCTACCAGCTTCTCTAAATGGGGTCAGTCTCTCTCTAACTCTACCAGCTTCTCTAAATGGGGTCAGTCTCTCTCTAACTCTACCGTCTTCTCTAAATTGGACAAGTCTCTCTCTAACCACACCAGCCTCCCTAAATGGGGTCAGTCGCTGTCTAACTCTACCATCTAAATGGGGTCAGTCTCTCTCTAACTCTACCAATTTCTCTAAATGGGGTCAGTCTCTCTCTAACTCTACCAACTTCTCTAAATGGGGTCAGACTAACTCTACCATCATCTCTAAATGGGGTCAGTCTCTCTCTAACTCTACCATCATCCCTAAATGGGGTCAGTCTCTCTCTAGCCATACCAGCCTCGCTAAATGGTGTCGGGTTTCTCTAAATATACCATCTTCTCTAAATGGGGTCAGTCTCTCTCTAACCCTACCAGCTTCTCCAAATGGGGTGAGTCTCTAACTCCACCAACTTCTCTAAATGGGGTCAGTCGCTCTCTAACTATACCAGACTGTCTAAATGGGGTCAGTCTCTCTCTAACTATACCATCAAAATGGGGTCAGTCTCTCTCTAACTATACCAGACTGTCTAAATGGGGTCAGTCTCTCTCTAACTATACCATCAAAATGGGGTCAGTCTCTCTCTAACTATACCAGACTGTCGAAATGGGGTCAGTCTCTCTCTAACCCTACCAGCTTCTCTAAATGGGGTCAGTCTCTCTCTAACCCTACCAGCTTCTCTAAATGGGGTCAGTCTCTCTCTAAATGGGGTCAGTCTCTCTCTAACTCTACCATCTTCTCTAAATGGGGTCAGTCTCTAACTCTAACATCATCTCTAAATGGGGTCAGTCTCTCTCTAACTATACCATCTAAATGGGTAAGTCTCTCTCTAACTCTACCAGACTGTCTAAATGGGGTCAGTCTCTCTCTAACTATACCAGACTGTCTAAATGGGGTCAGTCTCTCTCTAACTATACCACACTCTCTAAATGGGGTCAGTCTCTCTCTAACTATACCAGACTCTCTAAATGGGGTCAGTCTCTCTCTAACTATACCATCTAAATGGGGTCAGTCTCTCTCTAACTATACCAGACTGTCTAAATGGGGTCAGTTTCTAACTATACCATCTAAATGGGGTCAGTCTCTCTCTAACTATACCAGACTGTCTAAATGGGATAAGACTCTCTCTAACTCTAAAAGCCTCTCTAAATGGGGTCAGTCTCTCTAACTATACCAGACTCTCTAAATGGGGTCAGTCTCTCTATAACTATACCAACTTCTCTTAATGGGGTCAGTCTCTCTAACTATACCAACTTCTCTAAATGGGGTCAGTCTCTCTATAACTATACCAACTTCTCTTAATGGGGTCAGTCTCTCTATAACTATACCAACTTCTCTAAATGGGGTCAGTCTCTCTTTAACTCAACCAGCTTCTCTAAATGGGGTCAGTCTCTCTATAACTATACCAACTTCTCTAAATGGGGTCAGTCTCTCTTTAACTATACCACCTTCTCTAAATTGGGTCAGCCTCTCTCAAGCCATACCAGCCTCCCTAAATGGGGTCAGTCTCTTTCTAAATATACCATCTTCTCTAAATGGGGTCAGTCTCTCTCTAACTCTACCAGCTTCTCTAAATGGGGTCAGTTTCTCTCAAACTATACCAGACTCTCTAAATGGGGTCAGTTTCTCTCTAACTATACCAGACTACCAACTTCTCTAAATGGGATCAGTCTCTCTCTAACTATACCAGCTTCTCTAAATGGGGTAAGTCTCTCTCTAACTCTACCGTCTTCTCTAAATGGGATCAGTCTCTCTCTAACTCTACTATCATCTCTAAATGGGGTCAGTCTCTCTCTAACTCTAATGGGATCAGTCTCTCTCTAACTCTACTATCATCTCTAAATGGGGTCAGTCTCTCTCTAACTCTACCAGCTTCTCTAAATGGGGTCAGTCTCTCTCTAACTCTACCAGCCTCCCTAAATGGGGTCCGTCTCTCTTTAAATATATTATCTTCTCTAAATGGGATCAGTCTCTCTAACTATACCATCTTCTCTAAATGGGGTCAGTCTCTCTAACTCTACCATCTTCTCTAAATGGGATCAGTCTCTTTCTAACTCTACCATCTTCTCTAAATGGGGTCAGTCTCTCTCTAACCATACCAGCCTCCTTAAATTGGGACAGTCTCTAACTATACCATCTTCTCTAAATGGGACCAGTCTCTCTATAACTATACCAACTTCTCTAAATGGGGTCAGTCTCTCTATAACTATACCAACTGTTCTAAATGGGGTCAGTCTCTCTCTAACCATACCAGCCTCCCTAAATTGGGACAGTCTCTAACTATACCATCTTCTCTAAATGGGACCAGTCTCTCTATAACTATACCAACTTCTCTAAATGGGGTCAGTCTCTCTATAACTATACCAACTTCTCTAAATTGGGTCAGTCTCTCTATAACTATACCATCTTCTCTAAATAGGGTCAGTCTCTCTCTAACCATACCAGCCTCCCTAAATTGGGACAGTCTCTAACTATACCATCTTCTCTAAATGGGACCAGTCTCTCTATAACTATACCAACTTCTCTAAATGGGGTCAGTCTCTCTATAACTATACCAACTTCTCTAAATGGGGTCAGTCTCTCTATAACTATACCAACTTCTCTAAATGGGGTCAGTCTCTCTCTAACTCTACCAGCCTCCCTAAATGGGGTCAGTCTCTCTAACTCTAACATCAGCTCTAAAAGGGGTCAGTCTCTCTCTAACTATACAATCTAAATGGGGTCAGTCTCTCTCTAACTCTACCATCTTCTCTAAATGGGGTCAGTCTCTAACTGTAACATCATCTCTAAATGGGGTCAGTCTCTCTCTAACTATACCATCTAAATGGGTAAGTCTCTCTCTAACTCTACCAGACTGTCTAAATGGGGTCAGTCTCTCTCTAACTATACCAGACTGTCTAAATGGGGTCAGTCTCTCTCTAACTATACCAGACTCTCTAAATGGGGTCAGTCTCTCTCTAACTATACCAGACTCTCTAAATGGGGTCAGTCTCTCTCTAACTATACCATCTAAATGGGGTCAGTCTCTCTCTAACTATACCAGACTGTCTAAATGGGGTCAGTTTCTAACTATACCATCTAAATGGGGTCAGTCTCTCTCTAACTATACCAGACTCTCTAAATGGGGTCAGTCTCTCTATAACTATACCAACTTCTCTTAATGGGGTCAGTCTCTCTAACTATACCAACTTCTCTAAATGGGGTCAGTCTCTCTATAACTATACCAACTTCTCTTAATGGGGTCAGTCTCTCTTTAACTATACCACCTTCTCTAAATTGGGTCAGCCTCTCTCAAGCCATACCAGCCTCCCTAAATGGGGTCAGTCTCTTTCTAAATATACCATCTTCTCTAAATGGGGTCAGTCTCTCTCTAACTCTACCAGCTTCTCTAAATGGGGTCAGTTTCTCTCTAACTATACCAGACTCTCTAAATGGGGTCAGTTTCTCTCTAACTATACCAGACTACCATCTTCTCTAAATGGGATCAGTCTCTCTCTAACCCTACCAGCTTCTCCAAATGGGGTGAGTCTCTAACTCCACCAACTTCTCTAAATGGGGTCAGTCGCTCTCTAACTATACCAGACTGTCTAAATGGGGTCAGTCTCTCTCTAACTATACCATCAAAATGGGGTCAGTCTCTCTCTAACTATACCAGACTGTCTAAATAGGGTCAGTCTCTCTCTAACTATACCATCAAAATGGGGTCAGTCACTCTCTAACTATACCAGACTGTCGAAATGGGGTCAGTTTCTCTCTAACCCTACCAGCTTCTCTAAATGGGATCAGTCTCTCTGTAACCCTACCAGCTTCTCTAAATGGGGTCAGTCTCTCTCTAAATGGGGTCAGTCTCTCTCTAACTCTACCATCTTCTCTAAATGGGGTCAGTCTCTAACTCTAACATCATCTCTAAATGGGGTCAGTCTCTCTCTAACTATACCATCTAAAAGGGTAAGTCTCTCTCTAACTCTACCAGACTGTCTAAATGGGGTCAGTCTCTCTCTAACTATACCAGACTGTCTAAATGGGGTCAGTCTCTCTCTAACTATACCAGACTCTCTAAATGGGGTCAGTCTCTCTCTAACTATACCAGACTCTCTAAATGGGGTCAGTCTCTCTCTAACTATACCATCTAAATGGGGTCAGTCTCTCTCTAACTATACCAGACTGTCTAAATGGGGTCAGTTTCTAACTATACCATCTAAATGGGGTCAGTCTCTCTCTAACTATACCAGACTGTCTAAATGGGATAAGACTCTCTCTAACTCTAAAAGCCTCTCTAAATGGGGTCAGTCTCTCTAACTATACCAGACTCTCTAAATGGGGTCAGTCTCTCTATAACTATACCAACTTCTCATAATGGGGTCAGTCTCTCTAACTATACCAACTTCTCTAAATGGGGTCAGTCTCTCTATAACTATACCAACTTCTCTTAATGGGGTCAGTCTCTCTATAACTATACCAACTTCTCTAAATGGGGTCAGTCTCTCTTTAACTCAACCAGCTTCTCTAAATGGGGTCAGTCTCTCTATAACTATACCAACTTCTCTAAATGGGGTCAGTCTCTCTTTAACTATACCACCTTCTCTAAATTGGGTCAGCCTCTCTCAAGCCATACCAGCCTCCCTAAATGGGGTCAGTCTCTTTCTAAATATACCATCTTCTCTAAATGGGGTCAGTCTCTCTCTAACTCTACCAGCTTCTCTAAATGGGGTCAGTTTCTCTCAAACTATACCAGACTCTCTAAATGGGGTCAGTTTCTCTCTAACTATACCAGACTACCATCTTCTCTAAATGGGATCAGTCTCTCTCTAACTATACCAGCTTCTCTAAATTGGGTAAGTCTCTCTCTAACTCTACCGTCTTCTCTAAATGGGATCAGTCTCTCTCTAACTCTACTATCATCTCTAAATGGGGTCAGTCTCTCTCTAACTCTAATGGGATCAGTCTCTCTCTAACTCTACTATCATCTCTAAATGGGGTCAGTCTCTCTCTAACTCTACCAGCTTCTCTAAATGGGGTCAGTCTCTCTCTAACTCTACCAGCCTCCCTAAATGGGGTCCGTCTCTCTTTAAATATACTATCTTCTCTAAATGGGATCAGTCTCTCTAACTCTACCATCTTCTCTAAATGGGGTCAGTCTCTCTCTAACCATACCAGCCTCCTTAAATTGGGACAGTCTCTAACTATACCATCTTCTCTAAATGGGACCAGTCTCTCTATAACTATACCAACTTCTCTAAATGGGGTCAGTCTCTCTATAACTATACCAACTGTTCTAAATGGGGTCAGTCTCTCTCTAACCATACCAGCCTCCCTAAATTGGGACAGTCTCTAACTATACCATCTTCTCTAAATGGGACCAGTCTCTCTATAACTATACCAACTTCTCTAAATGGGGTCAGTCTCTCTATAACTATACCAACTTCTCTAAATTGGGTCAGTCTCTCTATAACTATACCATCTTCTCTAAATGGGGTCAGTCTCTCTCTAACCATACCAGCCTCCCTAAATTGGGACAGTCTCTAACTATACCATCTTCTCTAAATGGGACCAGTCTCTCTATAACTATACCAACTTCTCTAAATGGGGTCAGTCTCTCTATAACTATACCAACTTCTCTAAATGGGGTCAGTCTCTCTATAACTATACCAACTTCTCTAAATGGGGTCAGTCTCTCTCTAACTCTACCAGCCTCCCTAAATGGGGTCAGTCTCTCTAACTCTAACATCAGCTCTAAAAGGGGTCAGTCTCTCTCTAACTATACAATCTAAATGGGGTCAGTCTCTCTCTAACTATACCAGACTGTCTAAATGCGGTCAGTCTCTCTCTAACTATACCATCTAAATGGGGTCAGTCTCTCTCTAACTCTACCAGCTTCTCTAAATGGGGTCAGTCTCTCTCTAACTCTACCATCTTCTCTAAATGGGGTCAGTCTCTCTCTAACCATACCAGCCTCCCTAAATTGGGACAGTCTCTCTAACTATACCAACTTCTCTAAATGGGGTCAGTCTCTCTATAACTATACCAACTTCTCTAAATGGGGTCAGTCTCTCTATAACCATACCAGCCTCCCTAAATGGGGTCAGTCTCTCTAAATATACCATCTTCTCTAAATGGGGTCACACTCTCTCTAACTCTACCATCTTCTCTAAATGGGGTCAGTCTCTCTCTAACTCTACCATCTTCTCTAAATGGGATCAGTCTCTCTCTAACTATACCAGCTTCTCTAAATGGGGTAAGTCTCTCTCTAACTCTACCGTCTTCTCTAAATGGGATCAGTCTCTCTCTAAATATACCATCTTCTCTAAATGGGGTCAGACTCTCTCTAACTATACCAGCTTCTCTAAATGGGGTCAGTCTCTCTAAATATACCATCTTCTCTAAATGGGATCAGTCTCTCTCTAACTATACCATCTTCTCTAAATTGGGTCAGTCTCTCTCTAACTCAACCAGTTTCTCTAAATGGGGTCAGTCTCTCTAACTATACCAGCCTCCCTAAATTGGGTCAGTCTCTCTCTAAATATACCAGCTTCTCTAAATGGGGTCAGTTTCTCTCTAACTATACCAGACTCTCTAAATGGGGTCAGTCTCTCTCTAACTCTACCATCATCTCTAAATGGGGTCAGTCTCTCTCTAACTATACCAGACTCTCTAAATGGGGTCAGTCTCTCTCTAACTCTACCAGCTTCTCTAAATGGGGTCAGTCTCTCTCTAACTATACCAGCATCTCTAAATGGGGTCAGTCTCTGTCTAACTCTACCATCTAAATGGGGTCAGTCTCTCTCTAACTATACCAGGCTCTCTAAATGGGGTCAGTCTCTCTCTAACTATACCATCTAAATGGGGTCAGTCTCTCTCTAACTACCAATTTCTCTAAATGGGGTCAGTCTCTCTAACTCTACCAGCTTCTCTAAATGGGGTCAGTCTCTCTCTAACTCTACCAGCTTCTCTAAATGGGGTCAGTCTCTCTCTGACTCTACCATCTTCTCTAAATTGGACAAGTCTCTCTCTAACCATACCAGCCTCCCTAAATGGGGTCAGTCGCTGTCTAACTCTACCATCTAAATGGGGTCAGTCTCTCTCTAACTATACCAATTTCTCTAAATTGGGTCAGTCTCTCTCTAACTCTACCAACTTCTCTAAATGGGGTCAGACTAACTCTACCATCATCTCTAAATGGGGTCAGTCTCTCTCTAACTCTACCATCATCCCTAAATGGGGTCAGTCTCTCTCTAGCCATACCAGCCTCGCTAAATGGTGTAAGTCTCTCTAAATATACCATCTTCTCTAAATGGGGTCAGTCTCTCTCTAACCCTACCAGCTTCTCTAAATGGGGTCAGTCTCTCTCTAACTCTACCATCTTCTCTAAATTGGACAAGTCTCTCTCTAACCATACCAGCCTCCCTAAATGGGGTCAGTCGCTGTCTAACTCTACCATCTAAATGGGGTCAGTCTCTCTCTAACTATACCAATTTCTCTAAATTGGGTCAGTCTCTCTCTAACTCTACCAACTTCTCTAAATGGGGTCAGACTAACTCTACCATCATCTCTAAATGGGGTCAGTCTCTCTCTAACTCTACCATCATCCCTAAATGGGGTCAATCTCTCTCTAGCCATACCAGCCTCGCTAAATGGTGTAAGTCTCTCTAAATATACCATCTTCTCTAAATGGGGTCAGTCTCTCTCTAACCCTACCAGCTTCTCCAAATGGGGTGAGTCTCTAACTCCACCAACTTCTCTAAATGGGGTCAGTCGCTCTCTAACTATACCAGACTGTCTAAATGGGGTCAGTCTCTCTCTAACTATACCATCAAAATGGGGTCAGTCTCTCTCTAACTATACCAGACTGTCTAAATGGGGTCAGTCTCTCTCTAACTATACCAGACTGTCTAAATGGGGTCAGTCTCTCTCTAACTATACCAGGCTCTCTAAATGGGGTCAGTCTCTCTCTAACTATACCATCTAAATGGGGTCAGTCTCTCTCTAACTACCAATTTCTCTAAATGGGGTCAGTCTCTCTAACTCTACCAGCTTCTCTAAATGGGGTCAGTCTCTCTCTAACTCTACCAGCTTCTCTAAATGGGGTCAGTCTCTCTCTAACTCTACCATCTTCTCTAAATTGGACAAGTCTCTCTCTAACTACACCATCAAAATGTGTTCAGTCTCACTCTAACTATACCAGACTGTCGAAATGGGGTCAGTCTCTCTCTAACCCTACCAGCTTCTCTAAATGGGGTCAGTCTCTCTCTAACCCTACCAGCTTCTCTAAATGGGGTCAGTCTCTCTCTAAATGGGGTCAGTCTCTCTAACTCTACCAGCTTCTCTAAATGGGGTCAGTCTCTCTCTAACTCTACCAGCTTCTCTAAATGGGGTCAGTCTCTCTCTAACTCTACCGTCTTCTCTAAATTGGACAAGTCTCTCTCTAACCACACCAGCCTCCCTAAATGGGGTCAGTCTCTCTCTAACTCTACCAATTTCTCTAAATGGGGTCAGTCTCTCTCTAACTCTACCAACTTCTCTAAATGGGGTCAGACTAACTCTACCATCATCTCTAAATTGGGTCAGTCTCTCTCTAACTATACAATCTAAAAGGGGTCAGTCTCTCTCTAACTCGACCATCTTCTCTAAATGGGGTCAGTCTCTCTAACCATACCAGCCTCCCTAAATTGGGACAGTCTCTAACTATACCAACTTCTCTAAATGGGGTCAGTCTCTCTATAACTAGACCAACTTCTCTAAATGGGGTCAGTCTCTATATAACTATACCAACTTCTCTAAATGGGGTCAGTCTCTCTCTAACTCTAAAAGCCTCTCTAATTGGGGTCAGTATCTCTCTAACTCTACCAGCCTCCCTAAATGGGGTCAGTCTCTCTAACTCTAACATCAGCTCTAAATGGGGTCAGTCTCTCTCTAACTATACCATCTAAATGGGGTCAGTCTCTCTCTAACTATACCAGACTGTCTAAATGGGATAAGACTCTCTCTAACTCTAAAAGCCTCTCTAAATGGGGTCAGTCTCTCTAACTATACCAGACTCTCTAAATGGGTTCAGTCTCTCTATAACTATACCAACTTCTCTTAATGGGGTCAGTCTCTCTATAACTATACCAACTTCTCTAAATGGGGTCAGTCTCTCTTTTACTCAACCAGCTTCTCTAAATGGGGTCAGTCTCTCTAACTATACCACCTTCTCTAAATTGGGTCAGCCTCTCTCAAGCCATACCAGCCTCCCTAAATGGGGTCAGTCTCTTTCTAAATATACCATATTCTCTAAATGGGGTCAGTCTCTCTCTAACTCTACCAGCTTCTCTAAATGGGGTCAGTCTCTCTCTAACTATACCAGGCTCTCTAAATGGGGTCAGTCTCTCTCTAACTATACCATCTAAATGGGGTCAGTCTCTCTCTAACTACCAATTTCTCTAAATGGGGTCAGTCTCTCTAACTCTACCAGCTTCTCTAAATGGGGTCAGTCTCTCTCTAACTCTACCAGCTTCTCTAAATGGGGTCAGTCTCTCTCTAACTCTACCATCTTCTCTAAATTGGACAAGTCTCTCTCTAACCATACCAGCCTCCCTAAAAGGGGTCAGTCGCTGTCTAACTCTACCATCTAAATGGGGTCAGTCTCTCTCTAACTATACCAATTTCTCTAAATTGGGTCAGTCTCTCTCTAACTCTACCAACTTCTCTAAATGGGGTCAGACTAACTCTACCATCATCTCTAAATGGGGTCAGTCTCTCTCTAACTCTACCATCATCCCTAAATGGGGTCAGTCTCTCTCTAGCCATACCAGCCTCGCTAAATGGTGTAAGTCTCTCTAAATATACCATCTTCTCTAAATGGGGTCAGTCTCTCTCTAACCCTACCAGCTTCTCCAAATGGGGTGAGTCTCTAACTCCACCAACTTCTCTAAATGGGGTCAGTCGCTCTCTAACTATACCAGACTGTCTAAATGGGGTCAGTCTCTCTCTAACTATACCATCAAAATGGGGTCAGTCTCTCTCTAACTATACCAGACTGTCTAAATGGGGTCAGTCTCTCTCTAACTATACCAGACTGTCTAAATGGGGTCAGTCTCTCTCTAACTACACCATCAAAATGTGGTCAGTCTCACTCTAACTATACCAGACTGTCGAAATGGGGTCAGTCTCTCTCTAACCCTACCAGCTTCTCTAAATGGGGTCAGTCTCTCTCTAACCCTACCAGCTTCTCTAAATGGGGTCAGTCTCTCTCTAAATTGGGTCAGTCTCTCTAACTCTACCAGCTTCTCTAAATGGGGTCAGTCTCTCTCTAACTCTACCAGCTTCTCTAAATGGGGTCAGTCTCTCTCTAACTCTACCATCTTCTCTAAATTGGACAAGTCTCTCTCTAACCATACCAGCCTCCCTAAATGGGGTCAGTCGCTGTCTAACTCTACCATCTAAATGGGGTCAGTCTCTCTCTAACTATACCAATTTCTCTAAATGGGGTCAGTCTCTCTCTAACTCTACCAACTTCTCTAAATGGGGTCAGACTAACTCTACCATCATCTCCAAATTGGGTCAGTCTCTCTCTAACTATACAATCTAAAAGGGGTCAGTCTCTCTCTAACTCTACCATCTTCTCTAAATGGGGTCAGTCTCTCTAACCATACCAGCCTCCCTAAATTGGGACAGTCTCTAACTATACCAACTTCTCTAAATGGGGTCAGTCTCTCTATGACTAGACCAACTTCTCTAAATGGGGTCAGTCTCTATATAACTATACCAACTTCTCTAAATGGGGTCAGTCTCTCTCTAACTCTAAAAGCCTCTCTAATTGGGGTCAGTCTCTCTCTAACTCTACCAGCCTCCCTAAATGGGGTCAGTCTCTCTCTAACTCTAACATCTAAATGGGGTCAGTCTCTCTCTAACTCTACCAGCTTCTCTAAATGGGGTCAGTCTCTCTCTAACTCTACCATCTTCTCTAAATGGGGTCAGTCTCTCTCTAACCATACCAGCCTCCCTAAATTGGGACAGTCTCTCTAACTATACCAACTTCTCTAAATGGGGTCAGTCTCTCTATAACTATACCAACTTCTCTAAATGGGGTCAGTCTCTCTATAACCATACCAGCCTCCCTAAATGGGGTCAGTCTCTCTAAATATACCATCTTCTCTAAATGGGGTCACACTCTCTCTAACTCTACCATCTTCTCTAAATGGGGTCAGTCTCTCTCTAACTCTACCATCTTCTCTAAATGGGATCAGTCTCTCTCTAACTATACCAGCTTCTCTAAATGGGGTAAGTCTCTCTCTAACTCTACCGTCTTCTCTAAATGGGATCAGTCTCTCTCTAAATATACCATCTTCTCTAAATGGGGTCAGACTCTCTCTAACTATACCAGCTTCTCTAAATGGGGTCAGTCTCTCTAAATATACCATCTTCTCTAAATGGGATCAGTCTCTCTCTAACTATACCATCTTCTCTAAATTGGGTCAGTCTCTCTCTAACTCAACCAGTTTCTCTAAATGGGGTCAGTCTCTCTAACTATACCAGCCTCCCTAAATTGGGTCAGTCTCTCTCTAAATATACCAGCTTCTCTAAATGGGGTCAGTTTCTCTCTAACTATACCAGACTCTCTAAATGGGGTCAGTCTCTCTCTAACTCTACCATCATCTCTAAATGGGGTCAGTCTCTCTCTAACTATACCAGACTCTCTAAATGGGGTCAGTCTCTCTCTAACTCTACCAGCTTCTCTAAATGGGGTCAGTCTCTCTCTAACTATACCAGCATCTCTAAATGGGGTCAGTCTCTGTCTAACTCTACCATCTAAATGGGGTCAGTCTCTCTCTAACTATACCAGGCTCTCTAAATGGGGTCAGTCTCTCTCTAACTATACCATCTAAATGGGGTCAGTCTCTCTCTAACTACCAATTTCTCTAAATGGGGTCAGTCTCTCTAACTCTACCAGCTTCTCTAAATGGGGTCAGTCTCTCTCTAACTCTACCAGCTTCTCTAAATGGGGTCAGTCTCTCTCTGACTCTACCATCTTCTCTAAATTGGACAAGTCTCTCTCTAACCATACCAGCCTCCCTAAATGGGGTCAGTCGCTGTCTAACTCTACCATCTAAATGGGGTCAGTCTCTCTCTAACTATACCAATTTCTCTAAATTGGGTCAGTCTCTCTCTAACTCTACCAACTTCTCTAAATGGGGTCAGACTAACTCTACCATCATCTCTAAATGGGGTCAGTCTCTCTCTAACTCTACCATCATCCCTAAATGGGGTCAGTCTCTCTAGCCATACCAGCCTCGCTAAATGGTGTAAGTCTCTCTAAATATACCATCTTCTCTAAATGGGGTCAGTCTCTCTCTAACCCTACCAGCTTCTCTAAATGGGGTCAGTCTCTCTCTAACTCTACCATCTTCTCTAAATTGGACAAGTCTCTCTCTAACCATACCAGCCTCCCTAAATGGGGTCAGTCGCTGTCTAACTCTACCATCTAAATGGGGTCAGTCTCTCTCTAACTATACCAATTTCTCTAAATTGGGTCAGTCTCTCTCTAACTCTACCAACTTCTCTAAATGGGGTCAGACTAACTCTACCATCATCTCCAAATTGGGTCAGTCTCTCTCTAACTATACAATCTAAAAGGGGTCAGTCTCTCTCTAACTCTACCATCTTCTCTAAATGGGGTCAGTCTCTCTAACCATACCAGCCTCCCTAAATTGGGACAGTCTCTAACTATACCAACTTCTCTAAATGGGGTCAGTCTCTCTATAACTAGACCAACTTCTCTAAATGGGGTCAGTCTCTATATAACTATACCAACTTCTCTAAATGGGGTCAGTCTCTCTCTAACTCTAAAAGCCTCTCTAATTGGGGTCAGTCTCTCTCTAACTCTACCAGCCTCCCTAAATGGGGTCAGTCTCTCTCTAACCCTACCAGCTTCTCCAAATGGGGTGAGTCTCTAACTCCACCAACTTCTCTAAATGGGGTCAGTCGCTCTCTAACTATACCAGACTGTCTAAATGGGGTCAGTCTCTCTCTAACTATACCATCAAAATGGGGTCAGTCTCTCTCTAACTATACCAGACTGTCTAAATGGGGTCAGTCTCTCTCTAACTATACCATCAAAATGGGGTCAGTCTCTCTCTAACTATACCAGACTGTCGAAATGGGGTCAGTCTCTCTCTAACCCTACCAGCTTCTCTAAATGGGGTCAGTCTCTCTCTAACCCTACCAGCTTCTCTAAATGGGGTCAGTCTCTCTCTAAATGGGGTCAGTCTCTCTCTAACTCTACCATCTTCTCTAAATGGGGTCAGTCTCTAACTCTAACATCATCTCTAAATGGGGTCAGTCTCTCTCTAACTATACCATCTAAATGGGTAAGTCTCTCTCTAACTCTACCAGACTGTCTAAATGGGGTCAGTCTCTCTCTAACTATACCAGACTGTCTAAATGGGGTCAGTCTCTCTCTAACTATACCACACTCTCTAAATGGGGTCAGTCTCTCTCTAACTATACCAGACTCTCTAAATGGGGTCAGTCTCTCTCTAACTATACCATCTAAATGGGGTCAGTCTCTCTCTAACTATACCAGACTGTCTAAATGGGGTCAGTTTCTAACTATACCATCTAAATGGGGTCAGTCTCTCTCTAACTATACCAGACTGTCTAAATGGGATAAGACTCTCTCTAACTCTAAAAGCCTCTCTAAATGGGGTCAGTCTCTCTAACTATACCAGACTCTCTAAATGGGGTCAGTCTCTCTATAACTATACCAACTTCTCTTAATGGGGTCAGTCTCTCTAACTATACCAACTTCTCTAAATGGGGTCAGTCTCTCTATAACTATACCAACTTCTCTTAATGGGGTCAGTCTCTCTATAACTATACCAACTTCTCTAAATGGGGTCAGTCTCTCTTTAACTCAACCAGCTTCTCTAAATGGGGTCAGTCTCTCTATAACTATACCAACTTCTCTAAATGGGGTCAGTCTCTCTTTAACTATACCACCTTCTCTAAATTGGGTCAGCCTCTCTCAAGCCATACCAGCCTCCCTAAATGGGGTCAGTCTCTTTCTAAATATACCATCTTCTCTAAATGGGGTCAGTCTCTCTCTAACTCTACCAGCTTCTCTAAATGGGGTCAGTTTCTCTCAAACTATACCAGACTCTCTAAATGGGGTCAGTTTCTCTCTAACTATACCAGACTACCAACTTCTCTAAATGGGATCAGTCTCTCTCTAACTATACCAGCTTCTCTAAATGGGGTAAGTCTCTCTCTAACTCTACCGTCTTCTCTAAATGGGATCAGTCTCTCTCTAACTCTACTATCATCTCTAAATGGGGTCAGTCTCTCTCTAACTCTAATGGGATCAGTCTCTCTCTAACTCTACTATCATCTCTAAATGGGGTCAGTCTCTCTCTAACTCTACCAGCTTCTCTAAATGGGGTCAGTCTCTCTCTAACTCTACCAGCCTCCCTAAATGGGGTCCGTCTCTCTTTAAATATATTATCTTCTCTAAATGGGATCAGTCTCTCTAACTATACCATCTTCTCTAAATGGGGTCAGTCTCTCTAACTCTACCATCTTCTCTAAATGGGATCAGTCTCTTTCTAACTCTACCATCTTCTCTAAATGGGGTCAGTCTCTCTCTAACCATACCAGCCTCCTTAAATTGGGACAGTCTCTAACTATACCATCTTCTCTAAATGGGACCAGTCTCTCTATAACTATACCAACTTCTCTAAATGGGGTCAGTCTCTCTATAACTATACCAACTGTTCTAAATGGGGTCAGTCTCTCTCTAACCATACCAGCCTCCCTAAATTGGGACAGTCTCTAACTATACCATCTTCTCTAAATGGGACCAGTCTCTCTATAACTATACCAACTTCTCTAAATGGGGTCAGTCTCTCTATAACTATACCAACTTCTCTAAATTGGGTCAGTCTCTCTATAACTATACCATCTTCTCTAAATAGGGTCAGTCTCTCTCTAACCATACCAGCCTCCCTAAATTGGGACAGTCTCTAACTATACCATCTTCTCTAAATGGGACCAGTCTCTCTATAACTATACCAACTTCTCTAAATGGGGTCAGTCTCTCTATAACTATACCAACTTCTCTAAATGGGGTCAGTCTCTCTATAACTATACCAACTTCTCTAAATGGGGTCAGTCTCTCTCTAACTCTACCAGCCTCCCTAAATGGGGTCAGTCTCTCTAACTCTAACATCAGCTCTAAAAGGGGTCAGTCTCTCTCTAACTATACAATCTAAATGGGGTCAGTCTCTCTCTAACTCTACCATCTTCTCTAAATGGGGTCAGTCTCTAACTGTAACATCATCTCTAAATGGGGTCAGTCTCTCTCTAACTATACCATCTAAATGGGTAAGTCTCTCTCTAACTCTACCAGACTGTCTAAATGGGGTCAGTCTCTCTCTAACTATACCAGACTGTCTAAATGGGGTCAGTCTCTCTCTAACTATACCAGACTCTCTAAATGGGGTCAGTCTCTCTCTAACTATACCAGACTCTCTAAATGGGGTCAGTCTCTCTCTAACTATACCATCTAAATGGGGTCAGTCTCTCTCTAACTATACCAGACTGTCTAAATGGGGTCAGTTTCTAACTATACCATCTAAATGGGGTCAGTCTCTCTCTAACTATACCAGACTCTCTAAATGGGGTCAGTCTCTCTATAACTATACCAACTTCTCTTAATGGGGTCAGTCTCTCTAACTATACCAACTTCTCTAAATGGGGTCAGTCTCTCTATAACTATACCAACTTCTCTTAATGGGGTCAGTCTCTCTTTAACTATACCACCTTCTCTAAATTGGGTCAGCCTCTCTCAAGCCATACCAGCCTCCCTAAATGGGGTCAGTCTCTTTCTAAATATACCATCTTCTCTAAATGGGGTCAGTCTCTCTCTAACTCTACCAGCTTCTCTAAATGGGGTCAGTTTCTCTCTAACTATACCAGACTCTCTAAATGGGGTCAGTTTCTCTCTAACTATACCAGACTACCATCTTCTCTAAATGGGATCAGTCTCTCTCTAACCCTACCAGCTTCTCCAAATGGGGTGAGTCTCTAACTCCACCAACTTCTCTAAATGGGGTCAGTCGCTCTCTAACTATACCAGACTGTCTAAATGGGGTCAGTCTCTCTCTAACTATACCATCAAAATGGGGTCAGTCTCTCTCTAACTATACCAGACTGTCTAAATAGGGTCAGTCTCTCTCTAACTATACCATCAAAATGGGGTCAGTCACTCTCTAACTATACCAGACTGTCGAAATGGGGTCAGTTTCTCTCTAACCCTACCAGCTTCTCTAAATGGGATCAGTCTCTCTGTAACCCTACCAGCTTCTCTAAATGGGGTCAGTCTCTCTCTAAATGGGGTCAGTCTCTCTCTAACTCTACCATCTTCTCTAAATGGGGTCAGTCTCTAACTCTAACATCATCTCTAAATGGGGTCAGTCTCTCTCTAACTATACCATCTAAAAGGGTAAGTCTCTCTCTAACTCTACCAGACTGTCTAAATGGGGTCAGTCTCTCTCTAACTATACCAGACTGTCTAAATGGGGTCAGTCTCTCTCTAACTATACCAGACTCTCTAAATGGGGTCAGTCTCTCTCTAACTATACCAGACTCTCTAAATGGGGTCAGTCTCTCTCTAACTATACCATCTAAATGGGGTCAGTCTCTCTCTAACTATACCAGACTGTCTAAATGGGGTCAGTTTCTAACTATACCATCTAAATGGGGTCAGTCTCTCTCTAACTATACCAGACTGTCTAAATGGGATAAGACTCTCTCTAACTCTAAAAGCCTCTCTAAATGGGGTCAGTCTCTCTAACTATACCAGACTCTCTAAATGGGGTCAGTCTCTCTATAACTATACCAACTTCTCATAATGGGGTCAGTCTCTCTAACTATACCAACTTCTCTAAATGGGGTCAGTCTCTCTATAACTATACCAACTTCTCTTAATGGGGTCAGTCTCTCTATAACTATACCAACTTCTCTAAATGGGGTCAGTCTCTCTTTAACTCAACCAGCTTCTCTAAATGGGGTCAGTCTCTCTATAACTATACCAACTTCTCTAAATGGGGTCAGTCTCTCTTTAACTATACCACCTTCTCTAAATTGGGTCAGCCTCTCTCAAGCCATACCAGCCTCCCTAAATGGGGTCAGTCTCTTTCTAAATATACCATCTTCTCTAAATGGGGTCAGTCTCTCTCTAACTCTACCAGCTTCTCTAAATGGGGTCAGTTTCTCTCAAACTATACCAGACTCTCTAAATGGGGTCAGTTTCTCTCTAACTATACCAGACTACCATCTTCTCTAAATGGGATCAGTCTCTCTCTAACTATACCAGCTTCTCTAAATTGGGTAAGTCTCTCTCTAACTCTACCGTCTTCTCTAAATGGGATCAGTCTCTCTCTAACTCTACTATCATCTCTAAATGGGGTCAGTCTCTCTCTAACTCTAATGGGATCAGTCTCTCTCTAACTCTACTATCATCTCTAAATGGGGTCAGTCTCTCTCTAACTCTACCAGCTTCTCTAAATGGGGTCAGTCTCTCTCTAACTCTACCAGCCTCCCTAAATGGGGTCCGTCTCTCTTTAAATATACTATCTTCTCTAAATGGGATCAGTCTCTCTAACTCTACCATCTTCTCTAAATGGGGTCAGTCTCTCTCTAACCATACCAGCCTCCTTAAATTGGGACAGTCTCTAACTATACCATCTTCTCTAAATGGGACCAGTCTCTCTATAACTATACCAACTTCTCTAAATGGGGTCAGTCTCTCTATAACTATACCAACTGTTCTAAATGGGGTCAGTCTCTCTCTAACCATACCAGCCTCCCTAAATTGGGACAGTCTCTAACTATACCATCTTCTCTAAATGGGACCAGTCTCTCTATAACTATACCAACTTCTCTAAATGGGGTCAGTCTCTCTATAACTATACCAACTTCTCTAAATTGGGTCAGTCTCTCTATAACTATACCATCTTCTCTAAATGGGGTCAGTCTCTCTCTAACCATACCAGCCTCCCTAAATTGGGACAGTCTCTAACTATACCATCTTCTCTAAATGGGACCAGTCTCTCTATAACTATACCAACTTCTCTAAATGGGGTCAGTCTCTCTATAACTATACCAACTTCTCTAAATGGGGTCAGTCTCTCTATAACTATACCAACTTCTCTAAATGGGGTCAGTCTCTCTCTAACTCTACCAGCCTCCCTAAATGGGGTCAGTCTCTCTAACTCTAACATCAGCTCTAAAAGGGGTCAGTCTCTCTCTAACTATACAATCTAAATGGGGTCAGTCTCTCTCTAACTATACCAGACTGTCTAAATGCGGTCAGTCTCTCTCTAACTATACCATCTAAATGGGGTCAGTCTCTCTCTAACTCTACCAGCTTCTCTAAATGGGGTCAGTCTCTCTCTAACTCTACCATCTTCTCTAAATGGGGTCAGTCTCTCTCTAACCATACCAGCCTCCCTAAATTGGGACAGTCTCTCTAACTATACCAACTTCTCTAAATGGGGTCAGTCTCTCTATAACTATACCAACTTCTCTAAATGGGGTCAGTCTCTCTATAACCATACCAGCCTCCCTAAATGGGGTCAGTCTCTCTAAATATACCATCTTCTCTAAATGGGGTCACACTCTCTCTAACTCTACCATCTTCTCTAAATGGGGTCAGTCTCTCTCTAACTCTACCATCTTCTCTAAATGGGATCAGTCTCTCTCTAACTATACCAGCTTCTCTAAATGGGGTAAGTCTCTCTCTAACTCTACCGTCTTCTCTAAATGGGATCAGTCTCTCTCTAAATATACCATCTTCTCTAAATGGGGTCAGACTCTCTCTAACTATACCAGCTTCTCTAAATGGGGTCAGTCTCTCTAAATATACCATCTTCTCTAAATGGGATCAGTCTCTCTCTAACTATACCATCTTCTCTAAATTGGGTCAGTCTCTCTCTAACTCAACCAGTTTCTCTAAATGGGGTCAGTCTCTCTAACTATACCAGCCTCCCTAAATTGGGTCAGTCTCTCTCTAAATATACCAGCTTCTCTAAATGGGGTCAGTTTCTCTCTAACTATACCAGACTCTCTAAATGGGGTCAGTCTCTCTCTAACTCTACCATCATCTCTAAATGGGGTCAGTCTCTCTCTAACTATACCAGACTCTCTAAATGGGGTCAGTCTCTCTCTAACTCTACCAGCTTCTCTAAATGGGGTCAGTCTCTCTCTAACTATACCAGCATCTCTAAATGGGGTCAGTCTCTGTCTAACTCTACCATCTAAATGGGGTCAGTCTCTCTCTAACTATACCAGGCTCTCTAAATGGGGTCAGTCTCTCTCTAACTATACCATCTAAATGGGGTCAGTCTCTCTCTAACTACCAATTTCTCTAAATGGGGTCAGTCTCTCTAACTCTACCAGCTTCTCTAAATGGGGTCAGTCTCTCTCTAACTCTACCAGCTTCTCTAAATGGGGTCAGTCTCTCTCTGACTCTACCATCTTCTCTAAATTGGACAAGTCTCTCTCTAACCATACCAGCCTCCCTAAATGGGGTCAGTCGCTGTCTAACTCTACCATCTAAATGGGGTCAGTCTCTCTCTAACTATACCAATTTCTCTAAATTGGGTCAGTCTCTCTCTAACTCTACCAACTTCTCTAAATGGGGTCAGACTAACTCTACCATCATCTCTAAATGGGGTCAGTCTCTCTCTAACTCTACCATCATCCCTAAATGGGGTCAGTCTCTCTCTAGCCATACCAGCCTCGCTAAATGGTGTAAGTCTCTCTAAATATACCATCTTCTCTAAATGGGGTCAGTCTCTCTCTAACCCTACCAGCTTCTCTAAATGGGGTCAGTCTCTCTCTAACTCTACCATCTTCTCTAAATTGGACAAGTCTCTCTCTAACCATACCAGCCTCCCTAAATGGGGTCAGTCGCTGTCTAACTCTACCATCTAAATGGGGTCAGTCTCTCTCTAACTATACCAATTTCTCTAAATTGGGTCAGTCTCTCTCTAACTCTACCAACTTCTCTAAATGGGGTCAGACTAACTCTACCATCATCTCTAAATGGGGTCAGTCTCTCTCTAACTCTACCATCATCCCTAAATGGGGTCAATCTCTCTCTAGCCATACCAGCCTCGCTAAATGGTGTAAGTCTCTCTAAATATACCATCTTCTCTAAATGGGGTCAGTCTCTCTCTAACCCTACCAGCTTCTCCAAATGGGGTGAGTCTCTAACTCCACCAACTTCTCTAAATGGGGTCAGTCGCTCTCTAACTATACCAGACTGTCTAAATGGGGTCAGTCTCTCTCTAACTATACCATCAAAATGGGGTCAGTCTCTCTCTAACTATACCAGACTGTCTAAATGGGGTCAGTCTCTCTCTAACTATACCAGACTGTCTAAATGGGGTCAGTCTCTCTCTAACTATACCAGGCTCTCTAAATGGGGTCAGTCTCTCTCTAACTATACCATCTAAATGGGGTCAGTCTCTCTCTAACTACCAATTTCTCTAAATGGGGTCAGTCTCTCTAACTCTACCAGCTTCTCTAAATGGGGTCAGTCTCTCTCTAACTCTACCAGCTTCTCTAAATGGGGTCAGTCTCTCTCTAACTCTACCATCTTCTCTAAATTGGACAAGTCTCTCTCTAACTACACCATCAAAATGTGTTCAGTCTCACTCTAACTATACCAGACTGTCGAAATGGGGTCAGTCTCTCTCTAACCCTACCAGCTTCTCTAAATGGGGTCAGTCTCTCTCTAACCCTACCAGCTTCTCTAAATGGGGTCAGTCTCTCTCTAAATGGGGTCAGTCTCTCTAACTCTACCAGCTTCTCTAAATGGGGTCAGTCTCTCTCTAACTCTACCAGCTTCTCTAAATGGGGTCAGTCTCTCTCTAACTCTACCGTCTTCTCTAAATTGGACAAGTCTCTCTCTAACCACACCAGCCTCCCTAAATGGGGTCAGTCTCTCTCTAACTCTACCAATTTCTCTAAATGGGGTCAGTCTCTCTCTAACTCTACCAACTTCTCTAAATGGGGTCAGACTAACTCTACCATCATCTCTAAATTGGGTCAGTCTCTCTCTAACTATACAATCTAAAAGGGGTCAGTCTCTCTCTAACTCGACCATCTTCTCTAAATGGGGTCAGTCTCTCTAACCATACCAGCCTCCCTAAATTGGGACAGTCTCTAACTATACCAACTTCTCTAAATGGGGTCAGTCTCTCTATAACTAGACCAACTTCTCTAAATGGGGTCAGTCTCTATATAACTATACCAACTTCTCTAAATGGGGTCAGTCTCTCTCTAACTCTAAAAGCCTCTCTAATTGGGGTCAGTATCTCTCTAACTCTACCAGCCTCCCTAAATGGGGTCAGTCTCTCTAACTCTAACATCAGCTCTAAATGGGGTCAGTCTCTCTCTAACTATACCATCTAAATGGGGTCAGTCTCTCTCTAACTATACCAGACTGTCTAAATGGGATAAGACTCTCTCTAACTCTAAAAGCCTCTCTAAATGGGGTCAGTCTCTCTAACTATACCAGACTCTCTAAATGGGTTCAGTCTCTCTATAACTATACCAACTTCTCTTAATGGGGTCAGTCTCTCTATAACTATACCAACTTCTCTAAATGGGGTCAGTCTCTCTTTTACTCAACCAGCTTCTCTAAATGGGGTCAGTCTCTCTAACTATACCACCTTCTCTAAATTGGGTCAGCCTCTCTCAAGCCATACCAGCCTCCCTAAATGGGGTCAGTCTCTTTCTAAATATACCATATTCTCTAAATGGGGTCAGTCTCTCTCTAACTCTACCAGCTTCTCTAAATGGGGTCAGTCTCTCTCTAACTATACCAGGCTCTCTAAATGGGGTCAGTCTCTCTCTAACTATACCATCTAAATGGGGTCAGTCTCTCTCTAACTACCAATTTCTCTAAATGGGGTCAGTCTCTCTAACTCTACCAGCTTCTCTAAATGGGGTCAGTCTCTCTCTAACTCTACCAGCTTCTCTAAATGGGGTCAGTCTCTCTCTAACTCTACCATCTTCTCTAAATTGGACAAGTCTCTCTCTAACCATACCAGCCTCCCTAAAAGGGGTCAGTCGCTGTCTAACTCTACCATCTAAATGGGGTCAGTCTCTCTCTAACTATACCAATTTCTCTAAATTGGGTCAGTCTCTCTCTAACTCTACCAACTTCTCTAAATGGGGTCAGACTAACTCTACCATCATCTCTAAATGGGGTCAGTCTCTCTCTAACTCTACCATCATCCCTAAATGGGGTCAGTCTCTCTCTAGCCATACCAGCCTCGCTAAATGGTGTAAGTCTCTCTAAATATACCATCTTCTCTAAATGGGGTCAGTCTCTCTCTAACCCTACCAGCTTCTCCAAATGGGGTGAGTCTCTAACTCCACCAACTTCTCTAAATGGGGTCAGTCGCTCTCTAACTATACCAGACTGTCTAAATGGGGTCAGTCTCTCTCTAACTATACCATCAAAATGGGGTCAGTCTCTCTCTAACTATACCAGACTGTCTAAATGGGGTCAGTCTCTCTCTAACTATACCAGACTGTCTAAATGGGGTCAGTCTCTCTCTAACTACACCATCAAAATGTGGTCAGTCTCACTCTAACTATACCAGACTGTCGAAATGGGGTCAGTCTCTCTCTAACCCTACCAGCTTCTCTAAATGGGGTCAGTCTCTCTCTAACCCTACCAGCTTCTCTAAATGGGGTCAGTCTCTCTCTAAATTGGGTCAGTCTCTCTAACTCTACCAGCTTCTCTAAATGGGGTCAGTCTCTCTCTAACTCTACCAGCTTCTCTAAATGGGGTCAGTCTCTCTCTAACTCTACCATCTTCTCTAAATTGGACAAGTCTCTCTCTAACCATACCAGCCTCCCTAAATGGGGTCAGTCGCTGTCTAACTCTACCATCTAAATGGGGTCAGTCTCTCTCTAACTATACCAATTTCTCTAAATGGGGTCAGTCTCTCTCTAACTCTACCAACTTCTCTAAATGGGGTCAGACTAACTCTACCATCATCTCCAAATTGGGTCAGTCTCTCTCTAACTATACAATCTAAAAGGGGTCAGTCTCTCTCTAACTCTACCATCTTCTCTAAATGGGGTCAGTCTCTCTAACCATACCAGCCTCCCTAAATTGGGACAGTCTCTAACTATACCAACTTCTCTAAATGGGGTCAGTCTCTCTATAACTAGACCAACTTCTCTAAATGGGGTCAGTCTCTATATAACTATACCAACTTCTCTAAATGGGGTCAGTCTCTCTCTAACTCTAAAAGCCTCTCTAATTGGGGTCAGTCTCTCTCTAACTCTACCAGCCTCCCTAAATGGGGTCAGTCTCTCTCTAACTCTAACATCTAAATGGGGTCAGTCTCTCTCTAACTCTACCAGCTTCTCTAAATGGGGTCAGTCTCTCTCTAACTCTACCATCTTCTCTAAATGGGGTCAGTCTCTCTCTAACCATACCAGCCTCCCTAAATTGGGACAGTCTCTCTAACTATACCAACTTCTCTAAATGGGGTCAGTCTCTCTATAACTATACCAACTTCTCTAAATGGGGTCAGTCTCTCTATAACCATACCAGCCTCCCTAAATGGGGTCAGTCTCTCTAAATATACCATCTTCTCTAAATGGGGTCACACTCTCTCTAACTCTACCATCTTCTCTAAATGGGGTCAGTCTCTCTCTAACTCTACCATCTTCTCTAAATGGGATCAGTCTCTCTCTAACTATACCAGCTTCTCTAAATGGGGTAAGTCTCTCTCTAACTCTACCGTCTTCTCTAAATGGGATCAGTCTCTCTCTAAATATACCATCTTCTCTAAATGGGGTCAGACTCTCTCTAACTATACCAGCTTCTCTAAATGGGGTCAGTCTCTCTAAATATACCATCTTCTCTAAATGGGATCAGTCTCTCTCTAACTATACCATCTTCTCTAAATTGGGTCAGTCTCTCTCTAACTCAACCAGTTTCTCTAAATGGGGTCAGTCTCTCTAACTATACCAGCCTCCCTAAATTGGGTCAGTCTCTCTCTAAATATACCAGCTTCTCTAAATGGGGTCAGTTTCTCTCTAACTATACCAGACTCTCTAAATGGGGTCAGTCTCTCTCTAACTCTACCATCATCTCTAAATGGGGTCAGTCTCTCTCTAACTATACCAGACTCTCTAAATGGGGTCAGTCTCTCTCTAACTCTACCAGCTTCTCTAAATGGGGTCAGTCTCTCTCTAACTATACCAGCATCTCTAAATGGGGTCAGTCTCTGTCTAACTCTACCATCTAAATGGGGTCAGTCTCTCTCTAACTATACCAGGCTCTCTAAATGGGGTCAGTCTCTCTCTAACTATACCATCTAAATGGGGTCAGTCTCTCTCTAACTACCAATTTCTCTAAATGGGGTCAGTCTCTCTAACTCTACCAGCTTCTCTAAATGGGGTCAGTCTCTCTCTAACTCTACCAGCTTCTCTAAATGGGGTCAGTCTCTCTCTGACTCTACCATCTTCTCTAAATTGGACAAGTCTCTCTCTAACCATACCAGCCTCCCTAAATGGGGTCAGTCGCTGTCTAACTCTACCATCTAAATGGGGTCAGTCTCTCTCTAACTATACCAATTTCTCTAAATTGGGTCAGTCTCTCTCTAACTCTACCAACTTCTCTAAATGGGGTCAGACTAACTCTACCATCATCTCTAAATGGGGTCAGTCTCTCTCTAACTCTACCATCATCCCTAAATGGGGTCAGTCTCTCTCTAGCCATACCAGCCTCGCTAAATGGTGTAAGTCTCTCTAAATATACCATCTTCTCTAAATGGGGTCAGTCTCTCTCTAACCCTACCAGCTTCTCTAAATGGGGTCAGTCTCTCTCTAACTCTACCATCTTCTCTAAATTGGACAAGTCTCTCTCTAACCATACCAGCCTCCCTAAATGGGGTCAGTCGCTGTCTAACTCTACCATCTAAATGGGGTCAGTCTCTCTCTAACTATACCAATTTCTCTAAATTGGGTCAGTCTCTCTCTAACTCTACCAACTTCTCTAAATGGGGTCAGACTAACTCTACCATCATCTCCAAATTGGGTCAGTCTCTCTCTAACTATACAATCTAAAAGGGGTCAGTCTCTCTCTAACTCTACCATCTTCTCTAAATGGGGTCAGTCTCTCTAACCATACCAGCCTCCCTAAATTGGGACAGTCTCTAACTATACCAACTTCTCTAAATGGGGTCAGTCTCTCTATAACTAGACCAACTTCTCTAAATGGGGTCAGTCTCTATATAACTATACCAACTTCTCTAAATGGGGTCAGTCTCTCTCTAACTCTAAAAGCCTCTCTAATTGGGGTCAGTCTCTCTCTAACTCTACCAGCCTCCCTAAATGGGGTCAGTCTCTCTCTAACTCTAACATCTAAATGGGGTCAGTCTCTCTCTAACTCTACCAGCTTCTCTAAATGGGGTCAGTCTCTCTCTAACTCTACCATCTTCTCTAAATGGGGTCAGTCTCTCTCTAACCATACCAGCCTCCCTAAATTGGGACAGTCTCTCTAACTATACCAACTTCTCTAAATGGGGTCAGTCTCTCTATAACTATACCAACTTCTCTAAATGGGGTCAGTCTCTCTATAACCATACCAGCCTCCCTAAATGGGGTCAGTCTCTCTAAATATACCATCTTCTCTAAATGGGGTCACACTCTCTCTAACTCTACCATCTTCTCTAAATGGGGTCAGTCTCTCTCTAACTCTACCATCTTCTCTAAATGGGATCAGTCTCTCTCTAACTATACCAGCTTCTCTAAATGGGGTAAGTCTCTCTCTAACTCTACCGTCTTCTCTAAATGGGATCAGTCTCTCTCTAAATATACCATCTTCTCTAAATGGGGTCAGACTCTCTCTAACTATACCAGCTTCTCTAAATGGGGTCAGTCTCTCTAAATATACCATCTTCTCTAAATGGGATCAGTCTCTCTCTAACTATACCATCTTCTCTAAATTGGGTCAGTCTCTCTCTAACTCAACCAGTTTCTCTAAATGGGGTCAGTCTCTCTAACTATACCAGCCTCCCTAAATTGGGTCAGTCTCTCTCTAAATATACCAGCTTCTCTAAATGGGGTCAGTTTCTCTCTAACTATACCAGACTCTCTAAATGGGGTCAGTCTCTCTCTAACTCTACCATCATCTCTAAATGGGGTCAGTCTCTCTCTAACTATACCAGACTCTCTAAATGGGGTCAGTCTCTCTCTAACTCTACCAGCTTCTCTAAATGGGGTCAGTCTCTCTCTAACTATACCAGCATCTCTAAATGGGGTCAGTCTCTCTCTAACTATACCAGGCTCTCTAAATGGGGTCAGTCTCTCTCTAACTATACCATCTAAATGGGGTCAGTCTCTCTCTAACTACCAATTTCTCTAAATGGGGTCAGTCTCTCTAACTCTACCAGCTTCTCTAAATGGGGTCAGTCTCTCTCTAACTCTACCAGCTTCTCTAAATGGGGTCAGTCTCTCTCTGACTCTACCATCTTCTCTAAATTGGACAAGTCTCTCTCTAACCATACCAGCCTCCCTAAATGGGGTCAGTCGCTGTCTAACTCTACCATCTAAATGGGGTCAGTCTCTCTCTAACTATACCAATTTCTCTAAATTGGGTCAGTCTCTCTCTAACTCTACCAACTTCTCTAAATGGGGTCAGACTAACTCTACCATCATCTCTAAATGGGGTCAGTCTCTCTCTAACTCTACCATCATCCCTAAATGGGGTCAGTCTCTCTCTAGCCATACCAGCCTCGCTAAATGGTGTAAGTCTCTCTAAATATACCATCTTCTCTAAATGGGGTCAGTCTCTCTCTAACCCTACCAGCTTCTCTAAATGGGGTCAGTCTCTCTCTAACTCTACCATCTTCTCTAAATTGGACAAGTCTCTCTCTAACCATACCAGCCTCCCTAAATGGGGTCAGTCGCTGTCTAACTCTACCATCTAAATGGGGTCAGTCTCTCTCTAACTATACCAATTTCTCTAAATTGGGTCAGTCTCTCTCTAACTCTACCAACTTCTCTAAATGGGGTCAGACTAACTCTACCATCATCTCTAAATGGGGTCAGTCTCTCTCTAACTCTACCATCATCCCTAAATGGGGTCAATCTCTCTCTAGCCATACCAGCCTCGCTAAATGGTGTAAGTCTCTCTAAATATACCATCTTCTCTAAATGGGGTCAGTCTCTCTCTAACCCTACCAGCTTCTCCAAATGGGGTGAGTCTCTAACTCCACCAACTTCTCTAAATGGGGTCAGTCGCTCTCTAACTATACCAGACTGTCTAAATGGGGTCAGTCTCTCTCTAACTATACCATCAAAATGGGGTCAGTCTCTCTCTAACTATACCAGACTGTCTAAATGGGGTCAGTCTCTCTCTAACTATACCAGACTGTCTAAATGGGGTCAGTCTCTCTCTAACTATACCAGGCTCTCTAAATGGGGTCAGTCTCTCTCTAACTATACCATCTAAATGGGGTCAGTCTCTCTCTAACTACCAATTTCTCTAAATGGGGTCAGTCTCTCTAACTCTACCAGCTTCTCTAAATGGGGTCAGTCTCTCTCTAACTCTACCAGCTTCTCTAAATGGGGTCAGTCTCTCTCTAACTCTACCATCTTCTCTAAATTGGACAAGTCTCTCTCTAACTACACCATCAAAATGTGTTCAGTCTCACTCTAACTATACCAGACTGTCGAAATGGGGTCAGTCTCTCTCTAACCCTACCAGCTTCTCTAAATGGGGTCAGTCTCTCTCTAACCCTACCAGCTTCTCTAAATGGGGTCAGTCTCTCTCTAAATGGGGTCAGTCTCTCTAACTCTACCAGCTTCTCTAAATGGGGTCAGTCTCTCTCTAACTCTACCAGCTTCTCTAAATGGGGTCAGTCTCTCTCTAACTCTACCGTCTTCTCTAAATTGGACAAGTCTCTCTCTAACCACACCAGCCTCCCTAAATGGGGTCAGTCTCTCTCTAACTCTACCAATTTCTCTAAATGGGGTCAGTCTCTCTCTAACTCTACCAACTTCTCTAAATGGGGTCAGACTAACTCTACCATCATCTCTAAATTGGGTCAGTCTCTCTCTAACTATACAATCTAAAAGGGGTCAGTCTCTCTCTAACTCGACCATCTTCTCTAAATGGGGTCAGTCTCTCTAACCATACCAGCCTCCCTAAATTGGGACAGTCTCTAACTATACCAACTTCTCTAAATGGGGTCAGTCTCTCTATAACTAGACCAACTTCTCTAAATGGGGTCAGTCTCTATATAACTATACCAACTTCTCTAAATGGGGTCAGTCTCTCTCTAACTCTAAAAGCCTCTCTAATTGGGGTCAGTATCTCTCTAACTCTACCAGCCTCCCTAAATGGGGTCAGTCTCTCTAACTCTAACATCAGCTCTAAATGGGGTCAGTCTCTCTCTAACTATACCATCTAAATGGGGTCAGTCTCTCTCTAACTATACCAGACTGTCTAAATGGGATAAGACTCTCTCTAACTCTAAAAGCCTCTCTAAATGGGGTCAGTCTCTCTAACTATACCAGACTCTCTAAATGGGTTCAGTCTCTCTATAACTATACCAACTTCTCTTAATGGGGTCAGTCTCTCTATAACTATACCAACTTCTCTAAATGGGGTCAGTCTCTCTTTTACTCAACCAGCTTCTCTAAATGGGGTCAGTCTCTCTAACTATACCACCTTCTCTAAATTGGGTCAGCCTCTCTCAAGCCATACCAGCCTCCCTAAATGGGGTCAGTCTCTTTCTAAATATACCATATTCTCTAAATGGGGTCAGTCTCTCTCTAACTCTACCAGCTTCTCTAAATGGGGTCAGTCTCTCTCTAACTATACCAGGCTCTCTAAATGGGGTCAGTCTCTCTCTAACTATACCATCTAAATGGGGTCAGTCTCTCTCTAACTACCAATTTCTCTAAATGGGGTCAGTCTCTCTAACTCTACCAGCTTCTCTAAATGGGGTCAGTCTCTCTCTAACTCTACCAGCTTCTCTAAATGGGGTCAGTCTCTCTCTAACTCTACCATCTTCTCTAAATTGGACAAGTCTCTCTCTAACCATACCAGCCTCCCTAAATGGGGTCAGTCGCTGTCTAACTCTACCATCTAAATGGGGTCAGTCTCTCTCTAACTATACCAATTTCTCTAAATTGGGTCAGTCTCTCTCTAACTCTACCAACTTCTCTAAATGGGGTCAGACTAACTCTACCATCATCTCTAAATGGGGTCAGTCTCTCTCTAACTCTACCATCATCCCTAAATGGGGTCAGTCTCTCTCTAGCCATACCAGCCTCGCTAAATGGTGTAAGTCTCTCTAAATATACCATCTTCTCTAAATGGGGTCAGTCTCTCTCTAACCCTACCAGCTTCTCCAAATGGGGTGAGTCTCTAACTCCACCAACTTCTCTAAATGGGGTCAGTCGCTCTCTAACTATACCAGACTGTCTAAATGGGGTCAGTCTCTCTCTAACTATACCATCAAAATGGGGTCAGTCTCTCTCTAACTATACCAGACTGTCTAAATGGGGTCAGTCTCTCTCTAACTATACCAGACTGTCTAAATGGGGTCAGTCTCTCTCTAACTACACCATCAAAATGTGGTCAGTCTCACTCTAACTATACCAGACTGTCGAAATGGGGTCAGTCTCTCTCTAACCCTACCAGCTTCTCTAAATGGGGTCAGTCTCTCTCTAACCCTACCAGCTTCTCTAAATGGGGTCAGTCTCTCTCTAAATTGGGTCAGTCTCTCTAACTCTACCAGCTTCTCTAAATGGGGTCAGTCTCTCTCTAACTCTACCAGCTTCTCTAAATGGGGTCAGTCTCTCTCTAACTCTACCATCTTCTCTAAATTGGACAAGTCTCTCTCTAACCATACCAGCCTCCCTAAATGGGGTCAGTCGCTGTCTAACTCTACCATCTAAATGGGGTCAGTCTCTCTCTAACTATACCAATTTCTCTAAATGGGGTCAGTCTCTCTCTAACTCTACCAACTTCTCTAAATGGGGTCAGACTAACTCTACCATCATCTCCAAATTGGGTCAGTCTCTCTCTAACTATACAATCTAAAAGGGGTCAGTCTCTCTCTAACTCTACCATCTTCTCTAAATGGGGTCAGTCTCTCTAACCATACCAGCCTCCCTAAATTGGGACAGTCTCTAACTATACCAACTTCTCTAAATGGGGTCAGTCTCTCTATAACTAGACCAACTTCTCTAAATGGGGTCAGTCTCTATATAACTATACCAACTTCTCTAAATGGGGTCAGTCTCTCTCTAACTCTAAAAGCCTCTCTAATTGGGGTCAGTCTCTCTCTAACTCTACCAGCCTCCCTAAATGGGGTCAGTCTCTCTAACTCTAACATCAGCTCTAAATGGGGTCAGTCTCTCTCTAACTATACCATCTAAATGGGGTCAGTCTCTCTCTAACTATACCAGACTGTCTAAATGGGATAAGACTCTCTCTAACTCTAAAAGCCTCTCTAAATGGGGTCAGTCTCTCTAACTATACCAGACTCTCTAAATGGGGTCAGTCTCTCTATAACTATACCAACTTCTCTTAATGGGGTCAGTCTCTCTATAACTATACCAACTTCTCTAAATGGGGTCAGTCTCTCTTTAACTCAACCAGCTTCTCTAAATGGGGTCAGTCTCTCTAACTATACCACCTTCTCTAAATTGGGTCAGCCTCTCTCAAGCCATACCAGCCTCCCTAAATGGGGTCAGTCTCTTTCTAAATATACCATATTCTCTAAATGGGGTCAGTCTCTCTCTAACTCTACCAGCTTCTCTAAATGGGGTCAGTTTCTCTCTAACTATACCAGACTCTCTAAATGGGGTCAGTTTCTCTCTAACTCTACTATCATCTCTAAATGGGGTCAGTCTCTCTCTAACTCTACCAGCTTCTCTAAATGGGGTCAGTCTCTCTCTAACTCTACCAGCCTCCCTAAATGGGGTCCGTCTCTCTTTAAATATACTATCTTCTCTAAATGGGATCAGTCTCTCTAACTCTACCATCTTCTCTAAATGGGATCAGTCTCTCTCTAACATCTAAATGGGGTCAGTCTCTCTCTAACTCTACCATCTTCTCTAAATGGGGTCAGTCTCTCTCTAACCATACCAGCCTCCTTAAATTGGGTCAGTCTCTAACTATACCATCTTCTCTAAATGGGACCAGTCTCTCTATAACTATACCAACTTCTCTAAATGGGGTCAGTCTCTCTATAACTATACCAACTTCTATAAATGGGGTCAGTCTCTCTATAACTATACCAACTTCTCTAAATGGGGTCAGTCTCTCTCTAACTATACCAGCTTCTCTAAATGAGGTCAGTCTCTAACTATACCATCTTCTCTAAATGGGGTCAGTCTCTCTCTAACCATACCAGCTTATCCAAAATGGGTCAGTCTCTCTCAACTATACCAGCTTCTCTATATGGGGTCAGTCTCTCTCTAAATATACTAGCTTCTCTAAATGGGGTCAGTCTCTAACTATACCAGCTTTTCTAAATGGGGTCAGTCTCTCTCTAGCCATACCAGCCTCCCTAAATGGGGTCAGTCTCTCTCTAAATATACCATCTTCTCTAAATGGGGTCAGTCTCTCTCTAGCTATACCAGCGTCTCTAAATGGGGTCAGTCTCTAACTCTACCAACTTCTCTAAATGGGGTCAGTCTCTATCTAACTATACCAGACTATCTAAATGGGGTCAGTCTCTAACTATACCATCTTCTCTAAATGGGGTCAGTCTCTCTCTAGCCATACCAGCCTCCCTAAATGGGGTCAGTCTCTCTCTAAATATACCATCAGTCTCTCTCTAACTCTACCAGCTTCTCCAAATGGGGTCAGTCTCTCTCTAACCATACCAGCTTCTCTAAACGGGGTCAGTCTCTCTCTAACTATACCAGCTTCTCTATATGGGGTCAGTCTCTCTCTAACTGTACCAGCTTCTCTATATGGGGTCAGTCTCTCTCTAAATATACTAGCTTCTCTAAATGGGGTCAGTCTCTAACTACACCAGCTTTTCTAAATGGGGTCAGTCTCTCTAGCCATACCAGCCTCCCTAAATGGGGTCAGTATCTCTCTAAATATACCATCTTCTCTAAATGGGGTCAGTCTCTCTCTAACTCTACCAGCTTTGTGAAATGGGGTCAGTCTCTAACTCTACCAACTTCTCTAAATGGGGTCAGTCTCTATCTAACTATACCAGACTCTCTAAATGGGATCTGTCTCTCTCTAACTCTACCAATGTCCCTAAATGGGGCCAGTCTCTCTCTAAATATACAAGCTTCTCTAAATGGGGTCAGTCTCTCTTACTATACTAGCTTTTCTAAATGGGGTCAGTCTCTCTCTAAATATACTAGCTTCTCTAAATGGGGTCAGTCTCTCTCTAAATATACCAGTTTCTCTAAATGGGGTCAGTCTCTCTGTAACTCCACCAGCTTCTCTAAATGGGGTCAGTCTCTCTCTAACTATACCAGCTTTTCTAAATGGGGTCAGTCTCTCTCTAAATATACTAGCTTCTCTAAATGGGGTCAGTCTCTCTCTAAATATACTAGCTTCTCTAAATAGGGTCAGTCTCTCTATGCATCTGACAAGAGGGACTAGCTCAAAGGCTAGCCAATACCAATGACCATTACAATTCAGAGTTGCCCAACTAGCCAATACCACTCACCTATTAGTCCTACACTCCACTCTAAGGCCTACACTTAGCGCCGTGAGGATGTTGATTAAATGAACTTTAACATATTCCCCGTATTGATTACCTGAACAATTCACTGTCATACCACTGTCATACCACTGTCATACCATGTTACCATCGCATAGCATGGTATAGTGGGAAAATAACGGTGTGTTAGCTGTGACATAATACATCTAATTCATATTCTCCAGGCAAGTGAGTAGCAGCAGACAGAAAGGCAGACAGGCAAACGGGCAGGCAGACAGGCAAACGGTCAGACAGACAAAAAAAGGCAGACAGACAGACAGGCAAGCAGATGTGTTATCCTCTAAACGACAACTATCCTGTCTCTCCGTTATAACTCACTTTATTTTTGGGCAGCTGTGCTGTTCTGATGGAGTCCAGGCTGTGCTGTTCTGATGGAGTCCAGGTCCAGCGTTTTGAATCAATCCTTTAGTTTCCCACCCCTAGGTCCCCCTGGACTGGTCCCCATAATCCCCTTCATAGAATCCCATTCAGGGAAAGTTACCCAGAAACCAACCCTCCAGCCTTACTTGACCTAACCTGCCCTCTGCAGTCCACACTGTCAAGCTGCTATGATTAAAACATTACAGAGCAGTACACTAGTCTGGTCTCCTTGATTCCATACAGAGAACCTCAAATAAGTTGTCTTCAAGGGATCAACAATAGAGTAACATTCTATTCCAAGTCCAGCCTGACTTTCCTAACATGTGTTCTATCCTCCACAGTCCTCACTCTCTTTCATTATAATTACATCAAATGAAATCCAATTTTATTTATCACCTACACGTGTTTATCAGATGTTATTGTGGGTGTAGAGAAATGCTTATGTTTCTAGCTCTAACAGTACAGTAATATCTAACAATACACACAAATCTAAAGTAAAGGAATGGAATTAAGAATATATAAATATTGGGCGAGCAATGTCAGAGCCGCATAGACTAAGACACAGTAGAATAGGATAGAATACAGTATATACATATGAGATGAGCAAAGCAAAATATGTAAACATTATTAAAGTGACTAGTGTTCCATTATTAAAGTGGCCAGTCATTCCAAGTCTATGTATATAGGGCAGCTCTAATGTGCTAGTGATGGCTATTTAACATCATTTTACAGTCTGATGGCCTTGAGATAGAAGATATTTTTCAGTGTCTTGGTCCCAGCTTTGATGCACCTGTACTGACCTCGCCTTCTGGATGATAGCGGGGTGAACAGGCAGTGGCTCGGGTGGTTGTTGTCCTTGATGATCTTTATGGCCTTCCTGTGATATCGGGTGCTGTAGGTGTCCTGGAGGGCAGGTAGTTTTCCCCCGGTGATGTGTTAGGCAGTGGGGTGAACACTGTCGGTGTGGGTGGACCACACTGTCGGTGTGGGTGGACCATTTTAGTTTGTCGGAGATATGTACGCCAAGGAACTTGAAGCTTTCCACCTTCTCCACTGCGGTCCCGTCGATATGGATAGGACTATTTTGGAGGTATCCAGGGTTTTCACTTTTGTGGCTAAATCCTGACTTTGAGAAATGAACATAAGTAGAACTGGGACAGAACTTCCTGTCTTACAGATGTTTGGCCCACAGGAAGTAGCTGCTCTTTCTTACCGATGTTTGGCCCACAGGAAGTAGCTGCTCTTTCTTACAGATGTTTGGCCCATAGGAAGTAGCTGCTCTTGCTGACTTTGATGCACAAACATATTTTTCCCCACCTATTAAATAAAGGCTAAATAAATACATCAGCAGGCTATGCTGTGAAACAGGCTATTAGAAATGGCGGGTTTCTTTTATTACGTGAATGACGTCTTTGATGTGCTTATCTACGCACAAACATATTTTTCCCCACCTATCAATAAAATAATTTTAATAATTAATTAATAATAATTTTTCGAATGTTTTACTGTGTGTGAACTTTCAAACGCATCCTGTTATTACTTAATGTATAATGTGATAGGTATTTTAATATTACTATTTTAAAAACATTTCATTCATAAAATATTATTAGTCCACTTCCTCAAATGAAAGGGATGATGATGCAATCATTGCGAGTTGGAGGGAATCTGATTTCATTGGTCCTCAACTCACAGCTCAGTCATTTCAGCCAGGGTAAGTGGAGTTAGCCCTGAGTCAGTCTGTCCCGGAGCAGGTTAGTTCTGAACGATTCGTTGCCATAGAAATGTACCTGGCTGAAAGGTGAGACACTTTCGTATGACCGGCTATTCTGATTTGAACTCAGAGTTGGCCGAAGTTACCTCGCTAACTCCTCAAACCTGCTCTGTAGTATAGGGCTCTGGACAGTATATCGCTCAGTATGTTGGCTACAATGTACAACTGCCAGGCAGGTCAAATGTAGGGGGTGGCTGAATAGTCTCCTGTAAACTGTCAGGCAGGTCAAATGTAGGGGGTGGCTGAATAGTCTCCTGTAAACTGCCAGGCAGGTCAAATGTAGGGAGTGGCTGAAGAACAGTCTCCTGTAAACTGCCAGGCAGGTCAAATGTAGGGGGTGGCTGAATAGTCTCCTGTAAACTGCCAGGCAGGTCAAATGTACGGGGGTGGCTGAAAAGTCTCCTGTAAACTGCCAGGCAGGTCAAATGTAGGGGGTGGCTGAATAGTCTCCTGTAAACTGCCAGGCAGGTCAAATGTAGGGGGTGGCTGAAGATCAGGCTCCTGTAGTGTCTCAAATTGCACCCTATTTCCTATTTAGTGCACTATATTTTACAAGGGCTATATAGGGAATAGGGTGCTATTCAGTACGCAGGGTTGGTGATTGAGTAGCATTCCGTGCTGGTGCTTGGTCTTCCTGGGACCAGTACTGCCTGGAAAAAAGGCTCTGTCTTGGTACTCTGATGGGAGTAGGAAGGATCATGCAGGGCTGGGGAAACTGGTTCTCTGGTCGTGAAGGGAAACAATCTGTGTCATAGTGAGACATTCCACCACCTAAAGGCTGTGCAGGGCTGGGAAAACTGGTTCTCTGGCGTGAAGGGAAACAATCTGTGTCATAGTGAGACATTCCACCACCTAAAGGCTGTCCTTTACCAGATGCTGTGTTCTGTTTCTCTCCCTCTCGACTATTTGTTCATTTGTATGCAGTGTTATGGAGTAGTGAACTACACTGTAGTCCAACTAGTAATTTATTAACTACAGTAGCTTGGTGGTAGTTGAACTAAACTCAAATCTTTGTCGTGTTTTCAGTAGCTAATTCACGTTTTTTGTCTAATAGGCTACATTGCACATTCTTTTAACATCTGACTCCAAAGTGAAGAGAGTCTATGACATTTCAGATTCATAACGAAGTAGTTTGAGGTGAACTGCTTTTTTCCCAAAGTAACTTCAGTTAGATAGACTATATTCTTAAGGACGGCTTTACTATAGCTTGACTTCCCCCAGTGTAAAGTAATTTGTAGCTTTGGTCAACTAGTATGTTCAGAGGAACTTCCCTCAACACTGCTTGTATGTGTTCTCGTTTCCATCTGAGCTGTCACATCTGCTCCTGCCACGCCCTCTAGTGCTCATCCGGTGTCTCCTTGACCTGCCACCACTCCCCCAGTGCTCTCTCTCTCTCTCTCTCTCTTTGTGTGTGTATGTGATTGTGTGGGCGGAGACAGGTGTGCTGGAGTCAGAGCAGATCCCTACCAGCTGCAACCTGTTCCATAATCAGTACCTCTACAAATACTCAGTCTTCCCCCCCCCCGTATTGCCTACGTATGGTTAGCGAGGTAACTTTGGTCAACTCGGAGTTCAAATCAGGATAACCGGTCATACGAAAGTGTCAAAGTCAATGTGCGGGTGCACTGGTTAGTTGAGGTCATATGTACATGTTGGTAGAGTTATTAAAGTGACTAGGCATAGATAATAACAGAGAGTAGCAGCAGCGTAAGAGGGGGGGAGGGCGGGCAATGCAAATAGTCTGGGTAGCCATTTGACTAGATGTTCAGGAGTCTTATGGCTTGGGAATAGAAGCTGTTTAGAAGCTTTTTGGACCTATACTTGGCTCTCCGGTACCGCTTGCCGTGCGGTAGCAGAGAGAACAGTCTATGACTGGGGTGGCTGGAGTCTTTGACAATTTTTAGGTACTTTCTCTGACACCGCCTGGTATAGAGTTCCCAGTGATGTACTGGGGCCATTCGCACTACCCTCTGTAGTGCCTTGCGGTCGGAGGACGAGCAGTTGCCATACCAGGCAGTGATGCAACCAGTCAGGATGCTCTCGATGGTGCAGCTGTAGAACCATTTGAGGATCTGAGGACTCATGCCAAATCTTGTCAGTCTCCTGAGAGGGAATAGGTTTTTTCGTGCCCTCTTCACGACTGTCTTGGTGTGCTTGGACCATGTTTGTTGGTGATGTGGACACCAAGGAACTTGAAGCTCTCAACATGCTCCACTGCAGCCCCGTTGATGAGAATGGGTGCTTTGGGTAAGTGATCTAGCATTGGTAACAGATCTTAAAGCACCATGATACACTGTGTGCCCAGAGTTTTCAAGGTACTTGCTGAGGCCTGCATATAGACAATATCACCATCATCCAGCACTGATTAAAACGTGCTTTGAACAAGATCTTCTCTGACTAACATTGAAAAACAAGATTTGTTCCTGAAATAAAAACTCAGTTTCAACTTCAGTTTGTTAGTCAAGGTATCAATATGCTGTTTAAAACTCTTAATCTAACCAAATCCCAAGAGATTTATAGGTGACCCTTTCAATTTGCTGGCCTGTTATAGTTAAAATCTACAAGTGACTCCATCTGTTTACTTTCAGGGAAGAGAAAACCATAAACTTTGTTTTCATTAAGGACAAGTTTCAATTGGAAAAGCTGCCTTTGAATAACATCAAAGGTCAACAGTAAATCCTGAAAAACCCTCTCGATATTAGCTAGAATAAATATTTGAGTCATCAACATACAGCATACTTTTCTTTCATGTTGATTTCGGGCAAAAAAAATTAAATTGTAGGATTGACTCGCCCATGTATTGATGTTTCAGCATTGTCTCAATAAAGTTGGGCATTCGACTAGCCGTGTTCGATATGCACTTGCAGTTACAAGCCTGCTAGAGTTAGCGGCAGGCGGAAGAGCAATATCCACCATCGTAGTACGGATGGAATGTGAAGCTAACTGAAGCTGGCTAACTTTAGCAAAGCCCGACTAGATCTACCTTGCTTCGTAGTATACCGTTCTGGCACCTACTAGATTAATTTGGACTCCCCATCTTTTGGTCTTGGTCTCTCATGATAGACTGTTAAAGAATGAAGCTCTCTTGGTCTCTCATGACAGACTGTTAAAGTATGAAGCTCTCTTGGTCTCTCATGACAGACTGTTAAAGAATGAAGCTCTCTTGGTCTCTCATGACAGACTGTTAAAGTATGAAGCACCTGCGTCAACATAGCATGGACTTTCTTATTTTTTGCAGCCGTGTAAAATTACATGTAATCCTGCATGAATGCCGATTCCGTTAATCTGATTGACATACCCTTTGAAAACAATAATCTGATTGACGTACCCTTTGTAAACAATCATCTGATTGACGTACCCTTTGTAAACAGTAATCTGATTGACGTACCCTTTGTAAACAATAATCTGATTGACGTACCCTTTGTAAACAATAATCTGATTGACGTACCCTTTGTAAACAATAATCTGATTGACGTACCCTTTGTAAACAGTAATCTGATTGACGTACCCATTGTAAACAGTAAAGGGGTAAAGGTTGGCCAAACAGAAGGATTAAAAACACTAGGAGGGAGAAAGCTGGTCTCCCATGGTGAAAATATGTTTTGGGATTTAATTCAACCAACGTTCCGTTCCACACAACGTGATCCAGTTTCCCAGATCAGACCATCAGATCCCTCCTAGCTACAGTAACCCGGGCCAAAACAAGCTTCCTCTAGCCTGGGTCCTAACCTAATTATACCAAACAAGAACATAATGGCAACATGTAAAGTGTTGGTCCCATGTTTTATGGGCTGAAATAAAACATTCCCAGAAATGTTCCATAAGCACAAAAAGCTTCTTTCTCTCCAATGTTGTGCACGTATTTGTTTACTTCCCTGTTAGTGATCATTTCTCATTTGCCAAGACAAATTCATCTACCTGACAGCTGTGGCATATCAAGGTGCTGATTAAACAGCAGGATCATTACACAGGTGCACCTTGTGCTGGTGACAATAAAAGGTCACTCTAAAATGTGCAGTTCTGTCACACAATGCCACACCTGTCTCAAGTTTTGAGGAAGCGTGCAATTGGCATGCAGGAATGTCCACCAGAGCTGTTGCCAGATAATGCAATGTTCATTTCTCTACCATAAGGCGCCTCCAACATCATTTTAGAGAAATTGGCAGTAAGTCCAACCGGCCTCACAACCATGTATAACCACACCAGTCCAGGACCTCCACATGCGGCTTCTTCACCTGTGGGATCGTCTGAGACCAGCCACCTGGACAGCTGTTGAAACTGAGGAGTATTTGTGTCTGTAGTAAAGCTATTTTGTGGGGGGGAAAACTAATTATGATTGTCTGGTCCTGGATCCACAGTGGGTGGGCCTATGCCCACCCATGGCTGCGCCCCTGCCTAGTCATGTGAAATCCATAGATTAGGGCCTAACGAATTTAAAATCGACTGATTTAAATGAATTGTAACTCAGTAAAACTTGCGTTTATATTATTTCTCGGTATAGTTCAGTTTCACTTCCTTATTTCAGAACAAGTTGGGATCCATGCTAACTAGACTTCCTTATATGTAGCCAACTTTCCAGAACTTCATCATCAATCTCAATGTTTCACAAATATAATCCAAAATAATCAAAACATTAGAAGAAAATGTACTTTTCTATTTTCTGATCTAATCTACTACAACAAAGTGATCCTGTCCTGGGAGCTTTGTGTCAGTCCATTGACCAACTTCCCTCCCCAGACTCCCTCAGCTGGCAACATATAGAAGCTCATCTAGTATTTACAACTAAGCGATAAGGCACGGGGGGGGGGGGGGTATATGGCCAATATATCACGGCTTAGGGCTGTTCTTATGCGTAACGCCGAGTGCCTGGACACAGCCGTGGTATATTGGCCATATCCCACAATCCCCTGAGGTGCCTTATTGCTATTATAAACTGGTTACCAAGGTAATTAAAGCAGTCAAAATACATGTTTTGTCATACAGTAGTATATAGTCTGATATACCACGGCTGACATATGCAATGTTAACCGTGAATGCCGTCTCTGCCCGCTGCAGAAACATGGCCTTATAGCTGACAGTGCGATTGGATTGAATCCTGGCCGTAGTACTGTTGAATTACTCTAATTTTGAGAGAAAACATTTTATAAAAGTTGACAGTGAACAAGAAAAAGACAAAACTTTAGATTTTCAATCAATTTTTACTGTTTTTGTTGTAACATGAATCCTGCCTACATAGTCTTATTAGATGCTTTAAATCAGTTTAACCTGAGATTAAAAAACTCCTTCTGGGGAGATATACTTCAATATATTTGTTAATGGAGGTTTAATGTGAATCTGTGGAGTAACTTTCATTCTCTCTACGCAACAGAATACAAAAAGAAAAAACAATAACAATTAAACATAAGGGGGGAAAAGATGAATACTCCTGAACAGGGACAGTAAATTGAGGATCCTCCTGAACAAAGACAGTAAATTAAGGATCGTCCTGAACAGGGACAGTAAATTGAGGATCGTCCTGAACAGGGACAATAAATTGAGGATCCTCCTTAACAGGGACAATAAATTGAGGATCCTCCTTAACAGGGACAGTAAGTTAAGGATCCTCCTGAACAGGGACAGTAAGTTGAGGATCCTCCTGAACAGGGACAGTAAATTGAGGATCCTCCTGAACAGGGACAGTAAATTGAGGATCCTCCTGAACAGGGACAGTAAGTTAAGGATCCTCCTGAACAGGGACAGTAAGTTAAGGATCCTCCTGAACAGGGACAGTAAGTTGAGGATCCTCCTGAACAGGGACAGTAAGTTAAGGATCCTCCTGAACAGGGACAGTAAGTTAAGGATCCTCCTGAACAGGGACAGTAAGTTAAGGATCCTCCTGAACAGGGACAGTAAGTTAAGGATCCTCCTGAACAGGGACAGTAAATTAAGGATCCTCCTGAACAGGGACAGTAAGTTAAGGATCCTCCTGAACAGGGACAGTAAGTTAAGGATCCTCCTGAACAGGGACAGTAAGTTAAGGATCCTCCTGAACAGGGACAGTAAGTTGAGGATCCTCCTGAACAGGGACAGTAAGTTGAGGATCCTCCTGAACAGGGACAGTAAATTAAGGATCCTCCTGAACAGGGACAGTAAATTAAGGATCCTCCTGAACAGGGACAGTAAATTAAGGATCCTCCTGAACAGGGACAGTAAATTAAGGATCCTCCTGAACAGGGACAGTAAATTAAGGATCCTCCTGAACAGGGACAGTAAGTTAAGGATCCTCCTGAACAGGGACAGTAAGTTAAGGATCCTCCTGAACAGGGACAGTAAGTTAAGGATCCTCCTGAACAGGGACAGTAAGTTAAGGATCCTCCTGAACAGGGACAGTAAGTTAAGGATCCTCCTGAACAGGGACAGTAAGTTAAGGATCCTCCTGAACAGGGACAGTAAGTTAAGGATCCTCCTGAACAGGGACAATAAATTAAGGATCCTCCTGAACAGGGACAGTAAGTTGAGGATCCTCCTGAACAGGGACAGTAAGTTGAGGATCCTCCTGAACAGGGACAGTAAGTTGTACTTGTAAGTCGCTCTGGATAAGAGCGTCTGCTAAATGACTTAAATGTAATGTAAATGTTGAGGATCCTCCTGAACAGGGACAGTAAGTTGAGGATCCTCCTGAACAGGGACAGTAAGTTGAGGATCCTCCTGAACAGGGACAGTAAGTTGAGGATCCTCCTGAACAGGGACAGTAAATTAAGGATCCTCCTGAACAGGGACAGTAAATTAAGGATCCTCCTGAACAGGGACAGTAAGTTAAGGATCCTCCTGAACAGGGACAGTAAATTAAGGATCCTCCTGAACAGGGACAGTAAGTTAAGGATCCTCCTGAACAGGGACAGTAAGTTAAGGATCCTCCTGAACAGGGACAGTAAGTTAAGGATCCTCCTGAACAGGGACAGTAAGTTAAGGATCCTCCTGAACAGGGACAGTAAGTTAAGGATCCTCCTGAACAGGGACAGTAAGTTAAGGATCCTCCTGAACAGGGACAGTAAGTTAAGGATCCTCCTGAACAGGGACAGTAAGTTAAGGATCCTCCTGAACAGGGACAGTAAATTAAGGATCCTCCTGAACAGGGACAGTAAATTGAGGATCCTCCTGAACAGGGACAGTAAATTAAGGATCCTCCTGAACAGGGACAGTAAATTAAGGATCCTCCTGAACAGGGACAGTAAATTAAGGATCCTTCTGAACAGGGACAGTAAATTAAGGATCCTCCTGAACAGGGACAGTAAATTGAGGATCCTCCTGGACAGGGACAGTAAGTTGAGGATCCTCCTGAACAGGGACACTAAGTTGAGGGCCAGTTCCAATTCACTTCCTAGCATTTCCATTTGGCCCTATACATTCAATGTTGGTAGATCTGCAAGGTGTTAGCCAAGGGGAAGGGGTGGGAAGAGAATTGATACTGACTGATTGAATACATTTCTCCCCTGCTGAAGTAAGGAGATAACAGGCGATACAATCTCATAAAAAGGTAGAGGGGGACACCAGGCGATTCCATCCCAGAAAAAGCTAGAGGGGGACACCAGGCGATACCATCCCAGAAAAAGCTAGAGGGGGACACCAGGCGATACCATCTCAGATAAAGGTAGAGGGGGACAACAGGCGATACCATCTCAGATAAAGGTAGAGGGGGACACCAGGCGATACCATCTCAGAAAAAGGTAGAGGGGGACAACAGGCGATACCATCTCAGATAAAGGTAGAGGGGGACAACAGGCGATACCATCTCATAAAAAGGTAGAGGGGGACAACAGGCGGGTCAATAGTAGTGCACTACATAGGGAATAGGGTGCCATTTGTGACTCAGCCAGGGTATTACTGCAGCGATACCATCTCAGATAAAGGTAGAGGGGGACAACAGGCGATACCATCTCATAAAAAGGTAGAGGGGGACAACAGGCGATACCATCTCAGACAAGCGATAAGAACAGGTCATGTACTCTACAGTGGACTGTAGGGCATATTAGGAGATATATTTCTGGGCACTAGGTGAGAGCAGACCTACATGAGTAGAGCTATATGTCAGGAGGTAAACAGTCTCAAATTAAAAAGCAAACATACTATATGTCTAATAAAAAATAAAACATTTTTTTTTGTTGGTATTTCACAGCAGAGGGTTAAGTTAGTGAACTGGTTGTCTATATCCCACATGGCACACTAATCCCTTTATAGGGCACTACTTCAGACCAGGACCATATAGGGCACTACTTCAGACCAGGACCCTATAGGGCAGTAACCTGATCCTCCATCCTGATCACTGCTCTCGTTCCACTTCACTTCAATCCTTCAGAAGTCCGTATATAGCAGAACGTAAGCTTACGAGATCCGGATGGCCGAGCGACGCCAATAGGGAAGTGCACTAGATAGGCTATAGGGTGCGATTTGGGACACACTTATTGTGTGCAGCCCTTTGTTAGCAACTACAATGGTAGAACTTAATATGTTAAAACAACGGTGGTAGGGTAGTAGCTACATAGGATGCTATTCTCAGTATGTCCCAAATTGCACCCTAAGGAGGCGGGTCAATAGTAGTGCACTACATAGGGAATAGGGTGCCATTTGTGACTCAGCCAGGGTATTACTGCAGAGATATTATAATAGCTTGTTAAGCAGTCAGTCAAAATTTATTTTTTTCTCATCATCAGGAATCACTTTTCCATTTCCAGTCAGATTACATGAGAACAGGTCTGTAAATCAGATTACATGAGCACAGGTGTAGAAATCAGATTACACGAGTACAGGTGTAGAAATCAGATTACATGAGTACAGGTGTAGAAATCAGATTACATGAGTACAGGTGTAGAAATCAGATTACACGAGTACAGGTGTAGAAATCAGATTACATGAGTACAGGTTTGCAGAGTGAAAATGTAAAGATTCATTGATGATTATACATGTTTTTTTTTTTTAAATTGTAATACTATTTTTACTTTTCTCATTCAGGAAAACAGGGTTATATGGAACAAGTCGAGTCCACTACAAGACCCCCAAATACACCTCCCCTTAACCCCCAAATACACCTCCCCTTAACCCCCTACAAGACCCCCAAATACACCTCCCCTTAACCCCCTACAAGACCCCCAAATACACCTCCCCTTAACCCTCTACAAGACCCCCAAATACACCTCCCCTTAACCCCCTACAAGACCCCCAAATACACCTCCCCTTAACCCTCTACAAGACCCCCAAATACACCTCCCCTTAACCCTCTACAAGACCCCCAAGTACACCTCCCCTTAACCCCCTACAAGACGCCCAAATACACCTCCCCTTAACCCCCTACAAGACCCCCAAATACACCTCCCCTTAACCCTCCACAAGACCCCCAAATACACCTCCCCTTAACCCCCACAAGACCCCAAATACACCCTCCTTAACCCCCTACAAGACCCCCAAATACACCTCCCGTTAACCCCCTACAAGACCCCCAAATACACCTCCCCTTAACCCCCTACAAGACCCCCAAATACACCTCCCCTTAACCCTCTACAAGACCCCCAAATACACCCTCCTTTACCCCCTCCTTTACCCCAAATACACCTCCCCTTAACCCCCTACAAGACCCCAAATACACCTCCCCTTAACCCCCTACAAGACCCCCAAATACACCCTCCTTTATCCCCTACAAGATCCCCAAATACACCTCCCCTTAACCCCCACAAGACCCCCAAATACACCTCCCCTTAACCCTCTACAAGACCCCCAAATACACCCTCCTTTACCCCCTACAAGACCCCCAAATACACCCTCCTTTATCCCCTACAAGACCCCCAAATACACCTCCCCTTTACCCCCTACAAGACCCCCAAATACACCTCCCCTTTACCCCCTACAAGACCCCCAAATACACCTCCCCTTTACCCCCTACAAGACCCCCAAATACACCTCCCCTTTACCCCCTACAAGACCCCCAAATACACCCTCCTTTACCCCCTCCTTTACCCCCAAATACACCGCCTTACAAGACCCTCCCCTCGCCTCCCCTTACCCACCCAACCATCCCTGCTCCATGCCAAAATAACACTCCTTCCCTCCCCACAAATCTCAAAAACTGCAACCGCACTTCAAGCAACAGTTTTAAGACTGAAAGAGAAACTCTCAGACTCACAACTGGGGGGGAGGCAGTAAGGGGTGCTGTGGATATAATATCTCTTCTCATTGGCTAGTCCAGGTCGTCGTTATGGCGATAGCAGTTCAGGTGGGTCAGAGCTGCAGTGGCACCCTATTCCCTATATAGTGCACTACTTTTGACCAGAGTCCTACGGACCCTGCGATAGACTAGCGTCCTGTCCAGGGGTTGTACTTGTATATCAAGCTGCCTCACGCTACAGAAACAGGAGATACGCTCCTGACCTACGGGCCATTCCGGCTCGGACAAGGCTACCATGAGCCCTGGTCAAAAGTAGTGCACTATATTAGGGAATAGGGTGCCATTTGGGACCACATCAATGTACAATGAGGGCCCCGGCTGCGTAGCTAACAGAGCTGTCCTGCCAGTTCCTGCACTGGGACGACTGGGCATAGTTCAGGAAGGAGAACTTCATCTCTGTTCCACTCTTCCTCAGCTCAGACACGGCCTGGAAAACACAACCAATCAGGTAAGAAGACAGACATCACATGACACGGGAGCAGTTCAGACAGACATCACATGACACGGGAGCAGTTCAGACAGACAGACATCACATGGCACGGGAGCAGTCAGACAGAAAGACATCACGTGACACGGGAGCAGTCAGACAGAAAGACATCACGTGACACGGGAGCAGTCAGTCAGTCAGACATCACGTGACACGGGAGCAGTTCAGACAGACAGACATCACGTGACACGGGAGCAGTTCAGACAGACAGACAGACATCACGTGACACGGGAGCAGTCAGACAGACAGACAGACATCACGTGACACGGGAGCAGTCAGACAGACAGACAGACATCACGTGACACGGGAGCAGTCAGACAGACAGACAGACGTCACGTGACACGGGAGCAGTCAGACAGACGTCACGTGACACGGGAGCAGTCAGACAGACGTCACGTGACACGGGAGCAGTCAGACAGACGTCACGTGACACGGGAGCAGTCAGACAGACGTCACGTGACACGGGAGCAGTCAGACAGACGTCACGTGACACGGGAGCAGTCAGACAGACGTCACGTGACACGGGAGCAGTCAGACAGACGTCACGTGACACGGGAGCAGTCAGACAGACGTCACGTGACACGGGAGCAGTCAGACAGACGTCACGTGACACGGGAGCAGTCAGACAGACGTCACGTGACACGGGAGCAGTCAGACAGACGTCACGTGACACGGGAGCAGTCAGTCAGACAGACGTCACGTGACACGGGAGCAGTCAGACAGACGTCACGTGGCACGGGAGCAGTCAGACAGACGTCACGTGACACGGGAGCAGTCAGACAGACGTCACGTGACACGGGAGCAGTCAGACAGACGTCACGTGACACGGGAGCAGTCAGACAGACGTCACGTGACACGGGAGCAGTCAGACAGACGTCACGTGACACGGGAGCAGTCAGACAGACGTCACGTGACACGGGAGCAGTCAGACAGACGTCACGTGACACGGGAGCAGTCAGACAGACGTCACGTGACACGGGAGCAGTCAGACAGACGTCACGTGACACGGGAGCAGTCAGACAGACGTCACGTGACACGGGAGCAGTCAGACAGACGTCACGTGACACGGGAGCAGTCAGACAGACGTCACGTGACACGGGAGCAGTCAGTCAGACGTCACGTGACACGGGAGCAGTCAGTCAGACGTCACGTGACACGGGAGCAGTCAGTCAGACGTCACGTGACACGGGAGCAGTCAGTCAGACGTCACGTGACACGGGAGCAGTCAGTCAGACGTCACGTGACACGGGAGCAGTCAGTCAGACGTCACGTGACACGGGAGCAGTCAGACAGACGTCACGTGACACGGGAGCAGTCAGACAGACGTCACGTGACACGGGAGCAGTCAGACAGACGTCACGTGGCACGGGAGCAGTCAGACAGACGTCACGTGGCACGGGAGCAGTCAGACAGACGTCACGTGGCACGGGAGCAGTCAGACAGACGTCACGTGGCACGGGAGCAGTCAGACAGACGTCACGTGGCACGGGAGCAGTCAGACAGACGTCACGTGGCACGGGAGCAGTCAGACAGACGTCACGTGGCACGGGAGCAGTCAGTCAGTCAGACGTCACGTGGCACGGGAGCAGTCAGTCAGTCAGACGTCACGTGGCACGGGAGCAGTCAGTCAGACAGACGTCACGTGGCACGGGAGCAGTCAGTCAGACAGACGTCACGTGGCACGGGAGCAGTCAGTCAGACAGACGTCACGTGGCACGGGAGCAGTCAGTCAGACAGACGTCACGTGGCACGGGAGCAGTCAGTCAGACAGACGTCACGTGGCACGGGAGCAGTCAGTCAGACAGACGTCACGTGGCACGGGAGCAGTCAGTCAGACAGACGTCACGTGGCACGGGAGCAGTCAGTCAGACAGACGTCACGTGGCACGGGAGCAGTCAGTCAGTCAGACGTCACGTGGCACGGGAGCAGTCAGTCAGTCAGACGTCACGTGACACGGGAGCAGTCAGTCAGACGTCACGTGACACGGGAGCAGTCAGTCAGACGTCACGTGACACGGGAGCAGTCAGTCAGACGTCACGTGACACGGGAGCAGTCAGTCAGACGTCACGTGACACGGGAGCAGTCAGTCAGACGTCACGTGACACGGGAGCAGTCAGTCAGACGTCACGTGACACGGGAGCAGTCAGTCAGACGTCACGTGACACGGGAGCAGTCAGTCAGACGTCACGTGACACGGGAGCAGTCAGTCAGACGTCACGTGACACGGGAGCAGTCAGTCAGACGTCACGTGACACGGGAGCAGTCAGTCAGACGTCACGTGACACGGGAGCAGACAGACAGACGTCACATGACACGGGAGCAGACAGACATCACATGACACAGGAGATGTCAGACAGACAGACATCACATGACACAGGAGCAGTCAGACAGACAGACATCACATGACACGGGAGCAGTTCAGACAGACATCACATGACACGGGAGCAGTTCAGACAGACATCACATGACACGGGAGCAGTTCAGACAGACATCACATGACACAGGAGCAGTCAGACAGACAGACATCACATGACACAGGAGCAGTCAGACAGACAGACATCACATGACACGGGAGCAGTTCAGACAGACATCACATGACACGGGAGCAGTTCAGACAGACATCACATGACACGGGAGCAGTTCGACAGACATCACATGACACGGGAGCAGTTCAGACAGACATCACATGACACGGGAGCAGTTCAGACAGACATCACATGACACGGGAGCAGTTCGAAAGACATCACATGACACGGGAGCAGTTCGACAGACATCACATGACACGGGAGCAGTTCAGACAGACATCACATGACACGGGAGCAGTTCAGACAGACATCCCGACACAGACCTTTGTGCAAGAAGCCCTGTTTAACTAACAGAAGGTGTACTATAGATGTCAGATTATCGTATGACTGATGCTATACTGATATGCTCGTTGTTGTACCCGTATGCTCGCTGTTGTACCCGTATGCCGCCTATGCTCGCTGTTGTACCCGTATGCCGCCTATGCTCGCTGTTGTACCCGTATGCTCGCTGTTGTACCCGTATGCTCGCTGTTGTACCCGTATGCTCGCTGTTGTACCCGTATGCTCGCTGTTGTACCCGTATGCTCGCTGTTGTACCCGTATGCTCGTTGTTGTACCCGTATGCTCGTTGTTGTACCCGTATGCTCGTTGTTGTACCCGTATGCTCGTTGTTGTACCCGTATGCTCGTTGTTGTACCCGTATGCTCGTTGTTGTACCCGTATGCTCGTTGTTGTACCCGTATGCTCGTTGCTGTACCCGTATGCTCGTTGCTGTACCCGTATGCTCGTTGCTGTACCCGTATGCTCGTTGCTGTACCCGTATGCTCGTTGTTGTACCCGTTATGACTCACATTAAGCAGCACTCCAATAGGATGACGTCCACAGATGGTGTTGTGGTATTTCTTCAAGTAGTTGGTGAAGGACATGGGGTCCAGTGTTTCTATAATGCCCATACCCTGGAGAGACAAGAGAGAGGGGTTTAGAACCCAGTCTGATACAGTTAACTATATAACCCTAACCCTGGAGAGACAAGAGAGAGGGGTTTAGAACCCAGTCTGATACAGTTAACTATATAACCCTAACCCTGGAGAGACAAGAGAGAGGGGTTTAGAACCCAGTCTGATACAGTTAACTATATAACCCTAACCCTGGAGAGACAAGAGGGGTTTAGACCCCAGTCTGATAACCCTAACAGTTAACTATATAACCCTAACCCTGGAGAGACAAGGGGTTTAGAACCCAGTCTGATACACCTAACAGTTAACTATATAACCCTAACCCTGGAGAGACAAGAGAGAGGGGTTTAGAACCCAGTCTGATACAGTTAACTATATAACCCTAACCCTGGAGAGACGAGAGAGGGGGGTTTAGAACCCAGTCTGATACCCCTAACAGTTAACTATATAACCCTAACCCTGGAGAGACAAGAGAGAGGGGTTTAGAACCCAGTCTGATACAGTTAACTATATAACCCTAACCCTGGAGAGACAAGAGAGAGGGGTTTAGAACCCAGTCTGATACAGTTAACTATATAACCCTAACCCTGGAGAGACAAGAGAGAGGGGTTTAGAACCCAGTCTGATACAGTTAACTATATAACCCTAACCCTGGAGAGACAAGAGAGAGGGGTTTAGAACCCAGTCTGATACAGTTAACTATATAACCCTAACCCTGGAGAGACAAGAGAGAGGGGTTTAGAACCCAGTCTGATACAGTTAACTATATAACCCTAACCCTGGAGAAACAAGAGAGAGGGGTTTAGAACCCAGTCTGATACAGTTAACTATATAACCCTAACCCTGGAGAGACAAGAGAGAGGGGTTTAGAACCCAGTCTGATACAGTTAACTATATAACCCTAACCCTGGAGAGAGAGAGGTGGTGATGTCTCAATTATATACATGGAAGGAGATTTTATTTTATTTATTTATTTATTTTATTTTACCGTTATTTTACCAGGTAAGTTGACTGAGAACACGTTCTCATTTGCAGCAACGACCTGGGGAATAGTTACAGGGGAGAGGAGGGGGATGAATGAGCCAATTGTAAACTGGGGATTATTAGGTGACCATGATGGTTTGAGGGCCAGATTGGGAATTTAGCCAGGACACCGGGGTTAACACCCCTACTCTTACGATAAGTGCCATGGGATCTTTAATGACCTCAGAGAGTCAGGACACCCGTTTAACGTCCCATCCGAAAGACGGCACCCTACACAGGGCAGTGTCCCCAATCACTGCCCTGGGGCATTGGGATCTTTGTTTAGACCAGAGGAAAGAGTGCCTCCTACTGGCCCTCCAACACCACTTCCAGCAGCATCTGGTCTCCCATCCAGGGACTGACCAGGACCAACCCTGCTTAGCTTCAGAAGCAAGCCAGCAGTGGTATGCAGGGTGGTATGCTGCTGGCATGAGGGGTTTCATGTTACAACTTAGTAAGAACTGAATATACAAAATGTGTTAACCATTTTATCAAGGTGTTCAATGGATCTGTGGATCTCTCCTTGAGCCTCGTCATAGTACGTGTAGCGGAACCGTTGACCTGTGGGAAGGAGGTAAAGACATTAAGTCAGGACCAACCGTGAAGGAGAGGGTGTTTAATCAAGGAGACAGAACCATTGTTTCTATATTTAGAACCACTTTCACACAATTGTCCTGAAACAAACTGTGCTGGCTTTTCTTGTCACTTGTCCTGAAACAAACTGTGCTGGCTTTTCTCCTCACTTGTCCTGAAACAAACTGTGCTGGCTTTTCTTCTCACTTGTCCTGAAACAAACTGTGCTGGCTTTTCTTCTCACTTGTCCTGAAACAAACTGTGCTGGCTTTTCTTCTCACTTGTCCTGAAACAAACTGTGCTGGCTTTTCTTCTCACTTGTCCTGAAACAAACTGTGCTGGCTTTTCTTCTCACTTGTCCTGAAACAAACTTCTATTCACATGGTCTTTCCAGCAACGCTTCCAGCAACTACAGTGGATAGATGTATAACCAGACTAGCTCAACTCAGTAGTGTGAACAAGGTTTAATATATTGATCTCTACCAGTCCTGTTCTGTACGTACCCCAGTGGCAGAAATCAGAGGAGATGATGAACAAGTTGGAGGGATCAGCCAGATACCTGCTGAGCAGTTTCCCATAATCCTGTTCTTTAGACTCACTGAGGGCTCCCACCAGCACCGGGACAATGCTGAGCTCATCTTTATGACTGCAGTAGGAAAGGGAGACAGCACATTACAAGTCTGTATGGGTGTGGTGCGCAAGGGGGCAGTTACCTGACCGAGATGGTAGAAGCTGTTACAGGGACTGAACACGTGTAATAAACCAACCAAAGGTATCTGTATTAAACCCACCTAATAAAACAGCGTGTGTTAATTAAACCACCAAATAAAACGGTGTGTGTTAATTAAACCCACCAAGTAAAAAGCTGTGTGTTAATTAAACCACCAAATAAAATGGTGTGTGTTAATTAAACCACCAAATAAAAAGCTGTGTGTTAATTAAACCCACCAAATAAAAAGCTGTGTGTTAATTAAACCCACCAAGTAAAAAGCTGTGTGTTAATTAAACCACCAAATAAAATGGTGTGTGTTAATTAAACCACCAAATAAAATGGTGTGTGTTAATTAAACCACCAAATAAAATGGTGTGTGTTAATTAAACCACCAAATAAAATGGTGTGTGTTAATTAAACCACCAAATAAAATGGTGTGTGTTAATTAAACCACCAAATAAAATGGTGTGTGTTAATTAAACCACCAAATAAAAAGCTGTGTGTTAATTAAACCACCAAATAAAAAGCTGTGTGTTAATTAAACCCACCAAGTAAAAAGCTGTGTGTTAATTAAACCACCAAATAAAATGGTGTGTGTTAATTAAACCACCAAATAAAATGGTGTGTGTTAATTAAACCACCAAATAAAAAGCTGTGTGTTAATTAAACCCACCAAGTAAAAAGCTGTGTGTTAATTAAACCCACCAAGTAAAAAGCTGTGTGTTAATTAAACCCACCAAATAAAATGGTGTGTGTATGTTAATTAAACCTATCAGTTTGGGTCTAGAGTGTCTCCCCTCTTTGAAGAGGGGGATGACCGCGGCAGCTTTCCAATCTTTGGTAATCTCAGACGTTACGAAAGAGAGGTTGAAAAGGCTAGTAATTGGGGTTGCAACAATTTCGGCAGATCATTTTAGAAAGAGAGGGTCCAGAATGTCTAGAACCAGCTGATTTGTAGGGGTCCAGATATTGCAGCTCTTCAGAACATCAGCTATCTGGATTTGGGTGAAGGAGAAATGGTGGGGGCTTTGGCGGGTTGCTGTGGGGGGTGCAGGGCTGTTGGTCGGGGTAGCGGTTGCCAGGTGGAAAGCATGGCCAGCCATAGAGAAATGTTTATTGAAATTCTCAATTATAGTGGATTTATCGGTGGTGACAGTGTTTCCTAGCCTCAGTGCAGTGGGCAGCTGGGAGGAGGTGCTCTTATTCTCCATGGACTTTACAGTGTCCCAGAACTTTTTTGAGTTTGTACTACAGGATGCAAATTTCTGTTTGAAAAAGGTAGCCTTGGCTTTTCTAACTGCCTGTGTATATTGGTTTCTAGCTTCCCTGAAAAGTTGCAAATCACGGGGCTGTTCGATGCTAATGCAGAACGCCATAGGATGTTTTTCTGTTGGTTAAGGGCAGTCAGGTCAGGATAGAACCAAGGGCTATATCTGTTCCTGGTTCTACATTTTGTGAATGGGGCATGCTTATTTAAAATGGTGAGGAAGGCATTTTTAAAGAATAACCAGGCATCATCTACTGACGGGATGAGGTCAAAATCCTTCCAGGATACCTCGGCCAGGTCGATTAGAAAAGCCTGTTTGATGTTAAGGGGGCGTTTGACAGTGATGAGGGGTTGTCATTTGACCGCAGACCCATTACGGACGCAGACAATGAGGCAGTGATCGCTGAGATCCTGGTTGAAGACAGCAGAGGTGTATTTGGAGGGCCGGTTGGTTAGGATGATATCTGAGGGTGCCCGTGTTTACGGAATTGGGGTGGTACCTGATAGGTTCATTGTTAATTTGTGTGAGATTGAGGGCATCAAGCTTAGATTGTAGGATGGTCGGGGTATTAACCATGTACCAATTTAGGTCACCTAGCAGCACGAGCTGTGAAGATAGATGGGGGCAATCAGTTCACATATGGTGTCCAGGGCACAGCTGGGGGCTGAGGGAGGTCTATAACAAGCTGCAACGGTGAGAGACTTGTTTCTGGAAATGGGGATTTTTAAAAGTAGGAGCTCAAATTGTTTGGGTACAGACCTGGATTGTAAAACAGAACTCTGCAGTAGATTGCAACTCCGCCCCCTTTGGCAGTTCTATCTTGTCAGAAAGTGTTATAGTTAGGGATGGAAATTTCAGGGTTTTTGGTGGTCTTCCTAAGCCAGGATTCAGACACGGCTAGGATATCCGGGTTGGCAGAGTGTGGTAAAGCAGTGAATAAAACAAACTTAGGCAGGAGGCTTCTAATGTTAACATGCATGAAACCAAGGCTTTTACGGTTACTAAAGTCAACAAATGAGAGCGCCTGGGGAATAGGAGTGGAGCTAGGCACTACAGGTCCTGGGTTAACCTCTACATCACCAGAGGAACAGAGGAGGTTTAGGATAAGGGTACGGCTTAAGGCTATAAGAACTGGTCATCTAGTACGTTCAGAGCAGAGAGTAAAAGGAGCAGGTTTCTGGGCACGATAGAATAGATTCAAGGCATAATGTACAGACAAAGGTATGGTAGGAAGAGAGTACATTGGAGGTAAACCTAGGCATTGAGTGACGATGAGAGAGATATTAATATGGAGTTGGCCAAGAGCATTAGTGAGCTCTGGCGATTAGTCCAACATCCCATTCCTAAATCATGGGCATTAATATGGAGTTGGTCCCCCCCCTTTAACATTGCTGCGGGGACTGATGTTGTGGTCATGATGCCTGGCTCACAGTCGGAGGTTCCAATTCATCCCAAAGGTGTTTGATGGGTTTGAGGTCAGGGCTCTGTGCAGGCCAGTCAAGTTCTTCCACACCGATCCCGACAAACCATTTCTGCATGGACCTTGCTTTATGCACGGGGGCATTGTCATGCTGAAACAGGAAATGGCCTTCCCCAAAATGCTGCCACAAAGTTAGAAGCACAGAATCATGTAGAACGTAATTTTATGCTGTAGTGTTAAGATTTCCCTTCACTGGAACTAAGGGGCCCGAACCATGAAAAACAGACCATTATTCATCCTCCACCAAACTTTACAGTTCTCCTGGCATGCGCCAAACCCAGATTTATCCGTTGGACTGCCAGATGGTGAAGCGTGATTCATAGCGCCACAGAATGCGTTTCCACTGCTCCAGAGTCCAATGGCGGCGAGCTTTACACCACTCCAGCCGACGATTGGCATTGTGCATGGTGATCTTAGGCTTGTGTGCTGCTGCTCGGCCATGGAAACCCATTTCATGAAACTCCCGACTAACAGTTATTGTGCTGACGTTGCTTCCAGGGGCAGTTTGGAACTCGGTAGTGAGTGTTACAACCAAGGACAGGTGATTTCTATGCGCTACGTTCTTCAGCGGTCCGGTTCTGTGAGCTTGTGTGGCCTACCACTTCGCGGCTGAGCCGTTGTTGCTCCTAGACATTTCAACTTCACAATAACATCACTTACAGTTGACCAGGGCAGCTCGAGCAGGGCAGAAATTTGACGAAATAACTTGTTGGGAAGGTGGCATCCCATGACGGTGCCAAGTTGAAAGTCACTGAGCTCTTCAGTAAGGCCATTCTACTAGTAATGTTTGTCTATGGAGATTGCATGGCTATGTGCCCAATTTTATACACCTGTCAGCAACGGTTTGTGGCTGAAATAGCCGAATTCACTAATTTGAAGGCGTGTCCACATACCTTTGGCCATATTGTGTATGCGTGTCTATTAAAACCTGATATAAGGCGTGTCTATTAAGCCAACCTGATAAAAAGGCGTGTCTATTAAACCAACCTGATAAAAAAGCATGTCTATTAAGCCAACCTGATAAAAAGGCGTGTCTATTAAACCAACCTGATAAAAAGGCGTGTCTTTTAAGCCAACCTGATAAAAAGGCGTGTCTATTAAACCAACCTGATAAAAAGGCGTGTCTTTTAAGCCAACCTGATAAAAAGGCGTGTCTTTTAAGCCAACCTGATAAAAGGCGTGTCTTTTAAGCCAACCTGATAAAAGGCGTGTCTATTAGGCCAACCTGATAAAAGGCGTGTCTATTAGGCCAACCTGATAAAAGGCGTGTCTATTAAGCCAACCTGATAAAAGGCGTGTCTATTAGGCCAACCTGATAAAAGGCGTGTCTATTAGGCCAACCTGATAAAAGGCGTGTCTTTTAAGCCAACCTGATAAAAGGCGTGTCTATTAAGCCAACCTGATAAAAGGCGTGTCTTTTAAGCCAACCTGATAAAAGGCGTGTCTATTAGGCCAACCTGATAAAAGGCGTGTCTATTAGGCCAACCTGATAAAAGGCGTGTCTTTTAAGCCAACCTGATAAAAGGCGTGTCTTTTAAGCCAACCTGATAAAATGTTACTGTGTTACTGTACTCTCTATTGATGGATGGTGATCCATGCTGGTTCCCACCTCCACCAGCAGACAGGCCAGGTCTGTGTAGAGACTCTCAGTCCAATGTTACTGTACTCTCTATTGATGGATGGTGATCCATGCTGGTTCCCACCTCCACCAGCAGACAGGCCAGGTCTGTGTAGAGACTCTCAGTCCAATGTTACTGTACTCTCTATTGATGGATGGTGATCCATGCTGGTTCCCACCTCCACCAGCAGACAGGCCAGGTCTGTGTAGAGACTCTCAGTCCTATGTTACTGTACTCTCTATTGATGGATGGTGATCCCTGCTGGTTCCCACCTCCACCAGGCAGACAGGCCAGGTCTGTGTAGAGCCTCTCAGTCCTATGTTACTGTACTCTCTATTGATGGATGGTGATCCATGCTGGTTCCCACCTCCACCAGGCAGACAGGCCAGGTCTGTGTAGAGACTCTCAGTCCTATGTTACTGTACTCTCTATTGATGGATGGTGATCCATGCTGGTTCCCACCTCCACCAGGCAGACAGGCCAGGTCTGTGTAGAGCCTCTCAGTCCTATGTTACTGTACTCTCTATTGATGGATGGTGATCCATGCTAGCTCCCACCTCCACCAGGTCTGTTACTGTACTCTACTGACGGATGGCTAGTGATTATTGAAGCAGACGACATTTGACAGGTCCTTTAAATCTGCAGTGTGTTACTCTGTCTTACCTCTCCATGGCTTTAGCAGTGTAAGGCAGATGCATTTCAATGCTGTGCTCATCCTCGTCTGTCTGAAGACTCATCCTCTCAAACATCCCAGTCTTCCAGAGGTCAGCATAGACTACAGAGGGAGAGAGAGGATTCAATATACACATTCATTATTACAGGCCGAGCGAGGTTTGAATTAGCATATTACAACGAGTCATTAGTTTAGACACTAGGGGTGTAACGGTACATTCATTTGTACTGAAGCGTTCTGTAACAGGGACCCGGGGTTCGGTCCGCACTGTGAACACAAATGAATACATAAGAAGAAGAACACTAGGCCTGTGGGCCACGACTACACTACCGTTCAAAAGTTTGGGGACACTTTGAAATGTCCTTGTTTTTGAAAGAAAAGCACATTTTTTGTCCATTAAAATAACATCAAATTAATCAGAAATACAGTGTAGACATTGATAATGTTGTAAATGACTATTGATTTTTTTATGGAATATCTACATAGGCATATTGCACATTCAAACTGGCTCTAACCAGAACAAGAAGAGGAGTGGGAGGCCCCGGTGCACAACTGAGCAAGAGGATAAGTACATTAGAGTGTCTAGTTTGAGAAACAGACACCTCACAAGTCCTCAACTGGCAGCGTCATTAAATAGTACCCCGCAAAACACCAGTCTCAACGTCAACAGTGAAGAGGCGACTCTGGGATGCTGGCCTTATCAATTATATATATATATTTTAAATAACAAGTGCTTTTCTTTCAAAAACAAGGACGTTTCTAAGTGTCCCCAAATGTTTGAGCGGTAGTGTACATCTAAGCTGAGAAAACATTTCAGGCTATTCCGTTAAAACAACTAGAGCTTACACAGTCGTTGTGATCAAATCTTAACTGGCACATTTTAAACTGTCTTTTTGTGAGGTGCAGCCGGGATCTAGTTCTGTACCAGGGTGAGTGGTAGGGTTTATAAACCAGGAGGATTCTCCATCTATAGATGGGGGGGGTCTAGTTCTGTACCAGGGTGAGTGGTAGGGTTTATAAACCAGGAGGATTCTCCATCTATAGATGGGGGGGGTCTAGTTCTGTACCATGGTGAGTGGTAGGGTTTATAAACCAGGAGGATTCTCCATCTATAGATGGGGGGGGTCTAGTTCTGTACCAGGGTGAGTGGTAGGGTTTATAAACCAGGAGGATTCTCCATCTATAGATGGGGGGGGTCTAGTTCTGTACCATGGTGAGTGGTAGGGTTTATAAACCAGGAGGTTAAAATCTCCAGTTTGGAAACATTTTGGGTTTCTGGTAGATTACAACGGCGATGGACAGAGAGTTGTGTATAAAACGTTTAACAGTATGTCGCCACGCTCAACCAGAATAGCCTGTGCAGCTGCCGACGGCTCCAACACGTCGACACATTTGGGCCGACATCACCCCCAGTATCCTTCCACCGGAGAAAGACTGAAACACAAAAAAACGACACACCATCTCCCCTCTGCAGTCAAACAGCCCTTCATATCCGATTCTGACCAGGCCAAAGAAATTACATAGATCGATAGCTATGTTTATAGCCGCAGATATGCGCCCATTCTCAGTGAGTTTCGGTACCTCGTTAAAGAGCTCGAGCCACGTTACGAACTTCACCTCTCCCATCCATTTCAAAAAACAGGATGTACCTGCTCTATATAAGAAAGCTAAAGCCAAAGAATGTCATGGAATTGGCCAATTCACCCTGTGTTGGGCTGACTACAGATGGATGGACCTCCAGGGTTACTGAGGTACTTTACATTACCCCGGAGAGGAGACACACCCTGTGTTGGGCTGACTACAGATGGATGGACCTCCAGGGTTACTGAGGTACTTTACATTACCCCGGAGAGGAGACACACCCTGTGTTGGGCTGACTACAGATGGATGGACCTCCAGGACTACAGAGAGGTACTTCACATTACCCCGGAGAGGAGACACACCCTGTGTTGGGCTGACTACAGATGGATGGACCTCCAGGACTACAGAGAGGTACTTCACATTACCCCGGAGAGTGGGATATGAGAAGTAGCATGGTACAGACACGTCCCCTTTATGAGAGTCACAAGTGTACAGCTTTTTGTCTTTGTCAGAAGAACATTCCAACCTAAATGCACACATATTGCACTTTATTTCAGTGTTGTTGATGAGTAATCGTGTTTTCACAATCAGGAATACCAACACTTTGTATTTTCTTAAACTAAAATTAACTACAGTAACTTTTTGGCATTTCATTTTCCCGCTGTACCGAAACTGAACCGTGATTCCAAAACCGCAAGACATACCCGGACCGTGATCCCAAAACCGCAGTACATACCCGGACCGTTACCCCAAAACCGCAATACATACCCGGACCGTGAACCCAAAACCGCAAGACATACCCGGACCGTTACCCCAAAACCGCAGTACATACCCGGACCGTTACCCCAAAACCGCAATACATACCCGGACCGTTACCCCAAAACCGCAATACATACCCGGACCGTTACCCCAAAACCGCAGTACATACCCGGACCGTTAACCCAAACCGCAAGACATACCCGGACCGTGATCCCAAACTGCAAGACATACCCGGACCGTGATCCCAAACCGCAGTACATACCCGGACCGTTAACCGAAACCGCAAGACATACCCGGACCGGGATCCCAAACCGCAATACATACCCGGACCGTTAACCCAAACCGCAAGACATACCCGGACCGTGAACCCAAACGCAATACATACCCGGACAGCGATCCCAAACCGCAGTACATACCCGGACAGCGATCCCAAACCGCAGTACATACCCGGACCGTGAACCCAAACCGCAATACATACCCGGACAGCGATCCCAAACCGCAATACATACCCGGACCGTTAACCCAAACCGCAATACATACCCGGACCGTTAACCCAAACCGCAAGACATACCCGGACCGTTAACCCAAAACATACCCGGACCGGGATCCCAAACCGCAATACATACCCGGACCGGGATCCCAAACCGCAATACATACCCGGACCGTTAACCCAAACCGCAGTACATACCCGGACCGGGATCCCGAACCGCAATACATACCCGGACCGTTAACCCAAACCGCAGTACATACCCGGACCGGGATCCCGAACCGCAGTACATACCCGGACCGTAAGTTTGATGAACCGTTCCACCCCTACTAGACACACTGCAGCTTGTTTGGAGATGGTTGGTCCAATGAGGACATTTACGTCCCCCGTCCCCCCACACACATGTATGTATGTATGTATGTATGTATGTATGTATGTATGTATGTATGTATGTATGTATGTATGTATGTATGTATACCTACCATTCTGGTCAATCCTGAGATCGTAGAGAGGTGTCTTATAAACCTCAGCAGAGGACAGGGCGCAGCGGGACAGAGGAACATGGTGAGACGGACCCAAGATGAACACCCTGCGACTACAGGGGGAAGAGAGGAGTCCGTCACCTCACTCTGTCACCTTTACCTCCCTGACTCACATTAGCATAGCAGCTCAGTGGACCCAGTCATCAGGCCACTAGTAGCCTCGGGCCGACCAGGCTTCGCTCACGTAGTCCCAAGGTGAGGCTGTGACAGAGGCTAGGCCAATACTGCTAACTACTCTCTGTCTGAGGTAACTAAGGGGCAGATAGTTCCTTCAGGGTGAAACAGGGCAGGCAGATCTAAGGTTTGATAAAGGAGGGAAAATGTGGAAACGAAAAAAAACAAAGAAAAAAAAAACAATACATTTTAAAACATCTAAATTTCAAACTAATATTATGATACTTTATATGGAAATTAATTTGGTTACTGACAAAAGTTGTTTTATTTAGTAAAATTCCGTGAACATGTTTTATGTAACTAAAGGAGACATGGTAAATGACTTACGTGACAGAAGGATCTATTTGTTTGTAGGCGTGTGCAGCACAAGCACCGCAGTAGGAATACCCAGCATGCCTGAAAACACACATGTCCGTTAGCAGGAAATGACATCACGGAAGGTCACACACACACACCATCACAACTGGAATAATACAAAAAAACATGACGTCCTTTGAGGATGTTTGACCTCGAACGATACAAAATACATTTTAGTCAGCTCATACACCGTTATCAAATCATATTTACAGTGACTCTTGATGACCAAGATGAGGCCTTTTTCACACGACTGAGATATTATAACTATCAGCGGTGCTCACGGTGCTATGATGGCTCTAGCAGGGCCGATAGTGGATTGTGCTTGAGACAGCCAACCTTCCAGTTGTGTATTTAGCTGGGAGCCTGCAGAAAAAGGGGAAGAGGTGGGAAACAATTTTAAGAAAAACATTTCCCACGAAACGGTTCTTCTGCTGTAGCCAATCACACTTATACAGAGCCTTCGGGAAGAAATCACACCCCTTGACTTTTTCCACGTGTTGTTGTTGTTGTTGTTGTTGTTGTTGTATCCTGAATTTGAAAATGTGTTACATTGAGATTGTGTCGATGGCTTACACACAATACCCCATAATGTCAAAGTCTAATTGTTTCATATGTCATGTTTCATGTTTCATTCACTGTCACGTTCCTGACCTATTGTTCCTTTTTCTGTTATTTATTTAGTTGGTCAGGGCGTGAGTTGGGGTGGGTTGTCTTTGTGTGTTTTGTCTAATTTAGGGTGTGTGTATTGTTTAAGGGTTTTCTAGTATGTATGGGGTTGTGTTCAGTGTAGGTGTTTAGGAAAGTCTATGGTTGCCTGATTTGGTTTTCAATCAGAGACAGCTGTTTATTGTTGTCTCTGATTGGGAGCCATATTTAAGGCAGCCATAGGCTTTAGGTGGTTGTGGGTAATTGTCTATGTTCTATGTTGCATGTGTGCACTTAGTTCTCTTTAGCTTCACGATCGTTTGTTTTATTCATTTTGTAGTGTTTGTTTTTTCCTTCATTAAAATATGTATTTTTCACCCGCTGCGCCTTGGTCCTCTCTCTCTCAAGAAGACGATCGTGACATACACACACTTCACATACATAAACTCAGCAAAAAAAAGAAACGTCCCTTTTTCAGGACCCTATTTTTCAAAGACAGTTTGTAAAAATCCAATTAACTTCACAGATCTTCATTGTAAAGGGTTTAAACACCATTTCTTATGCTTGTTCAATGAACCATAAACACTTAATGAACATGCACCTGTGGAACGGTTGTTAAGACGCTTACAGCTTACAGACGGTAGGCAATTAAGGTCACAGTTATGAAAACTTAGGACACTGAAGAGGCCTTTCTACTGACTGAAAAACACGAAAAAAAAGATGCCCAGGGTCCCTGCTCACCTGTGTGAACGTGCCTTAGGCATGCTGCAAAGAGGCATGAGGATTGCAGATGTGGCCAGGGCAATAAATTGCAATATCCATACTGTGAGATGCCTAAGACAGCACTACAGGGAGACAGGACAGACAGCTGATCGTCCTCGCAGTGGCAGACCACGTGTAACAACACCTGCACAGGATCGGTACATCCAAACATCACACCTGCGGGACAGGCACAGGATGGCAACAACAACTGCCCGAGTTACACCAGGAACGCACAATCCCTCCATCAGTGTTCAGACTGTCCGCAATAGGCTGAGAGAGGCTGGACTGAGGGCTTGTAGGCCTGTTGTAAGGCAGGTCCTCACCAGACATCACTGGCAACAACGTTGCCAATGGGCACAAACCCACCGTCGCTGGACCAGACAGGACTGGCAAAAAGTGCTCTTCACTGACAAGTCGCGGTTTTATCTCACCAGGGGTGATGGCCGAATTTGCGTATATCGTCGAAGGAATGAGTGTTACACCGAGGCCTGTACTCTCGGACAGGATCGATTTGGAGGTGGAGGGTCCGTCATGGTCTGCGGCGGTGTGTCACAGCATCATCGGACTGAGCTTGTTGTCATTGCAGGCAATCTCAACGCTGTGCGTTACAGGGAAGACATCCACCTCCCTCATGTGGTACCCTTCCTGCTGGCTCATCCTGACATGACCCTTCAGCATGACAATGCCACCAGCCATACTGCTTGCTCTGTGCGTGATTTCCTGTAAGACAGGAATGTCAGTGTTCTGCCATGGCCAGCGAAGAGCCCGGATCTCAATTTCATTGAGCAAGTCTGGGACCTGAATGTGCCAGTAGAGATACTGGGGTGCAAAGGAGCAAAGAAAATAAAAAATAACAATATGGGGATGAGGTAGTTGGATGGGCTATTTACAGATGGGCTATGTACAGGTGCAGTGATCTGTGAGCTGCTCTGACAGCTGATGCTTAAAGCTAGTGAGGGAGATATGAGTCTCCAGCTTCAGTGATTTTTGCAATTCGTTCCAGTCATTGGCAGCAGAGAACTGTAAGGAAAGGCGGCCAAATTAGGAATTGGCTATGGGGGTGACCAGTGAGATTTACCTGCTGGAGCGCGTGCTACGAGTGGGTGCCGCTATGTTGACCAGTGATCTGAGATAAGGCTGGGCTTTACCTAGCAAAGACTTATAGATGACCTGGAGCCAGTGGGTTTGGCGACGAATATGAAGCGAGGGCCAGCCAACGAGAGTGTACAGGTCGCAGTGGTGGGTAGTATATGGGGCTTTGGTGACAAAACAGGTGGCACTGTGGTAGACTGCATCCAATTTGCTGAGTAGAGTGTTGGAGGCTATTTTGCAAATGACATCAAAGTCAAGGATCGGTAGGATGGTCAGTTTTACGAGGGTATGTTTGGCGGCATGAGTGAAGGATGCTTGTGGCGAAATAGAAAGCCGATTCTAGATTTAATTTTGGATTGGAGATGCTTAATGTGAGTCTGGAAGGAGAGTTTAGTCTAACCAGACACCTAGGTATTTGTAATTGTCCACATATTCTAAGTCAGAACCGTCCACAGTAGTGATGCTGGACGGGCAAGCAGGTGTGGGCAGCATGCATTTAGTTTTACTTGCATTTAAGAGCAGTTGGAGGCCACGGAAGGAGAGTTGTATGGCATTGAAGCTCGTCTGGAGGTTAGTTAACACCGTGTCCAAAGAAGGGCCAGAAGTATACAGAATGGTGTCGTCTGCGTAGAGGTGGATCAGAGAATCACCAGCAGCAAGAGCGACATCATTGATATATACAGAGAAAAGAGTCCAAGAATTGAACCCTGTGGCACCCCCATAGAGACCAGATTAGAGACTGCCAGAGGTCCGGACAACAAGTCTTCTGATTTGACACACTGAACTGAGAAGTTTATTCCAATAATTTTAAAAGGCTAACTGATCATTAGAAAACCCTTTTGCAATTATGTTAGCACAGCTGAAAACTGTTGTTCTGATTAAAGAAGCAATAAAACTGCCCTTCTTTAGACTAGTTGAGTATCTGGAGCATCAGCATTTGTGGGTTCGATTACAGGGTCAAAATGGCCAGAAACTCGTCAGTCTATTCTTGTTCTGAGAAATTAAGGCTATTCCATGCGAGAAATTGCCAAGAAACTGAAGATCTCGTACAACGATGTGTACTACTCCCTTCACAGAACAGCGCAAACTGTCTCTAACCAGAATAGAAAGAGTGGGAGGCCCCGGTGCACAACTGAGCAAGAGAACAAGTACATTAGAGTGTCTAGTTTGAGAAACAGACGCCTCAAGTCCTCAACTGGCAGCTTCATCAAATAGTACCCGCAAAACACCAGTCTCAACGTCAACAGTGAATAGGCGACTCCGGGATGCTGGCCTTCTGGGCAGAGTTGCAAAGAAAAACACAGATCTCAGACTGGCCAATAAAAATTAAAAGATGGACAAAAGAACACAGACATTGGACAGAGGAACGTGCTTCTACAACTGCACTGCTTGCCGTTTGGGGTTTTAGGCTGGGTTTCTGTACAGCACTTCGAGATATTAGCTGATGTACGAAGGGCTATATAAAATAAACTTGATTTGATTTTGATTAATAATACCGGCAATAATAACACTAATTACGTGTTTAATATGATTTTTGAATGACCATGTCATCTCTGTACCCCACACATCCAACACAGATTCAACCACAAAGACCAGGGAAGTTTTCCAATTCCTAACAAAGAAGGACGGACACCTATTGGTAGATGGGTAAAAAAAAAAAAAGGGGAAAAAAGAGACATTGAATACCCTTTGAGCAAGTTGAATTTTTGATTACACTTTGGATGGTGTATCAATACATCCAGTCACTAACAAAGATAAAAGGTGTCCTTCCTAACTGAGTTGCCAGAGAGGAAGGAAACTGCTCAGGGATTTCACCATGAGGCAAACGGTGACATTTGTAAACAGTTATAGGAGTTTAATGGTTGTGATAGGAGAAAACTGAGGATGGATCAAACACGTTGTGGTTACTCCACAAAACGAACAGAGTGAAAAGAATGCCTGTATCCAATAAAAATATTCCAAAACATGGAACTTTTAGCAACAAGGAACTAAAGTAATCCTGCAAAAAAAAAGTGGTATGTTTGGGGCAAATCGAATACAACATATTACGGAATACCACGCTCCATATTTTCAAGCATAGTGGTGGCTGCACCATGTTATGGGTATGCTTGTAATCGTTAAGGACTGGGGAATTTTTCCAGGATTAAAAGAAATGGAATGAAGCTAAGCACATGGAAAATCCTAGAGGAAAACCAGGTTCAGTCTGCTTTCCACCAGACGCTGGGAGGTTAATTCACCTTTCAGCAGAACAATAACCTAAAACATAAGGCCAAATCTACACCGGAGTTGCTAAGCATGAAGCCAGTGAATGTTCCTGAGTGGCAGAGTTACAGTTTACTTAAATCTACTTGAAAATCTATGGCAAGACTTGAAAATTACTGTCTATCAATGATCAACAACCAATTTGACAGAGCTTGAAGAATTTTGAAAATAATAAAATGGACAAATGTTGCACAATCCAGGTGTGGAAAGCTCTGAAAGACTTACCCATAAAGACTCACAGCTGTAATCGCTGCCAAAACTTATTTTACAAAGTATTGACCCAGGGGTGTGAATACTTATGAGATACTTCACTGTCAATAAAAATGTGCTAAAATTTTCTAAAAACATGTTTTCACTATCATTAAGGGGTATCGTTTGTAGACGGTTGAGAAAATATATATAAAAATGTCTTCATTTTTTAATTCAGGCTTAATAACACATTTACAGTGGGTCAAAGGGTATGAATACTTTGAAGGCACTGTCACCATTAGCTAACTAGAGGCTAACAGAGGCTAACGCGACTATGTTTTCTATTTAGAGTCCGCTCCCATCAACATCCGCAGCGGCGTCAATCTCAGCACCAGGAAGTAATGAGAGTCACCTTTGCCAAATCTTTCCACGGCGAGCGAATAAATATACTGGAGCTACGCATAGTGAGTGTTCTGTTGGGCGTGTCTACAATTCAACTCCAACTTTCTGCTGTAGTTGTTTTTGTTTTTATTTCTGAGCATGGAATCTCTTAGGTGATTGGTTCATGCTTGAATAGGAGAAAAGGAGGTATTAGTGAAGAGGGGATGGTGTGGGTGACGGACTGGTGTCTGTTGGATGTGGGTGTTGTGTGTGTGAAGGTCAGTCACTACACGCATGATATATTGACATGAGGGGGGGATGGGTGGATATAGTTCCTTGTTTGAGTGTGTATTGGATGGGGGAAAAAGTAGTAAAATGTTGGCTACTGTGTACAGACTAACCCTGCTGCTGATAACACCAGTTTCAGTACTACATGGTTTACTGTATTGGTTACACATCCTCATGATCAGTCTTCGTGGTCTTTCCAGGACAAACAAATCTGCAGGAGGTCGACTACAGAACGCCTAGCATACTTACCACTGTATTTTGCTATAGATGTTGCTAGCTGTTGTGTACAGCGAATTTGGAAAGTATTCAGACACCTTGACTTTTTCCACATTTTTGTTACGTTACAGCCTTATTCTAAAACAGATTAAATAGATTCCTCACCCCAATCAATCTGAACACAATACAACATAACGACAAAGCAAAAAAAAATTTGGGGGGATTTTTTTAAAATCAGGCCTTCTTGCTGACCATCTGATAATCTACCATTTATATAGGAGTGGTTAACATGTTAATAAACGGACCTCTAAGTACATCAAAAAAAAGTTGTGTATAGTTCCACTGGTATGCCATCCAGCTCTGGAGTTTTCCCAACCTTAAAGACTTTAATTACATCAAGAAGTTCCTCCTCTGTAA